>NW_023425529.1:24289486-24599486 GCF_014108245.1 Pipistrellus kuhlii
TCAGACATCCTTTGAGGGGTCCCAGATTGGAGAGGTTGCATGCTGGGCTGAGGGGGACACACCCCCGTGCTCGAATTTTGTGCACCGGCCTCTAGTATTTATAATTTGGTACCTGAAATATAATTAGTCTTATTCAAAATCCATTGTTTAGCCCAGAGTGGTCAAACTGCAGTCACAGGCACACTCATTCATTAATGAGGTGTCTGCCACTTGCTTTCCTCCTGTAGTGGCAGAGTTGAGCAATGAGACCATCTGGCCTGCAGACCTAAAATATTTACTCTCTGACCTTTTAAGGAAAAACTGCCAGTTCCTGGTTCAAATGATAAAAATTTTGGAAAAATAAACCTAGTCCACAGAGCCTATATTTTAATATACTAATAGTTTTAATCTTGGTAAAACGAACCAGTACTTTACATTTCAGTGCAAGCTGCTTAGTATACTTTAAAAGTGGCCATTTTCAGTGACCAGACACGGAGCAGCTGGTTGTGGAACGAACCAGAGCAACAGAGGCCAGGCCCGGAGCAGCCTGGCCCAAAACAGCTCGCTCCTCACCTGCCCCTGCCCCACGGCTGCCTCTCAGACATGGCTGGAAACTTTTGCGGGAACTTGAGGGTCTGCTGAATCAAGTGATGAAGGCTTATATCTGGATGTGTTGAGTTAGTATAGTGCTGGGGTGTTGATCTGTGAGTGCCTTGGGTGGGGCCTGGATGAGGCTGGTTGTCCTATTTGGAAATGTCTTTTGTGTGAAGTGTATCATTGGGCATGTGGAGGTATTATTGATATGAGAAAATGCTAAGTAACAGATTTGCTATCTGAAAAGGGATTTACTATCGGGGAAAGGGAGGGAGGAAGAGACTGAACATAAACTGTGCACCAATGGATGAGGATGAGGGGGCAGAGGGTGGGGTGGGAACCTGGTGGAGGGGGGAAGAAACGAGGAACCTGTGTAATAATATGAACAATAAAGATTGATTTAAAAAAAAAATAGAAAAAATGAAAAAAATAAATAAATAAAAGTGGCCATTTTAGGTAATTGCAACAAATGGTATATTTTGCTTTTTTTTTTGGTATTTTGTTTATACTTTCACATTGGATTTCTCAATAGTTATTAATATTTCACCTTTGTTTTTGTGTGTTTTGTTTTACTGAGTAGGACTAAAGGAAATTTTAGGTCTTGTTTAAACCACAAGGCACATAATGCTCTATCTGAAAGAATCTTGGAAGTGGAAAATACTGTAAAATTTAAAATTGTTTATTTTTTAAAAATAACTTTTTCATATATAAATCTTACCAAAAGTGGACACACATTGCTTCTGAGTTTCAGATGAAAGGAAATTAAGATGGGGAGTAATGAACTCTAAATGTGTATTTTAAGATTTGGTTTATTCTCTTTGAATATCAGTAAAGTGCTGTCTGTAAGATTATTTTTTTCATTTACACTTGAATACTTTAAATACTTTTAAAAGGATATAATTTGCAACAATTAAGTCATCTTTTATTTTTTGCTATTTGAAATTTTAATATAGTTAACAAAAGCTAGATACTTGAATAAAATATAAAAATGGGAAAATATGGTCAAAAGTGTCTAAAAGGCAAACAAATTCTTACGTTGTGAAACTGATATGCTTATCTGTATAACAAAGCCTAGGATTTTGAAGACAAGAATATTTTGGGGGATTTTAATGAAAAATATTTTTATTTTCTAAACGTGCAGAAAATAATTTCTTAAAAGGACCAATTTTTGTAAAAAAAAAAAAAAGTAACATTTTTGAATCCTTGTTTATAAATTGTTATTTTTTTATTGTCTTCAGAGAGGAAGGGAGAAGGAGAGAGGGGTAGAAACATCCATAATGAGGAGAAGCTCATAGATCACCTGGGCGGCGAGGGAATCTAACCGAGACCTCCTGGTTCACTGCTAAACTGCTGAGTCACACTGGTTGGGCTGAAAGAATCTTAATTAGGGCCAAGGAAATCTTAACCACATTTTGCTCATCTTTTTTCTTGTCTGATTCCAAACAATTTCCACTTCATACAATTTTTATAGCCTTCTAATTTATGACAACAAGGTAAATATACAAAACCATTTGAGTATCTTATCCTCATTTATTTATTCTCTAATGCTCTGTAATGAGAAAGGGGCCACATCTTAAACTTAACAAGCTTAGGTCCTACATACTCAGAAACCTATCCTATTCAGCCACATAGGATAGTCTGAATGCAAAACTTCCTAACCAAAAATGAGTCATCCTGAGTCATCCTGGAGCTCTAGTTTCCTTGACAAAAGGTCATTTACCTTAAGTGATCCTGTCTGTTGTCCTTTTTCATCTAAAATAACAGCCCCTTGCCATGTCAGAGTAAATAAACCCCGTTTTCGGGACCACTCCCCCCACCAGGACAGGGGAGACCACAGAACCCCTCGTCGTTAGCTTGTTCCCCACCTACCATCTCTGAGTTCTATAAATGTTAATTATCCTACACTCAAAAATCTAAAATAAGTGTCTGTTTTACTTTATATCTAATTCCAGAGATTTTGCTGTTTATTTTCTTCTGCTTCCCTAATCTACCCGCAATAGAGTTCATGTAACTCCCTGGCGTCTCCTCTTTTGATTCTGAAGTATCAAGTTGTAAAACTTCTATTCTTTGGAGCATTTTCTCAATCCGTTGAACATTTGCTTCCCAGCAAATGTCATCTTGACTGAAATGAAATCAGAGCTCTACGGATTTGGACGTTTCTTACACTGACCTATGTATCTTTTCCTTCTCTCTGAAATTATATTTCTTGCAAGGCAGATCTGGCAACAAATTTTCCCAGTTTTTGTCTGAGAAAGTCTTTATTTCTCCTTCACTTTTGAAGGATGGTTTCACAGGATAAAGAATTACTAGGTGTTTTTGTTTCAATACGTATTTCACTTTCTTCAATTGCGTGATTTATGAGGAAATGCCTGATGCTATTCTATCTTTGCTCCTCTGTAGATACGGTGTTTTTGCCCCCTTCTCTCAAGATTTTTTTCTTTTCTTTTTCTGCAATTTGAATATGATAGGCCTAGTTATACATTTCTTGGGGGTGAGGGGCATTTATCCTTATTCTGTGTTTAGTTGTCTGATGTTACTTTGTGGAAATTCTGTCATTACTGCTTTCAGTATTGCCTCTCTGGTTTATTGTTCCTTTCTCTCTTCTGGTATTCTCCTCACACATATGCTAAACCTTTGTTGTCCCGAGTTTGTGTCTATTCTGTTTCCCTTTTTCTTAGTTTTTAAGAAAATTTTTTGCTTTTCTGTTTTGGAAATTTATTTTGATATATTTCCAAGCTCACAGACACTTTCCTTAACTTTATCCAGTCTAATGAGCCCATCAGTCATTTTTTCATTATTTCTATTGTTTTTACTTCTAGGATTAATTTCTGTCTTTCTGCTTACATTGGCCATTGGTTCCTGAAAGTTGTCTACTTTTCCATTAGTATGTTGATATGTGTTATCTTAGCATATTGATCTAATTATTTTAAATTCCTAGCCTGATAATTCCTACCTGCCTGCTGTATCTGAGCTTGCTTTTTGTCTTTGAAATGTGTTTTTTGTATATTGTTTGTTGAAATGTATAGTAATTGTTTGTTGAAAGCCAGACATGATATGCCTGGTAAAGAACCACTCTCAATAGGCTTTTAGTGATGTGGGAAGGTGTGTGTGTGTGGGGGGGGGGGTAGGGTGGGGCAGGGCAGCAGCGGGGTGTGTGTGTGTGTGTGTGTGTGTGTGTGTGTGTGTGTGTGAGCCTTTGGCCCTGGGCTATGACCTTCACAAGGGCCTTTCAGGTTTTTGTGATTGTTTTTAACCAAAGGGGAGGTTTATGAAGGCGAAAGTAACAAAGCTCTCTGCTGGAGGAGTCCCAAAAAGGGTGGCCTGGCCTCTCAGTTTTTCCTTCCTTAGGTGGGGCAGGGCTGGAGGTGGCTGTAGTTGGGTATTTGCCCTTCTCCCACTTGGAAGACTTCTCCCAGGTCAGTTAGGCCCCAACATAACTTCAATAGTGTTAGGTTCTGGTGAAATATTCAATAGTTTCTCTAGAGGACGGGCCTCTTTAAGAACTGCAGAATGTCCGTCCCACTGGTGTGTCTCAGAGGTTGAGCAAGACCCTTGAACCAGGCGGTCATGGTTGGATTCAGGGCACATACCTGGGAGGTGGACCTGATCTCCAGTAGGGGGCATGCAGGAAGCAGCCAATCAATAATTCTCATCATTGACGTTTCTATCCTCCCCTTCCTCTTTCTGAAATCAATTAAACAAAAACTGCTGAATGTTTTGGGTCTTTTTGAAAATGGCTACTTTCCCCTCCTCCTGCTAAAAGCAGGAGGGGACTTTTCCCTGTCTTTGCTGTGAGAATGGTAGGACTCCTGGAGGTAAAACACAAATTGTGTGTGGGGCTGGGGGTGTGTGTGGGTGTGTGTGTGTATGACTGGGCCCCTTTGGAGTTTTTAACTTGACCATATCTACACCGAGCTTTCAGCAATTCGCCAACTACAGTTTAGGTTTTCCTACTCCTCTACTGATTCCCATGGATGATCTGCTCTGGTAGGTGGTGATTCATCATCTCCTCCTGTCTCGGTCTCTGATTTGGGGGCAGTGATTTGCCTTGTGACCTCTGTACTCTGATGGATCTAAGAAGAATTGTTGATAGACAATTCAACTTCTACCTGTTAGGGCAGATAACTTCCGAGCGCCTTACATTCCAGATTAGAAACCAGATTTTCAAACCATTATGAACAGTAATCTATTGAATCACTCATTTTCCTGGCTCCATTACTCTAAGTGAGGGTTAAGACTATACAAGGATCAGGGATGTGTCTTCAGATTGCACTGTAATTTATTTTTATTTTTTTTGTTAATCCTCACCTGAGAATATTTTTTCCATTAATTTTTTTTTTATTTTTTATTTTTTTATTTTTTATTTATTTATTTATTTTTTACAGTGGAAGGGATGAGGAGGAGGAGAGAGAGAAACATCGATGTAAGAAAAACCTCAATTGGTTGCCTCCTGCATGTACTGAACCAAGGCTGGGATCAAGCTTGCAACTGATGAACGTACCTTTGGGATTGAAACTGAAGCCCTTCAGTGGGCTACTGCTCTAATCCTAAGCAGATCAGCTAGAGCCTGCAGTGTAATTTATATCTTACATAAGGCAATTTCAGGCAAAATTGAAGGGTGAAAAAAAAAAAAGTACAAATTTCTGTTTTTTCTCAACTTCACTCGATTCAAAACAGGAACTCAAAAAGGAATCAAAGGAGCAATAAAGAAAGGATCAAGGAAATGTATTAATTCAGTACTTAATTCTATATTATGTTTAGTGTTTTCAGGGGGACACAGGAATGGATAAAGCAAAAGGCCCTGTTCTCATGGAACTTCTTTTCTAGTGGGAAGGGGAGGGATAAGACAATGAACTAAAAAATGAAGTCAGTGAAAAGGGCCATGAAGAAAAGCAGAGGAACTAGAGAAAGAAGGTAGGGTGCTGTTCAGTCAACACAGTTGGAAGTTCTCTGAGGTAATGATTGAGCAGAGACCTGGCAGGTGTGTGTGTGTGTGAGGAGTATGTTTGGGGCAGATGTGGTAAGTAAGAGGGTCTGAGGAGGGTAGGCTTGGCTTGCTGTATGAATAGAAAGCCACCAGTGTGGCTGGAACATGGGGTACAGGGGGAGAGGGGGTTTGGTTAGAGGCACATCAAGAACAGACTGGCACACTTTGTTCTGTAAAAATATAAATTAGATGAAATATTTTTTTAGTTTTCAATTATAGCTCACTTTCAACATTGCTTTGTTTTGATCTCAGGTATGCAGCACAGTAGCTAGACAATCATACGTTTCCAGAAAGTGCTTCCCCTGATATTCCCAGTACCCATCTGGCACCATACATACTTTCACAATATTATTCACTGTTCCCTATGCTGTACTTTACAGCCTGTGACTACTTTATAAATACCAATTTGTAGTTACCTCTTTTACCCAGTCCCCCAATCCCTCTGGCTATTACCAGTCTGCTCTGTGTCTGAGTGTTCCAATTTTTTTTTAAATTAAAAAATATTTTTTTTTTCTGAAAGTAAGGAGAGGGAGAGATAGAAACACCAATGATGAGAATGAATCATCGATCGGCTGCCTCCTGCATACCCCACACGGGGATGGAGCCAGCAACCCTGGCATATGCCCGACTGAGAATGGAAGGAACCCCTATCTCCTGGTTCATAGGTGGACGCCCAATAACAGCCACCCTGGCTGGGCTGAAGAAGTATTTAAGTGAATGAAAGGTGATGCTGTTATCAGGCTTGTAATGTTAGACTTTGTCTCTGGTGAATTCTTTTAAAATTTACAAATATCCTAAAACCATTATGGGCGTTAGTGATCAAGAATGGAGACAGAAGAGGAAACAGAAGAGGAGTAGGCTAAAGTTTCTGACAAATCTGATTTGCCTACTTGCTTTAAACAACAATTTTTACATACAGCCATCGTCTGTGCAAACTACTTTGGTTTTATGGTCATAAATTTTCACTCTGACTCCTGAGAAATTGCTGAATCAATATTTACTAGGTGCCATACAGCTGGCTGGGAAATGTTCCTTTGGCCGTGACTAGGAGGAGCAATTTGGGGATAGCTTTTGTTTTTCCCCAGGTCTGGCCAGATAGAAGTAAGGAGAAAACTTAGAACAATATTTAGAAAATTGGTGAAGAAACCTCTTACGTTGTTCCCAGTCTTACCTGCACAGAGTATTGAATAGAAGATTATTTCACTCCTAAAGCAATTGTTTCAGTCACAAGACCCAGCCAGACTGGTCAATCCTAGAGGAGTCTATCGATATATAGAATGTCTGAAGGAAGTGTTCCTTCTGGTCTATAGGAGTACCTAATTTATAAAATCTGAATTTAATTTGTATAGCAACCCCACCCCGTGTTTTTTTTTTTTTTTTTTTAGAAGACATACAAATTTCAGAAGAAACTATAGTACTCTCTAATAGTTAAATTGTTATTTAATAGATGGCTAACATACAAGGAAAAATGGTGACTTCATTTTTAGCATCAGCATTTTGTATTGCTCTTGAACCCTTTGGTAAAAGAAAAATAGTACTATGAGTAATTCTTGGTCAATATAGTATATTTTCTAAAAGTATCAAATAATTTCCTTGAAAATTTTCCAAATATGTGACATATATTTAATATAAAGATTTAGAAAGTTCATATAAAAATACTTAAACTAAAATTCAATCATTTTAAATATCACTATTAATATATTAGGTGTCAATGTATGAGGATTTTTTCTTCTATCCACACAGAAAAGAATCCTTTCCAGATTGGTTAATAATGTGTCATGTATATGCTGAGCATCTCTACATTGCTGGACTCCTAGTACAATGTAACATCCCATTGTATGTGTGTGTCATACATAATTTTGTTAGCTGGTCCCTTATTGTTGAGTATTTCAGTTTCCACTGCCTCACCAGTGTAAATAATGCTCGAACTGAATACTTGGAGCGTGTTTTGTTATTTGTATTCTACAAATGGTATGTGGCCTTGTGCCCTTGCATTCCTGGATACTATCATGAAAATTAAAAAGTATAAAGGACAGCTTACTGTTTTAATTTATATTTGTGACAATAAAGCCTGGATATATTCTTATGCTTATAGTTAGTCGATGATTTGACTTGGTCACTGTGACGCACACTGACCTGCAACGGCCAGACACTCAATGCAGGAGCTGGCTCCTGGTGGTCAGTGTGCTCCCCCAGCTGATGGAGGGGCGCCAGAGCTGTGGTGGTGTGAGCCTCTCCCACTTCCGCGTCAGTGCTAGTGAGCAGTGGCGGAGGCAGGTGCCTTGGGGATGAGCGGGAGTAGCGTGGTGTCCAGCAGGGGCTCAGGCTCCTCCCAGGCCCCCTGCTGCCTCATGCACTACTATATTCCCCCAACGGGGGATATCAGACTGCCAGTTTCAGCCTCATCCCCCGGGGATCAAGCTGAAACTGGCAATCCGATATCCCCCAAGGGGTCCTGGATTGTGAGAGGGTGCATTCCAGGCTGAGGGACCCCACTGGTGCATGAATCCATGCACCGGGCCTCTAGTGTAAAAATATTAATCGTTTTACATGTTGCAAACAATGTCCAACTTTTGTTATTCTTAATATATATTTTTAAATTAACTCTCGCAATCTTTTTCATTATGAATCTTTTCTTGATTAATGTGGAGAAATTCCTTTTCCTATTCAATGTCCAAGTAAGTTATTTTCTTCGGGTTATTAGGTGGTTTTATTTGCGAAAAACAAAATGAAACAATTATGTAAAATTTCAAGCTTATTTAAGAATACAGAGAGGAGCTTAGAGAACCTGCTTTAACAATTCATGGCCAATCTTGTTTCATCTATATCTGCCCCCTTGTGATATGTTGAAGTAAATTTCCAACATCTGAGGATCATTTAAGCTGTTGATACTTGGGATTGTGTCTCTAAAAGATAAGAATTTCACTTTTTAAACATAGCCACAGTATCATATCACATGTAAAAAATTTAACAGTGATCCCTAGTATCAATTATTCAACATTACTTTCCTGATTGACTTAACAATTGTTGTTTGTTTTTTATCTTTTATAGATTAGGTTTTATTGAAAAAATAATGCATGTACTTCATACAAAAAGTTTCAGAGTACAAAAGTGTATAACAATGAAAGCCAGCCTACTTCTGCACATACAAACATAAGTATATACATATTTTTATCAAAAAAGGCTGGATAACATATCCTTCATTGTGAATCTTTTTCTTTTTTTAAGGTATGAGAATTTACTTATTTTATTTTATTTTATTTTTTGTTTTAATCTTTATGATTGAGATTATTACAGATGTCTCTCTTCCCTGCCCCCCTTCCTCTCCTCCACCCAATTCCCACCTCACCCCAGGCCTTCACCACCCTATTATCTGTGTCCTTAGGTAATGCATTATATAGATATAAGATCTTTGCTTAATCTCTTCCCACCCCCGCCCCCCTTCCCTCTGAGAATCATCAGCCTGTTCCATTTCCATGCCTCTGATTCTATTTTATTCATTAGTTTATTCTGTTCATTAGATTTCTTGTTTATTTTTATTTTTATTTTTTAATAAATCTTTATTCATATTATTACAAATGTTCCTCATTTTTTTTTCTCCCTTCATTGCTCCCCTCCACCAGGTTCCCACCCCACTCTTTGCCCTTTCCCCACCCCCCATTGTCCTCATCCATAGGTGCACAGTTTATGTTCAGTCTCTTCCCGCACCCCCCACTCCCCTTTTCCCTGAGAATCGTCAGTTCACTCCCCTTCCATACCTCTGATTCTATTATATTCACCAGTTAATATTGTTCATCAAATTTTTTAAAATTCCCTTGGTTTTTAGATTCACTTGTTGATAGTTACGTATTTGTTGTTCATAATTTCTTACATTATCTTCAACTTTCTGGATTCTCTTGTCTTCTTGCTTCTGGCTCTTTATGTTCCAAATCTTTGACTTGATTCTTGTGATTTTCCATTCTGTTTTTAGAACTCTGTATAATATTTTTTTATTTCAGACAATGTAATCTTTATTTCTTGTTGATCCCTTTTCATATCCTCATAGGTCTCGTTTATTTTATCGGCCTTTTCTAGGAAATTCTTGTAAAACCTTATAAGCATGGTTTTGAATTCTATATCCAGTTGCTTTTTGTCCTCCATTTCTTTTGTTTGTGATCTGTTTCCTTGTCTCGGCATTTTCACAGCTTCCCTGAGTTGGTAGGTAGCCTTAAAAGTATCTGTGTTCAGCTTGGATGGGGCGGAGTTTCAGGGTGGAGCCTATAGCCTTGGCTTCCGTCAGCCACGCCCTATGAGGTTCCTGAGTCTTAGTATTTCTTGTTTATTTTTAGATTCAATTGTTGCTAGGTATGTATTTGTTGCCATTTTGTTCATTTTTTTTTTTTTAATCTTTTCTTCCTCTTCTTAAAAAATGCCCTTCAACATTTCATATATTACTTTTTTGGTGGTGATGAGCTCCTTTAGCTTTTTCTAGTATGTGAAGTTCCTTATCTGACCTTCAATTCTAAATGATAGCTTTGTTGGGTAGAGTAATCTTGGTTGTAGGTTCTTGCTATTCATCACTTTGAATATTTCTTGCCACTGCCTTCTGGTCTGCATAGTTTCTGTTGAGAAATCAGCTGACAGTTGTAGGGGCATTCTCTTGTAGGTATCTTGCTGCTTTTAAGATTCTCTTGGTGTGGTCCTCTTTGGGTTCCTCTTGTTTGGGACTATCTGTGCTTCCTGGACTTGTAAGTCTATTTCTTTCACCGGGTAGGGGAAGTTTTCTGTCATTATTTCTTCAAATAGGTTCAATATCTTACTCTCTGTCTTTTTCTTGCACCCCCATAAAGCAAATGTTGATACACTTGAAGTTGTCCCAGTGGCTCCTTACCATATCCTCACATTTTTTGGATTCTGTTTTTCTCTTTTGGTTGGGTGTTTTTTGCTTCCTTATATTTCATATTGTTGATTTGACTTTCAGAATCCTCTACTCCACATGTGTCAAACACAAGGCCCGCGGGCCAAATCCGTCCCGCCAGGCCTTGCAATGTGGCCCGCACTGCGCTGTCATCACTGCACTCTGCTGCGTTTCCATCACAATGACAGTTTATGACTGTTCAGTAAACCATTCGGCCCGCGATTTAGGCTGGATTTTAGATTTTGGCCCCTTCTCTGATTGAGTTCGACACCCCTACGTCTACTCTATTATTGAATTCCTGTATATTATTTTTTAATTCAGTCAGTGTATGCTTAATTTCTGAGTAATCCATCTCCATTTTTCTGGAGGTTTCTTAAAGATTCTTGAGTAACCTTATAACCATGGTTTTGAACTCTATAGCCACTAGTTTGCTTTCTTCAGTTTCTTTCATTTATGACATGTTTCTTTGTCTCCACATTTTGGCTGTTTCTTTGTTTCTATGTATTGGATAGAGATACTATGTCTCCTTGAGTTGGTAGAGTCGCCATGCATAGTAAGTATCCTATAGGGCCCAGGGGCTCAGCCTCCCCAGTCACCTGAGCTGGGAGGTCTAGGTGCACCGCTTTGTGGCCTGTGAGTGCTCTCTTATTGTGGTTGAGACTTGATTGCTGTTGGTGTCACTGCGAGGAATTGACCAGGCCAGTTGACTGTGAGGACCAGCTGCAACTACAGTGGGAGAGCTGCTGTGCAGGAGATACCCTTATGGAGCAGGACTTGCTTCTGCGGGCTTTTGGTACTTACTGAGTCTGCCCCTTGACTGTGTTGCTTACAGATGTGAGGAGTTGTAATCTGGTATGGTCTGACACTGACCACTGGGCACATTGGCTCCTGGTTCTCCAGGGAGGTGCAAAGTCAGCCACTGTCTGGGGCCACCAGGAGCTACAGAGAGATCTGCAGCTTCCTCTTTGTAGCGGGTTTGGAAGTGCCCAGATGAGGATCAGCTATGAAGTAAGGCACACTGATGCTGGTGCCAGGTCTTGGGCCTTTTATTGATAGGTTTGAGACTCCCTGACCCAACTGCAGCTTGTTTGAGAGATTTTAGCTTAAGCAAGGACAGGCAATTCATATGCAAAAGTCTGCACTCAGCTTGGGTGGGGTTATAAATTGGGTGAATTAGGGTCTTAGGGAATCACCATGGGAGAGCAAACAGAAATGGCTGCCAGTTAGCTCTGCAATCCAGGAGGTCCCAGCATAGGAGCAATGATCCCTGCAGACAGACACTTCTGTCTGTGAGAAAGCCATCCCTGAATTCCTGTCTGGATGCCAGACAATCCAGTTTCTCCTCATATGTGCCTATGTTCTTCACAGCCTCACTCCGACACTGAAACTCAGAGGAAGCAGGACCTTGCAAGTTCATTTCGTGATGCTGGCCTTTTAAGAGGAATAGCTGGATCTCCAGCAGCCTCTGTGTCACTGAGCCCCAGTCCTCACTGTTTTTTACAAACTGTAGTTCTTACTGCCCATAGGGACTTCTTTTTCCAGCTCTGGGACCTTGGGTTGGGGGCCTGCTGTGGAGCTGGGACCTTGTTATTGTTTAGAAGATAGGTGTGACCCAGCTCTTCTTAGGCTGAAATTTGATTCTTAGCTCATTATATGTGGTAAGTTCACTGATAACTTGAGCAAATATGATAATAACTGTTGAGAATCCATTATTGCTGTGGTGAGAAAAAAACAATTCTATCTAACTGATGTTTAATGTTTGTTTGGATAGAATATATTTATTTATTGGATGACATTGGTTAATAAAATTACATATGGTTCAGGTGTATAATTCATCATCTTTACATTGCTTTGTGTATTCACCACCCCAAGGCAAGTTTGTCATGTGAATATCTAAGAACTAGTCCATTCCTTGATAATGGCATTATCTAGGAATTTAGTCAAAGTCTCAGTATGGACCAGGAGCTTGTTAGAAATGCAGAATTTCAGACTTATTGATCTGGGATGTGCGTCTTAACAAGATTCCCAGGGGCCTAGTATGTCCCTTAAAGTTGGGCATGGCTTTAGCATATTAATTACATCACGGGCAACTGAAGGGGTCTGTGGAAAACCCCTTAAAATATTCCTCCACAAAACAGATATCTTTTAAGCATGTAACTTTTATTAGGCATTAATAGTATTGGCAATAATAACAACGACAAGAGTAATAAAATAAGCCAATCACTTTACATAATACATTGTTTCTAGTTCTAGAGGAAAGTGGCATTAGGGCCAGCTTACCAGGAAGTCTCTGGCGTTTGGGTAGCTTGCCATGGTAACTCAGCTAGGGTGTTGGGCCACGATCAGAGCCTAGCCCCATCTGACAAGTCCCCTGTATTTCTACCACTTCTGACCTAAAACCAGAGGGTGTAAGATCTTGTGTTTTGAGCAGACACAGAGCATTAAGATCTTGTGTTTTGATAATATTAAAACACAATATATATATTTGTTTGATAATATTTGTTTGATAATATTAAAGCTTGTTCTTGCTGTATAGGAAAAAAAAAAAAGGGAGATGTGATCTGGTTACTTGTGGTCAGTGCAGAATGCAGACAGAAGACAGCAGAGATTTCTAAATGAAAATGTTACCTCTCCGTCCATATCAGATCCAATAAATGGAATAACATACCTGCTTGCCTAACACTTTTAAAAAAATATATTTTTATTAATTTCAGAGAGGAAGGAGAGAGAGAGAGAGAAACATCAATGATGAGAGAAGCATCGATCGGCTGCCTCCTGCATGTCCCATTGGGGAGTGGGCCCACATTGGGGATTCCAGTCAAGGGCCCACATATGCCCTTGACTGGAATCGAACCTGGGACTCTTAGTCCGAAGGCTGACACTCTGTCCACCGAGCCAGACCAGCGAGGACCTAACACTTTTTTTGTGGAGGAGTAAAATAAATTTCAAAACACAGCCTGGAACACTGCATTTCTCAATATTTTGTATCAAATCTTTGGTTTGACCTCAAAAGTCTAATGACCATTTTGGGTGAAAAGCAGGAAAAAGGGAACTGGCAGCGTGGCTGTGTGCTGGCCCCAGTTTCTCAGGATCTCAGTGCACATCAGAAAGTGGGTGAAAGAAAGGGAGCTTCTGCTTTTCTGTGGAGGGGGCAAGGTCATTATTCCCATCAATCACAAATCGACTCACTTCTGGTCAAGAGTACGCTGCCCGAGGCCCTGCCATGTCTCCACCTTCTTGTTTATCTGGAAAGAGACTCCAGAGGCCGCCAATTGACGGGCAATTGATGTAATGAAAGGCCTTTGATTTCCACTCCAGAGTACTGGGGCATGCGTGTGCTGGGCAGCCAACATCATTTTCGGTGTCACAATCGTATTTCCCATTGCTGCAAGAAACAGTTTCTGATTTTAGCACCCAGAGTCAAAGGAAATTGTTTTCATATTAGCCAAACAAATTAAAAAAAAAAAATCACCATCACAAAATATTGGCCAATTCAGGCAAGGAACTGAAGATGTTTGGGGTAAGTATGCGTCAGGCTTCCTAACGCTGGGACCTGGGCTACCCAAACGTAGCTTGGTCCGGCTGGCCGCCGGCTCCAGGAGCTTGCGTTCTGTGTGTGGGAGGAGAACTTGCCCTTCGAGGCAATGTGGCGCGCACGCTCCTCATAGAACATGAAAGGAAAGGCGCTTCATGCCAAGAAATCACTCACGTGAGATGGAATTTTTTTTTTTTTTTTTTCTTCTTCAAATCTGCTGGCAAGCTTTTCCCTGAACGCTTCAGGGAAGAACAAAATAATCTGAAACTGTGTTCAGGGCAGTCACCATCAGTCTCTCATATGGGGTATGCAATGCTTGTCCAAAAGCACAAACTCAGCTTGCAGGTTTTTTGTTCTTTGTGTGTGGTTTTTTTTTTTTTTTTTTTTTTTTTTTTTTTTTTTTTTTTAAGAGTGAATTGGTGTGCAAAGGCTGCCTCTGGCTAACTGGATAGCTTCCAAGTAGTGGTGATGATTTTTAGATTTATGACAAGCTCTACGTCTGCCTAGAGACACAGCATGTTTGAAAAACAAGGTGTTAAGTACGTCCGGGTGAGGGTGGGGTTGGGGGTCTAAGGGTAATAATGTTCAAGTTCAGCACTGCACCAGCAGGCAGCTCAGCAATGAGGCAAACAAGCTCCTTTGGAGGATTTTACAATTAAATTTAAAAATGTTTCTTACAACCAAGGGCAACTTTTTCCTCCATCACAGTGGGCACCATAACTCTTTTTTTTTTTTTTTTTTTTTTAAAAAAAAACAACAACACATTTTATTGTTTTTTTACAGAGAGGAAGAGAGAGGGATAGAGAGTTAGAAACATCAATGAGAGAGAATCATCAATCAGCTGCCTCTTGCACACCCCCTACTGGGGATGTGCCTGCAACCAAGGTACATGCCCTTGACCGGAATTGAACCTGGGGACTTTCAATCTGCAGGACAACGCTCTATCCACTGAGCCAAACCGTTTTCTGCCGTAACTCTTTCTTCTTCTTCTTCTTCTTCTTCTTCTTCTTCTTCTTCTTCTTCTTCTTCTTCTTCTTCTTTTTTTAAATACATTTTATTGATTTTGTACAGAGAGGAAGGGAGAGAGATAGAGAGTTAGAAACATCAATGAGGGAGAGTCATCAATCAGCTGCCTCTTGCACACCCCCTACTGGGAATATGCCCACAACCAAGGTACATGCCCTTGACCGGAATTGAACCCGGGACCTCTCAGTCCCCAAGCCGACACTCTATCCACTGAGCCAAACCGGTTTCGGCGGCTGTAACTCTTTCTTGATGCTGCTGGGAGTTTAGGCACGTTCAGCCTTTAGTCTCTGAACGTGCCTAAAAGACTCCACCCATCTCTATAGTTGCTGGTTTCCCCAGCCTTTCCAATGGGAAAGACCCCCGTGTCCATCTCAGCCCTGCCTGCCTGACCTTCCACATCACCGGTGACCTGCAGAAATCAAAAGGCATCGCCGCCTCTGCATTCTTTTCACAATTTGAGGCTTTTCTCCCATTGGAGAGACGGGTTGCCTGTTGTTAGCAAGGCCCCTTTGACCTTTACCTTTGGAGAGAATTCAACAAAGGCAAGAACTCAGCCAAGAAATTAAATCAGATCAAACTTCTGAAGAGTGTCCAAAACACAATCCCGGGGCTTCTATCGCCCTCATCAGGACACAGATATCCCCTGGAAGTTACTGCCCTCAGCGACACAGCGTGATTGCAAGATGAGGATGTTACTATTTTAACATTTTAAAAAATATTTTGTTGGAATATTTTTATTGATTTTCCACAGAGAGGGAGAGGGTAGAAAGCTAGAAACGTCGATGAGAGAAAAACACCGACCAGCTGCCTCCTACACACCCCCTACCGGGGATGTGCCCACAACCAAGGTACATGCCCTTGACCGGAATCGAACCTGGGACCTTTCAGTCCGCAGACCGATGCTCTACCACTGAGCCAAACTGGTTTCGGCATATTTTAACTTTTTTTTAAATTTAAATTTACTGAATCTTTATTGTTCAGATTATTACAATTGTTTCTTTTTCCCCCCCATACTTCCCTCCATCTGGTTCCCACCCCACCCTCTGCCCTTACCACCCCCCCCCCACTGTCCTTATCCATAGATGTACAATTTTTGTCCAGTCTCTTCCCGCACCCCCAAACATCTCTTCTTAAGTAATATCCTAGAGTGAAAAAAAAGTAATTATTTTGTTCCTATTGGAAGTGGTGGCCATCATAAACCCCCTTGTTTTCTTACTTTTTTTTCCCCCCCCTGACTCAATAAAACAATCACATTCGAAGTTTATTTTTGCTGCCATCAAACACAAAATTTAGCTTTCTACCCAAATACCTGGAAACTGATTTTGGATTTATGACAAATCCTAGACTTGTCTCGGGTAAAGAATCTATATGTATTTAAATAAGAAAAGCAGTCTCTTGAGAGCATTGTGTGGGAACCATTCTATTTAAATATTCTTGTGCTGGAAAGGCTATCTTTTTCAAATCCTTTTTGGCATCTAGCCCTGGAGGATGCAGCCTCAGTCCAGAGGGACAGGGGAGAAATCCTGGGTTAAAAATGAAGATGTAGCTCTGGCCTGTGTTGCTCAGTGGTTAAAGTGTCAGCCCCCACACCAAAGGGTCTCCGGTTTGATTCCCAGTCAAAGGCACCGTTCCAGGGTTTCAGGTTCAATCCCAACCTCGGGTCAGGGAAAGTATTGGAGGCAACCAATCGATGTGTTTCTCTCATATTGATATCTCTCTCTGCCTGTCTGTCCCTCCTTCCTGTCCTTCTTCCTTTCCAATCTCTCTAAAAATCAATGGGAAAAATATAATTGGGTGCCCAGCCAATGTACTTAGTGGATGATCTTGACCTATGGAACCAGCTTCATTCCCAGTAGGGGGCGTGCAGGAGGCAGCCCATCAATGATTCTCATCATTGATTTTTCTATCTTTCCTTCCACCTTCCTCTCTGAAATCAATAAGGAGATACACACACACACACACACACACACACACACACACACACACCCTTGGGTGAGAATTAACAGCAAGAAAAAAAATCAAGAGACATAAAAGTCCTAGCTCTACTTCAAAAATGCTTTGTTATCTTGGCTGCATTACTTTTCTCTCCCTCTACATTTGAGTGAAATCATCAGTACCGTGATGGAGTTGAACTGAGGGTGAATGTAAACTTGCTTCTTTTATCCCCCCCCCCCCCCCCGCCCACTGCAGTGTCCTATCAAACGTAATTTCACATCACTCCTGTACACAATATAGATTATCACTCTATTTTGTTAGATACTTTATGAATTTTAAATCATCACCTTAATTAAAAAGTTAGGCAATGAGGACAGAAATTATTTGGGTATTCTTTTTTTAAAAATAATTTTTTTAAAAATTAATTCAGAGAGGAAGATAGAGAGCTAGAAACAACGATGAGAGAGAAACATCGATCAGCTGCCTCCTGCACACTCCCTACTGGGGATGTGCCCGCAACCAATGTACGTGCCCTTGACCGGAATCGAACCTGGGACCTTTCAGTCCGCAGGCCAATGCTCTATCCATTGGCCAAACCGGTTGCAGCCATTTGAGTATTCTTAAACAATTGCAATGGGAGTCAGTGTCAGTCTCCTAGGGTTGCTGTAGCAAATTACCACAGACTGGTGGCTTTAAACAACAGAAATTTATTCTCCACTGACTGGGAGGCTGGAAGCCCCACACCAAGGGGTTCCCAGATCTAAGGGAGAGGACGCCCTGCCTCTCCCAGGGGCTGGCAGCTCCAGGCATTCCTTGGCAGCACAACCCCAATCTCTGCCTCATTTTCTCATGGCTGTCTTCCCTCGGTGTTTGTGTGTCTGTATGTCTTCACACAGTCATAGCCTCTCCATCCATATCTCTCTCTGTCTCTGTCTCTCTCTCTGTGTCTCTCTCTCTCTGTCTCTCTCTCTCTGTCTCTCTCTCTCTCTCTCCTGCAAAAAGCTTTATGGTTTCATTTGGTCCGATGCATGGGGGAGGGCTTCAGGTGGTTAAAAGAATGGCTAGCAGTTTTGGGGAGAGACTCAGGTAAAGCCAGACACCAGGGGATGCAGAGGGGCCCCTCAAAGGCCTCTGGGCTCCAAAGGCTTCTAGTCACACTTGCGGGTGAGCCTTCGGAAGATACCCGCCCAGCCCAGCCTGGGGCCGGCCAGCCCACGGAGGTGAGTCAGGTGTCACCCATCTCCTAGATGAGTTTCACCCCCTCACCCCAGAAGTGGTTCTGCAGGAGCCACAGGATGAGAGCCTGTGTGGGCAGAACTCAGGGCTTGAAGCTCCCAAAGGGCCTGGTTCAGGCCCCTCTCCAAGGCCAGGGTGGCTTCCATGGCCCTGAGTTTGCCCTCTCATCCTGGGAGACCTCAGCACGTCCTGGGAGAGAAGGCCACGTTGAGAGCAGCTCAGCGCCCTTGAGCTTCTCGGAAGAAGCGGCCCTCGAGAGCCACATCAGGTGGAAATAGAAGCCTAGACAGAGGTAGGTGCATGGGGGCCACAGGTGCAGGTTGGCCAGGTGGGTGACAGCAGCCTCTACCTCGGTGGAATAATTCTGACGGATTTGGGAGCTCATGGCTGTTAGGCAATAAGGAGTTAAGGTAGAAAAAAACACACACAAAAAACAGTGTGTTAGCTGGTCCCGGACGTGGTTCTGAGGTGGTGACAGCATAAGACGCAGGAGAGTGGCCGGAGGCTGCAAGAAGGGGTGTTCCTGGGGCTGTTCGGTCCAAACACTGTTGAAGCAACAGACAGATCGGGGACTGCCAAGGGCACTGCCTGCTTTCTCTTTTTATAAGAACGTCAGTTATTTGGTTTAGGGCCCATCTCAATTCAGTACGGCCTCATCTTAACTTGAAGGTCTGTGTTTTTAAAATAAAATTGCATTTGTTTCTTTGTGTTTAGAACAAGAAACACCTGTATTACATGAGCTGAGAGAGGGGGGCCTTTCCGGGCTTGGACTTTCCTCACCTGGAGCTCCAGCATGTGCCCACGTGCGCAGCCACACGGGCCTGGTCGTGGAGCGTGGCCTGCCAGAAGCAGGCTTGATGCTCTCTGGCTACCAGGCTGCTGCCGCTGGCATTCTTTCTCTTTTCATCACATTTCTTCTGAATCTTCTTTCATTCTTCATTTTCGGTTTAAATTCTCTTCTTCCCAGGGCGGTGCCCACTGCTCGTCCGGTGTGTTGTCAGTGAGCACCACTCCTTTCTTTGCTAGGGTCTCGGTGGGCACCAGTTTGTTGTTGGGGGGCATTGTAGATCACATGAGTAATCCTTGTTTTGCGCCTACAACACTCCGAGCCCCAGGAGGAGCTGTTCACGTCCAGCCTCAAGGCTTGGTCTCTGTTGCCTTCCTGCACTTGCTCTGTGTATATGAGGCTGGGGCCAATCTTAGTGTTGGCAGCAGGGCGTCCCAGCTCAGATTATTGCTTCTTGCGATGGGGCTTTCTCTTGCCCCTCGTCTTGCAGCACATGTGCCAGTTGTTCCAAGAGATGCCCATGGCTCAGCGCCCTTTGGAAAGAGCTAAATAAGATCACACGTATAGGTACTCGGGTGTTAAGATTTCAACATATCATTTGGGGGATGTGATTCAACAGTAAGAGTTAGAGATGACATTTGCAGTGCCTCGTTAACATCAGTACTTATTTTATTTCTGTATTTTGTTTGGAGGCACAATATGAAGAGAAATCTTATAAGAAATCATCTATAATAATAAAAGCATAATATGCTAATTAGACTGGATAGCCTAACAACCTTTCGGACATCATTCCAGACATCCTTCTGGATGAAGCCGCTGTGGTGGGGGCCAAGGCAGTTATGGGCGATCAGGCAGGCAGGCAGGCAGGCAGGCAGTGGTTAGGGGCGATCAGGCAGGCAGGTTCTCAATTAGGAGCCAGTGGTCCCAAGAAATCCCAGATTGCAAGAGGGTGCAGGCCAGGCTGAGGGACCCTCCCCTCTTGTGCATGAATTTCATGCACTGGTACTCTAGTAAATTATAATTAAAAACTTTTTAGAACATGTCATCTTGCAATCTCAACCTCAACACCTTCCATAAACTGATCATGAGGTTTGAAAGAGCCACATTAGGAAATTAACTTTTTCATGTTAAATTACTGAGAATGTCCTAAAAAACAAACAAAAAATACTCTCCATCCTTACTAGAGAGTGTTTACTTAAAAAAAAAAAAAAAGTTTTTATTGATTTCAAGAGAGGTAGGGAGAGGGAAAGAGAGATAGAAACATCCATCTATGAGAGAGAAATATCTATTGGCTGCTTCCTACATGCCCCCTACTGGGGATCAAGCCTGAAACCCTGGGCATGTACTTTGGGAATCAAACTGCTACCTCTTGGTACATGGAGATGATGCTCAACCAATCAAGTCACACCAGCCAGGTGAGAGGATTCACTTTTTAAAATGCCTCCTGAAGAGCTTAAATCAGCATCATATTGGGCTGACAATGTGTTTTTAAATGTCACAACACTCTGAATTATTCAGTAGTGCCATTTGAAAACATCTTGTTAGTGGTGCATTCTGTTTGGCATTCCCTCAAAATTTCAAATGAGTTAAAATAGTGTTATTTTGTATTTGGGGTCTAAACTTGGTTTTAGTTTTATTGGTGGCACTTTCTTTGCTTTTCTGAGCAGTAACGTGGGGGACTGGGAACTGTCATAATGAGCCTTTTAAGCTGATTAGAAATAGCATGTAGCTACTCCAGCTGGTACAGCAAACTTACAGTTGAGAGATGTTTAATTAAGGGAGTTTTGTTAAAGAAAAAAAAAGTTATTTGTATTTTTATTTGACATATCTGTTCTAGGACCTTGTCTTGAAACTACTAAAAACTTCAATGTAAACGTGTACTTTCTGAAATGCACTGCCCTTATCATGAAAGTAACTGAAAAGTCCCCAGTTTAAAGACTAAGCCTTAATAAATTTGACAATTTTTATGACTTGATCCAACTTCTTTTGAAATGTTCCATTGATAACTATTTAACATAAGTATAATGACTACACACATATTTCAGCAACTGCTTTCATCAGAGCAGCTCTTTTCATATAATTAAAATAGACATGGTTATATCTTACACAAAGTTATTCAATGGCATGACTATAATCTACAAATTATTATTTTTTCTCCAGTTTTGTTTTATCTGATACTAGTAAATCTTCCCTTGGGGTCATTTGCATGATTCTGTAGGAAAACAAGCAAAACATAGATATCAGCAAATAGACATTTTCATTCAGCTGAATCATAAAACCTAAGCTTTAAAGGAATTTATATACATATATTTTAAATTCTCCCCCGAGGATTTTTTTCCATTGATCTTCAGAGAGAGTGGAAGAGAGGGAAGAAGGTGAGAAGAAGAATTGAACTGTGACCTTTTGGTTCATAGATCAGTGCTCAATGATAACCCTTTAAAGGCACAATGTCTTGGTTCAAGTTCAATGAATTTTTTTGAAGAGAAAAGGGACAGAGAGGGTTATCTAAGAAGATCTCACATGAAAAGAGATTATAAAATCTAGAAACCAAGAAATAGAAAAATTCTAGGAATTTACATAACTCAATGTGGTGGCTTGGTAATATGGCAATATGGTAGTGTTTTATACAACTATTAGAGCTTTGCCAGTTAAACACTACCACATAGGCTGAGCATATTTTCCTCTTTTATGTCTCATTTGTTCAACATAGAAAATGAAATCAAACTTTTGTTGTGAACTGTTTCTCATACAAAGGTTTTTGTGTGTGTGTGTGTGTGTGTGTGTGTGTGTTCTCTAACTGAGTAATTTCAAAGGTCCTATAATCTAATTCATATTATTTCTTCTGTTTCACCTATTCTTTAAAAAAATATATATATATTTTTATTGATTTCAGAGAGGAAGGGAGAGGGAGAGAGAGAGACAGAAACATCAATGATGAGAGAGAGCCCTAACTGGTTTGGCTCAGTGGATAGAGCGTTGGCCTGCAAACTCAAGGATCCCAGGTTCGATTCCAGTTAAGGGCATGTACCTTGGTTGTGGGCACATCCCCAGTAGGAGGTGTGCAGGAGGCAGCTGATCAATTTTCCCTCTCATCTATGTTTCTAACTCTCTATCCCTCTACCTTCCTCCCTGTAAAAAAATTAATAAAATATATATTTTTAAAAATGATGAGAGAGAATTTTCAATAGGCTGCCTCCTGCATGCCTCCTACTTGAATCAAGCCCGCGACTGGGACATGTGCCCTCATGGGAATGGGACCTGAGACCCTTCAGTCCCCAAGCCGAAGTTCTATCCACTGAGCCAAACCGGTCAGGGTTCCTCCAAAGTTTTCAATGTGTATTCATTTAAAAAGACAACAATTCAGTTGAAAAGTCTAGAAGTTCTTGGTCTATGGTCCCAAAGATAGGATGGTTGTCAGAAAAATCAAAGGTGAGGAGATGAAATCATGCTTGTAACCCTGCTTGAGAGTTAATCATTCAGAAGCATCCGAGGATGCCAAAACCGGTTTTGCTTAGTGGCTAGAGCCTCAGCCTGCGAACTGAAGGGTCCTGGGTTCGATTCCGGTCAAGGGCATGTGCCTTGGTTGCAGGCACATCCCCAGTGGGGGGCGTGCAGGAGGCAGCTGATCGATGATTCTCTCATCGATGTTTCTAGGTCTCTCTCTCTTCCTCTCTGTGGAAAATCAATTAAGTATATTACAAAAAAAAAAAGTTCTGAGGAGAAGAGCGCCTGCTGTTTCCCTTCAGAGGGTGAGAGAACGATTCTGTGGAGCCCTCCATTGGGGCAGTTTTAGTTTGACTTGCCGCTCGGTTCCTCATGCACATCCTCCTCCCCTAGAACAGCAGCATATGGTCTCCAGATCATGCCACCTGAAAAAGGGCTGTGAGCAACAGCCAGATCTTTCCTGTTCTTTACAGAAAAATTTTTTTTCGATGAACATTTGTTTCTCCTCCATTAACCTCTTCTCTTCTGAAGTTTTATATGAAGAGAGACATTCTCTAAATCATTCATCTGAATACATGTATCGTTTATAACACATACTCATGGAAATGTCTTCTCAGAAATGCTACATCGGCCTCTAAGAAGCTGCTGCCCTGCTTCTTTTCAAAAGAAGAAAATAGTTAATGAAACAAACCAGCAAAAGAACGACACAGGATTTTGTATTATGTTCCAGAGGAATTTTGAGAGGTGGCTGTGGAATGACCTTGCTTTAAGCCAGTCTCACCAGATTGATAAGGTAGGGGGGTGGGTTCTAGAATAGTCTCTTCACGAACTCACTGTGTAGCCTGCTTGTGCTCCCCTGAAGTGAAGAACACATTGATGATCCTTATGGTGTTTCTAGTCATGTGACCTAACTTCATTTTCTACATTATCATCAAATCTAAATTCCTATTCCTTGCCACCTGAGAATTATTTCAGGTATTTATTGCTGCATCACAAACCACCTCAAAAACCTAGTGATTTAAAAAAACAAACATTTTTGCCCTAGCTGATTTGGCTCAGTGGTTGGAGCATCGGCCTGCAGACTGAAGGGTCCTGGGTTCAATTCTGGTCAAGGGCACATGCCTGGGTTGTGGGCTCCATCCCCAAAAGGGATTGTGCAGAAGGCAACCAATCCATGATTCTCTCTTATGATTGATGTTTCTATCTTTCTCTCCCTCTTTCTTTCTCTCTGAAATCAATAAAAATATGTTGTTTTTTTTTAAAAAAAAAACCAAACAAACATTTTATTATCACTCATTTCTTTGGCTTGACTATGACAATCTGGATTCTTCTGCTCTATGTGATGTTGGTTGGGGCCGTTGGCATATAAAGGTTTCAATAGTCTAGAACAGTGGTGGGCAAACTCATTAGTCAACAGAGCCAAATACCAACAGTACGATTGAAATTTCTTTTGAGAGCCGAATTTTTTTAACTTAAACTTCTTCTAACACCACTTCTTCAAAATAGATTCTTCCAAGCAGTGGTATTTTGTGGAAGAACCACACTCAAGAGGCCAAAGAGCCACATGTGGTTCGTGAGCCGCAGTTTGCCAACCATGGGTCTAGAATATTTAAGGGATCTTCTTCATTGGTGCTAGCTGTTGGCCTGGGGTCAGCTGGATTGGTTGACTTTGATTCTCCTTAATTTGGTCTGTCCGGGTGGTTTGGGCTCCTGTGCTTCAAGTGGAAAAAAGGTCTGATTAGCCATTTCCTTTAAGGTTTGTAAATTCTGAGACATCACTGCTGCTATATTCTACTTGAAAATGGGCATGGATTGAGCTTAGATTCAAGGGGAGGGAGGGAAATTGAACTCTGCCTTTTGATGAGATGTGCTATATGCACACAGGGAGGGAAGAAATTGATGGTGGCCATATTTGAGATGATCTGCCACAGCCAATCCTCTAGAACAAAAATTCACATCCCTCCCACATACCGAGTACAATTAGTCCTCCCTCAAAAGTCTCATTTTATTACAGCCTGGGCTGAAATTTTAGAGTTTCTTTGACTGGGTTCAGGCATGCTATGGACTGAATGTGTGTCCCCAGCACTCCAAATTCCTATTTAGGAGTCTAATCCCCAATACTATGGTTTTGAGAGGTAATTAATCCATAAAGTGGAGCCCTCATGATCAGGAGTAGTGCCTCCATCAGATGAGACCAGAGAGCTGGCTCATTCCTTTCCTGCCTTGAAAGGGTACGAGGAGAAGTCAGCTGTCTACAAGCCAGAGGAGGGCTTTCCCTAAAACCTGACCACACTGGCACCAGGATTTTGAACTTCCTGCCTCTGGAACTGTGAGAAATGAATTTCTGTTGTTGGCCACTTGATTTATGGTATTTTGTTGTTGTCGTAGCCAAGTGAAGCCAAAGTGTGGCTGAGATTCTTGGGTGTGGTTCCTTCGGAGCAGAGCCGTGAAAACAAAAAACACAAGTTGTCTGGCACTCTTGTGTCCAGTGTATAATGATAAAAGAGGTTCTTAAGAATAAGATGGCCTCATCTGTACTCTTTTTGTTTTTTTAAAAAATATATATTTTATTGATTTTTTTACAGAGAGGAAAGGAGAAGGACAGAGAGTTAGAAACATCAATGAGAGAGAAACATTGATTCAGCTGCCTCTTGCACATCCCCCACTGGGGATGTGCCCGCAACCAAGGTACATGCCCTTGACCGGAATTGAACCTGGGACTCTTGAGTCCGCAGGCCAACGCTCTATCCACTGAGCTGAACCGGTTAGGGCTCATCTGTACTCTTGAGGAAACCAGAGGAGAACACCTGGTCTGGGGGGCGGGGTTAGGTGCTGCTTACAGGAGATCAGAGTTGGGGGCGGGAGATTCTCACCTGGGGAGGTCCAGGTGGAGATGAGCTTCCACATTAGGAGCATGATGAGTGTCACTGGGGTTATCTTGAAGCTTATAGATTGTTCATCATCCTTCAAGGGCGCATCACGTGCCCGTGTGGTTTGTACTTCAGCAGGTCAGCGGTCCAGACCCTGAGGCTTTGACAAGCTCTACTGAGAAGATCTCTTCTGTATGGCTCTCTCTATTTCCCCCCTCTTTTATCCAATAACACAGGGGGGAGGACTCTGAAGATCCAGAAGGATGAATTTTCCCCCTCATACAGTAAGAAGCAATCTATTCTTTTCCCGCTAATCAATTGATATCACCTAGAAGATTTACACATATAGTGGTCCTTTCTAAAATGGGCAGCCACCTTTTAGAATAAGAGGCTTTGCCGAAATTGGTTTGGCTCAGTGGATAGAGAGTCCCAGGTTCAATTCCTGTCAAGGGCATGTTCCTTGGTTGTGGGCACATCCCCGGTGGGAGGTGTGCAAGAGGCAGTTGATCAATGTTTCTCCCTCATCGATGTTTCTAACTCTCTATCCCTCTCTCTTCCTCTCTGTAAAAAACCAATAAAATATATTTAAAATAAAAATAGAAAATAAATAAGAGGTCTCAGACTTCCCCTTGTTTACCATGACGGCTGAAGGGTAGGGAGGGAGAAGCTGTGGAACATTTCACACTCTGTCCATGGCCTGAGGAGGGCAGGCAGCACTGACACTGCAAAACTCATCAGCTGAGCCTACCCGGGGTTTTAATATCTGGTGGATTGCTCAAATGGAACTTTGTAAACTTGGGTGGAGCAGACTGGAGGATCTGGCAAAGCTGCCCAGTTAAAAAAGAAAAACAAACTAGGAAAGAATGGGAACGGAGCAGATGGGTTACCTAGAAGTTTTTTGAATTTTCTGAGAACATTATGGGTTAAATGGGACTTTATGAACCTGCTGGGGAAGCTAAGGATTATTTCTGTGAGGAAATACAATTCAATTGTCAACTGAGGATATCTGGAACACACCTCCATTTATCACAACTCCAGAATGATTCCCAGGAATTTCAACTTCCCTTTACTCTGATCTCAGAGGTGGGAACTCTACCCTCTAAGCAGAAACTCCACAGACAGAAGCAGGAATAAGCCAACCCAAATTGCACATGGTGGATGGGAGCAGTGACTTTTATCTCCATGGGGAAAGGGAATTCCACAGCAAGGAGAGTAGGGTGTCTGTTGCCTGTGTCATATCCCTACATATCTTTTAAAAATATATATATTTTATTGATTTTTTACAGAGAGGAAGGGAGAGGGATAGAAACGTCGATGAGATAGAAACATCGATCAGTTGCCTCCTGTACACCCCCTACTGGGGATGTACCGGCAACCGAGGTACATGCCCTTGACCGGAATTGAACCTGGGACCCTTCAGTCCGCAGGCTGATGCTCTGTCCACTGAGCAAGACCGGCTAGGGCTCCATACATATCTTTAGGAAAAGTAAAAAAGCTTGGAGAACGTGAAGACAGAACTCAGAGCACAGGATTTGACGGGAACACAGGCTAGAGCTCCCTTCCTACATGTACAGTAAGTCCTTACTTGTTCGTGTGTTGGTCAGGGTGCAAGAGGCTGGTAATGTCACCAAATCCCAGGCTAACCTGTGAGCCTGCCTAGCACACAATGTCATATTGATGGAATAGCTCCTTTCCTTTTTGTTCTAAGGGCAGATAGGATGGACTTGCTTGGGTATATCCTGTGAAATCATGGAATTGAACAGGGCTAAGCTTGACCAGCACGTGTGACAGGTTTTGCTAGTGGGAGTAGTGACCATTGTTTCTCACTTACTTAACAGTTAAGAACATAAGATGAAGATAGCATTTGATCTGTCTCACACAGACTTGGTTCAGAAAAACCTTAAAAATATAATGAGCCCTGACCGGTTTTGGCTCAGTGGATAGAGCATTGGCCTGCGGACTGAAGGGTTTCAGGTTCGAATCCAGTAGGGGGTGTGCAAGAGGTAGCTGGTTGATGTTTCTAACTCTATCCCTCTCCCTTCCTCTCTGTAAAAAGAAAAAAAAATCATCAATAAAATATATTTAAAATATATAATGAAAGTGACTAACATTTTCTCTACTCTGTTTCCTAGATGCGATAATTTTGTGTTGGAAAAAATATTATCAATATTTAAACACAGAAATAGAAGTATTTAGTGCTATGGAAAACAGATGGATAACCTCTCTCTGTGTCCATCCCAAACCCCTTCTCTCTCTCTCTCTTTTTTTTTTTCTTCCCCCATTTTCTCCTTTTTAAAAGTTAATTTGATGAATAGATTAAGGACATCTTTAAATGACTATAAAAAAAGAAGGTTCATGTTTAGACAATTTTCCCAGCTGGAATGCTCTGCTTAAATGACTCTGTTTTCATGGCCTGCACTGTTTATTTTATATCCAGAGATGTGGGCACGTGGGAACCATTTGCAGAAAATATCTTTGTTTGCTTCTTCGATTGATATAATACAGAAGCAGAGGGTAGAAGTTCAACAGGCTGCCTTTCTAAAGCCAGATGTACAGTCTTTCTTTTTATTACTACTGGCAAGTATATTTATAAGGAAAAAAAGATGGGAGTTATGCAAAATAATGAAGAGATAAATCCATTCTGTCTCTGAAGGTGTACATAACGCCCGGGATTTATAGAAACATGAAAGTTCTCAGTGATAATTTGTAGTTGAATTCTGGTGGAAATGCTCGGAATCATTTCACCTACTTGTGTTGAAAAATAATAATCAGTGATAAAAGTGTGGTGCCTTCGTTGAGGCCCTCAGCACATCTACTACCAATGATTGATTGCAAGAGCCTTCAAACAGATCTCTAATATTCAATTTCAATCCTCCCCTCCCCCAGTAAATCCATTCTGAATAACCTTTAAAACTTCAGGTTTGGCTATGGCTCCTCTTTTCCTTACAATGTTATAATGGTTGCTTCTAGAAGAGGTGAAAACCTGTGGTCCCTTGGCTAGAGCTAGCTTTCAAGCATGTATATAATGTTCATTTGACCACATACTGTGTGAGACTGAGAAAAACACACATGGAATAGTTGCCAACATTTAAAAATTGGAGAATTTGACAGAATAATCTGGGCATTCTGCTATTATTAAAAAACTGGAAGCCCTGGAAACACTAACCTTACATTTTGTATGAAAATAATCGGACTGTTCCATTAGGAAGGGCATGATTTCCCCAGTTTCTCACAGGGTCCTCCACTTCCTGCCTTTCTTCTCATTTACACGATCTCATTTTGCTCATTGACATGATCTGTTTGGCATTTACAGGCACTTAACTTTTCAACTACTGGACTGTGGGCTCAAGTCCAGCTCCTCACCTTCGCATACAAGGACCATCTGACTCTTGTTAACTTTTTAGGTCCATTTCTCACATTTTCTCCTCTTGAACTTTACAATTCTAAAATACAGTTTCCCTTAATACACTGTGACTTTTACCATTTCCAGGCCTTTCCATCTATCTGAAGAGCTTTCCCCTCTTACCAAACAACAGTATTTTATTCCTTCTAGAAAATGTTTTCCTAATATCCTTAGCATCAACCATTCCTTCTTTGTGATCTTTTTCTTTTTGTTTTTCTTTTCTGAACATTGATTATATGCTTCCATGATTGCTTTATGTCATTCTACAGTTTACTAATTTGTGTAAAATAAGAGAAACTTTCTCTTATGAGCAACAAGCATATAATTCCTTGTGGGGAGGTGCAAGTCCTCGAAGAGGGGTCAGGTCGCTTGGACAAGCTAGCACAGGAGCTGAGCTCCAGGGCTAAGCAGAGTTGTCCCAGGACTCACAGGTCCTCTTAGGGAACAGACAGGAGTCTGTGGTGGGGCTGGAAGGCAACATTGAGAAGATGGAGAGAAGACATGTGAAAGGAGAAGAGACATTTCAAATGGGGGGAGAACTATATTTTCTTTTTCTTTTTAAAAAAATATATTTTATTGATTTTTCAGAGAGGAAGAGAGAGGGATAGAGAGTCAGACACATCGAGGAGAGAGAATCATCGATCAGCTGCCTCTTGCATACCCCCCACTGGGGATGTGCCCACAACCAAGGTACATGCCCTTGCCCGGAATCGAACCCGGGACCTTTCAGACCACAGACCTATGCACTATCCACTGAGCCAAACCAGTCCCGGCGAGAATTATATTTTCTAAGGGTGATCAAGACTATATCTTCTCTCTCACATAACTTTAAAAAAATTTATTATGGAAAGAAGACACCATGGAATCTATCCTCTCAACAAATGTTTAAGTGTACAATATACTGTTGTTGACTATAGGTGCAATGTTCTACAGCAGATCTCTGGGGCTTATTCATCTTGCTTGCCTGAAAATGTAGGCCTGATGCTTAATAACTTCTCATTTCCTTTTCCCCGTGGTCCCTGGCAACACCATTACAATTTTTGATTCTATGAATTTAACTACTTTCCACACTCCATATAAGTGGAATCATAGAGTGTTTATCTTCCCGTGACAAGCATATTTCATTTAGCATTTTTTTTCAAGTCATAATTTTAAGAAACTTGCCATTCTCCTATCAGGAGGAAGTCTTTGTCCCCTCCTCTTGAAACTCGAAGGGCTTTTTTTCATTTGGGAAGGATTGGGGAGGACCACTTTAAAAAAATTTCTTTTATCACTGAAATTTTCATCTGGGATCGAGGCAAGGCTGTCTCACACACCTATGTCGTGAACAATTTGATCATGCAATCGTGCTCAGATACCAACAGGTGTATTATGATTTTATAGCTGAGGAAATAAGTAATGTAGTTAGTGTGTCACCAAAGCACAATTCTCGACAAGTTCAGACTTGAGCCTGCCTCCCACCCATCCAAGCATCTGGGGTCGCAGCAAGCTCTTTAGCCTCCTCCCAACTGGTGCCTCCAGAAGCCAGAGCCAGATGCTGGGATCGGGGAGAGTCACCTAAGCTTTGCAGCAGGGGCCTCTGGCTGTCAGCAGTGTAATTACTTTGGAAATTTAGATGTGGCCCAGAGAACTGTCACAAACTGGGAAGTTCTAACGTGGATTCTGCGAATTAAAGTGATGGACCTCTGGCCTAAGCCTGGCTGCTCCCTCCTTTCCCCTCTCAGAACGGACTTGCAGAGTCAGCGGCACTCATTGACTGTGATGTCCCTTGAGCCACAGAGTAAGAATGGGCTCCCTCCATTGGGGTGATGCTAAACAAGTAGGTACAAGAACAGAGAACACAATACCCAATACAATCTTACAGACACACCTTAGGGGCTTAATAAATGTTTGCTTGTTTACTTCCTAAAGCTGAATAAGCTCAACAAATTATCCCGGAGTAAAGATATTCTGGCAGGCACAATACAAGGAGTAGGACATTATCAGCAACAGAGAAGCCTCCCCTGAGGCCCCTGGAGTCCCTGCCTCCTTTTCTCCCCAAAGGGAAATGTTATCCTAATTCCTGACATAACAATTTATTCAGTGGATAGCCGTGACATCTCACACCTGGGGAACAATAAAATATTCTACCACCGTTAGATTTGCCCATTTTGGAACTTTAATGTAAATGCAATTCTACAGTACTATGTATGTTTTCAAAGTTCAATCAGGTTGAGGCATGTAGTTGTAGTTGAGTCACTCAATTGCATGCCTAAATCATGATACATACTAGTATACCTTTTCTACTGTTAAAATATTTTGATGGTTCTCAACTATGGGCTATTACAAATAATGCAGCAATTAGCATTCTCTGGCATGTCTTTTGGGGTATATATATGCATATATTCCTATTGGGTACATATCTACAGTGAATTGCTAGATCATGAGTATATGTACATTTTTTCTTTTCCCCCTTTAATTGAGATATATTTGACATATAAAATTGGTTTACAATATGACTTGGTACACATAAATATTGCAAGGTGATTACCACAATAGGACTGGTTAACACCTCCATAACCTCATATAATTACCTTTTTTTTTGTGTGTGTGTGTGTAGTGAGAACACTTAAGACCTACTCTCTTAGCAACTATCAAGTATATAACACAGTATTATTAGCCCTAGCTACCAATACTGCACATTAGGTACATTAGATTCCCAGAATTTATTCATCTTATAACTTAAAGCTTGTATTCTTTGGCTAACTTCTCCCCATATCTCCCATTCTCAGCCCCTGATAATCACTATTCTACTTTCTGTTTCTATAAATTCAGCTTTTTTTTTTTTTTTTTTTTTTTAGATTTCACGTATGAGATGGTATGGTATTTAGTCTTTCTCTGCCTGACTTATTTCACTTAGCACAATGCCCTCAAGGTTTATCCATGTTGTCACTTATGTCAAAATTCTATTCTCTCTCATGGCTGAATAATATTTCATTGTATGGATATATAACAAATCTTTTTTTTAAAAAAATATTTGCTTACAGAGAGAAGAAGGGAGAGGGAGAGAGAGAGAAAGAAACATCAATAATGATAGAGAAACAACTATTGGCTGCCTCTTGCGTGCCCCCACCTGGGGATTGATCCTGTAACCTGGGCATGTGCCCTGACAGGGAATTGAACCAGTGACCTTTTGGTGCATGGGTTGATACTCAACCACTGAGCCACACAAATCATGCTACACCAAACTTCTGTTTATCCCTGCATCCATTGACAAGCACTTAGGTCCTCTCCCCTCGGCCCATAGCTTGAATATTGTAAGTGATGCAGATAACCCTCTGAAATCTGGGCCCCTCAATTGGGCCCTGATGACATTTCCTATGGACCACTGCAATTATTTCCTCATTGGTCTCCCAGCTACCATCTTATCTTTCTGTTCATTCTTTTGGTGACCAGATTGATTAAAAAAAAAAAAAATACACATCTTACCAGATCAATGTCAAGGTTGTATCCTTCCGTGGGTAAAGGTGTTAGTGGCGCATTATTTTTCAAGACCAGTCTGCATTGAGGAGGGGGAGAGCAGTGCTCAGCAAGTGCCAGTGACTGACAGGTGATAGAAAGAAACGAGGGTCGAGCATGCCTATGAACATGTTTGAAATGACCGAATTCCTGTCTTGTGCAAGGGTTGGAGGGGGGTATGAAAAAGCAGGAAAAAAAGATTGATCTTGAGGCTTAAAAATGAAAAAGGTGAGATGAAAGGAACATGAGGTAAAGGTTGGAAAGAGAATAGAGAAAAATCAAATTGGAATCATAACTTCTGCTTCTATTGAGTTGGGAAGTAACAGAATTTTTACATTAATGTGAAGGAAATTATTGTATAAATGCCAGAAGTGTCTGTAACAATTCCCTAAAAAGATGTAAAGAAAGAGAGGCCAGTAGATATGGTAAAGGAGGGGGGAAATGTAAATCAGGAAATGAAATTGTGATTCCTTTTTGAAGTTCAGGAGAAGACGAAACAAAGTTACAAAAAAATTTTGCAGGGTAGCTTTTTTCTTCTCTCCTGTGGGTTTAATATCCCCATTTTCATGAGTCTGGAGGGCAGCTTCTGACATCTGTTAAGTGATCTTGAAACAAGAACAGTGCGGGCCTGGCATGATATAAAGTGCAGTTTATAGATTAAGCTTGCCTTTTAAATGTTAATTCTGGTATATTTGCCATTTGAAATGAGAATTAACAGTAAAATAAAAATTATGGAAAATTGACAGCTGATAAAAGACAATGTGCTCACATCTTTATTAGAAATAGCTATGGGTTGACTTGCAAAAAAACAAACCAAAACAAAACAAAACACAAAAACAAAATAGAGGCAAAGCAGGGAAATTTACCTGTCCAAGCAAGATGGACAAGAGGTGGCAAATCTGTTCAGAGTTGCCTTGCCCAGTGCTGTAAACATTTGAAGACGGTAGTGATAGAAAACATAAGGCAGTAGCTATCATAAAAATCGCTATTTCATTGAGATATGGATGTGTGTGGCTGCCATCAAAAGCTACCCCGATAATGCTTTGAGTTGAAATACGTTACCAAAGGTTAAAAACAAAAATCAGAAAAAGAGTTTTTATAGCATAAAAATGGGTTAGAATTAGTAAACGAAACCCCATGTAATTGAATGACAAAATCGAAAGGAATTCGTGAACTTCAGTTTACGGATGAGTTACACCAAATCACACTGTATGGACGCCCACTGTGTGCATGGATGATTAGGGGGGAATGCGCTTTACACAGACTCACCTGGCCAAGGTGGCCTGCACTAAGGGGGCTGCCCTGGCCAGGAGGAAGGAGGTCTCTTCTCATTTATTTACTCAGAGGAAATTACTTTTTGTGACTCCTCCACCAAGAGGGGGCACACTTTCCTAATTCATTAAATGTCTTGTGCAGAACAAAAAAAGTCTTGTGTAGCGTTAGTATAACAAATCAAGAGCAGGAGGAGTGCTTGGGTAGATGTGATGGAACATTGGTCTGGAACAGTGGTCGGCAAACCGCGGCTCTCGAGCTGCAGTTTGCCGCTCTGTGGATTCATGAGTTTGCCGACCACTGGTCTGGAATTTTGTAGGCCTAAGGGCAAGTCCTTCCTGCATCACTGACCATGAATGTAGTCTTTGTTTCTCTAAGTCTTGATTTCCTCATTGCAAAATCACCTAGCCTACCTCACAGTGCTGCTGTGAGCTTTCAAGGTGATAGCATATATAAAAGTGCTCTGTAAACTGTAAAACACAGTTTAGTCTTCATTTAGTAACAGTTTTGAGTACATACTGTGTGCCGGGCACTTTGTTAAGCTCTGCAGGTATGAGTCTGGAAAAGAGCACAGTCCCACAGTCCTTATCCTCAGAGAGCTAACCATCTATGGAAGTGGCAGATGAATCCATAGTTATAATGCACTGTGATCTAGAACATAAAAAATGCTCTGGACTTGGCTTAGTTGGTTGAGCATTGACCCATGAACCAGAAGGTCACGGTTCGATTCCCAGTCAGGGCACATGCCCGGGTTGTTCCATCCCCAGTGTGGAGCGTGCAGGAGGCAGCCAATCTGTGATTTTCATCATTGATGTTTCTATCTATCTCTCCCTTTCTCTTCCTCTCTGAACTCAATTATATTATCAGGTTGCTTTAAGTGGGAGTCTGGGTGCATAGTGCCAAAATCAATAATCCTATTATTTGAGACTCTTACTGCCTTTCTTTAGAATATTGCTCTCTGAGGATGTGCCTTATTTTATTTTTGTTAATCCTCACCTGAGAATATTTTTTTCCATTGATTTTTCTTTTTTTTTCTTTATTGATCAAGGTATTACATATGTGTCTTTATCCCCTCCATTGATTTTTAGAGAAAGTGGAAGGGAGGGAGGAAGGGGAAAGAGAGAGAGACATTGATGTGGGAGAGACACATCAATTGGTTACCTCCCCAACATGTCCCGACTGGGGCCAGCAATCAAACCTGCAACCCTTGCCAGTGCAGGCCAATGCTCCAACCACAGAGCAACACCTGCCAGGGCATAAAATGCTCATAGCAGCTCTAAAAAATTTTAAAACTTGATTTTAGAGAGGAAGGGAGAGAGAAACATCTAGTCTGAAACCTGGGCATGTGCCCTGACTCAGAATCGAATCAGCAGCCATTTGATTTATGGAATGATGCTCAACCAACTGAGCCATACTGGCCAGGGCCCCAGAATATGTTTTAGAGACAGGAAGGGTTAGAGAGAGAAACAGCAATGAGGGAGAGAAACATTGATCTGTTGCCTCCTGTCCTCGCCCTGATGGGGGATTAAACCTGTAACCTAGGTATTTGTCCTGTCCGGGAATTGATCCTGAAGCTTTTTGGCATATGGGATGATGCTCCAACCAGCTGAGCAACCCGGCCAGGATGCTCAGTTTGCTCCCTCTTATGTAAGCATCTTCTAAGACATTGCTGCCCAATGGATTTTTCTGTGATGATGTAAATATTCTATGTCTGTATTGTTCAAAAGGGTAGCCATTAGCCACATGTAGCTATTAAGGGCTTGGAATGTGGCTAGTAAAACAGAAATTGAATTTTAAGTTTAATTTTTTATGATTTAACAACTATATGAGGCTACTGGCTATTCTTTTACTATGTGGGGTGGTGTAGCTCTGTGGCATTGAGATTGAGCCTGTGGATTATTTCACTGGTTTATTCCACAAGGGGAAGCAATCTTTCCTTTGTTTGCCAAGTACTTCCTGGAATTAAGATATTATAATTAACTCAGACCACCAAGATAGACTGAAATATGGGCATTCAACTGCAGCCCTAGACGGCTGATAATTCTATTGTTTATGTTCCCAATACCCCTGTGCAACCAAGGAGATTCCAAACCTCTCTTCCTGATGCAGTCAGGAGAGATGAAAAGACTTGGGAAAAGCTTCCTTGGCCAATGAGAACATATGAAGAGAGCGCCTTTAATTGTTCATGACCACCTAGTGGTGTGGAAAGTCATTTGAAAGTTCTTTTTTGCCAGAGAGAGAGAGAGAGAGAAAGAGAGAGAGAGAGAGAGAGAGAGAGAGACAGAGAGAGAGAGAGAGAGAGAGAGAGAGAGAGAGGAAGGCTAGGAAGATCTATGACATCTTTCGGAGGATGTCACCAAAGAAAAGAGCCAATACCAAACTAAAATAATAACAATAACAAAAATAACAAAGCCAGGATGAGATCTATCTCAGAGGGTGCCAGTGGAAGGCAGAGTATGACAGTGGACGGGAAGTCTTCTAGCCATACAAAATGATGACCCCCTGCGCTAGCCAGTTTGGCTTAGTGGATAGAGCATCGGCCCACAGACTGTAGGGTCCCAGGTTCGATTCCAGTCGAGGGCACGTACCTCAGTTGCAGTCTCCTGCCTGGCCTGGGAGGCAACCAATCGATGTGTTTATCTCACATCGATAGTTCTCTCTGTATTTCCTTAAAAATCAATGGAAAAATATTGTTGGGTGAGGATTAAAAAAAAAATGACCTCCTTAAGTTTATTCAAGTTTCCAGAGCTAAATTAATTAACTACCTTAAAAACAATGTCAGAAATTATCATACCAATTGGTTGCTCAAGAAGAGATGAATGGGATGAGGTGCTGGGCATACCTGATTATCTTCTTACCTAGTTGGGTAGACTACAGATAAAAATTTATGTCATTAGTATGCAGATGTCTATGTTTGATCTTAAAACAGGTCTTAAAACTTCTCTTGCTACTTAAAATTTTTTTTATTGATTTTTTACAGAGAGAAAGGGAGGAGAGGGAAATTAGAAACATCAATGAGAAAGAAATATCGATTCAGTTGCCTCCTGCATACTCCCCACTGGGGATGTGCCCGCAACCAAGGTACATGTCCTTGACCGGAATTGAACCTGAAACCCTACAGTCGGCAGGCCAACACTCTATCCACTGAGCCAAACTGGTCAGGGCATCCCATCACTTCTTGTAATAAATAATAAATTTCCCAGTCGTCACCTCTGCCTTTTCTTTATCACCATGTTGAGAAGAGAGTAGCATGTTAGAATGGCATTAATTTGGAGTTCTATCTTTTTTTCATTTTTCCCATTTTTGCAATGACTTCAGTGGACAAAGGAGTGAATGGAACGCCTGTCTCCATCCATTTTCTATATAATGAGAGTGCCTTAGCATTACTGCAGCTGTGGCTACCACAGTAAGCTGGGTTACAGATGTTTTCCACTGTGCTATAAAAACACACAGCCAAACTCCCCAGATGACACTGGATACCCTTTATTATGAATAAAAACTATCCCCCTACTGTTCAAGTGAGATGTTTTATCCTTGCTTCATTGCTCTCATTTACTTCCTTCTTAGGATGGCATTAATTTGGACCATTTTTACAATGACTTCAGTAGATGGTGCTAGACATCAGAGTGTGTGGGGATAATGGTTTGCTATCCAGAAAGCACAATAAAAAGTTATCAATAGCATACATGGGACCAAATCACACACTTGGAAAAGAGATGCAAGCTTGTTTTGAGAAAGAATTAAATCACACATATTCTTATGTGATTTAATTCTGATTCACAACAGAAAAACCTTATGGGCATTCAACCATCTAGCTCTCTGCTTTATTTCCTGATGAAGAGGCCCAGAAAGCATATCTTTTGTGACTTTATACTTTTCCTCAGGTTTGTTTATTTCAGTAACTAAAGATGAAAAGGAGTATTTTTGATAGAATCTAGATAGCATTTTATAGTATTTAGATAGTATTTTTTGATAGTATCTAGATATCATTTTTTAAATATCTGGGATAATTAAATATCACCAAAATGTATCTAAATTACGATGCATATTTATCATGCTGAGGGCCATTCAAAGCAATGTAAGTTGGCATGCTGCTCAGTAGACCTTCCCAATTATGCTCTGTGTCAGAAGCCTGCATTTTACTGTTTAGGAGTATGAATAACTTTCTCTAGCTCGAAAAGGCTAAGAATTGAAAATTACACCTCTAGAGGAAAACAGTACTTGGATAATTCTGCAGACTGGCTCAACTTTCCATCCCACTTATTCAGTTATTACTGAGTGTCTAATTTGCACCAGTCATAGCGATTGTGAAGGCAATGAACTAATAATAGACTCTTCTTTGGAACGCTTCATTAAGGCTCCAGTTCAGTTGGTTTCCTGTGTCACGATGTTTATCATCATTGACTTTCTATTCAGGCTTCCTGATCCCCAGGACTACATATGCTTTTGTCCATAGTTGTCAATCTGAAGTGATTTTCTTTTCATAGGAAACGCCAGATCACTGTCTGGGGAGCAGTAAACAACTTTATGGTTATTGTATTACAAAAGTGTTTTTAGGCAAGGAAATGACCTAAAAGTGGTCACCTCGTCTTATTTTGTTTGGCGTGTTTATCATTTGTCTTAATCTTGAAACCAAGAAATCTCCATATCCATCTTAGTGTGTGGTCTCTGGTTTAAAAGAAATGACCTGGCAGGACTTATACTAGAAAGATTAAGCATCTCTTTGGATCACTTACCTACTCAACATAATGGAAAAATGACAGCAAATCCTCTCTGAAATTGCAGCTAATTTATAAGAATAACAAAGAGGAATCTACCAGGAAAGAGCATCTCACCACTTGAAGATAATTTAGCTTTTAAAAATGATGTTAAAAATTAAATCACTAACCACAGCAATGCAGCAGTATTTTTTTTTTTTTTTTTTTTTTTTTTACCAAGACAGACATTTCTGATTAATTCCTTGGCCATTAAACCCTACAGGTCAATTCACATGAGCAATAAAAATGTAGTGAGAGAGAAGTAATGGAGAAAGTTTTACTTTTTTGACTGTCAGCATTACCGGTAATATTTTTTTTTCACTCTTCTGAGTAGTAAACTATGGACTGCCAAAATGGCTAGGGAGAGATTTTAAAGTATTAAATACTCTCTCCATGGCTATTAAAATAAAAACTCCATCTGTATGTTATAGAATTAAGTGATTCTAAGGAAAATATTAGCTCTTAATATTCTTTCAGTAGTGTTTTGTTGCATTAACTTCCCAGAAGGAGGACTTAATGAGTTTCCGAGCTTGGCTAGAAAGGAGAAACATGGCTCTAACTTTCTTTCCAGGAGATGATGATTTTGGAATGGGAACATTTATTTTTCTTTTGAATTGTGTACACAGTTGCTTCTCCAAGAATACCGAAACGGAATATTTTTCATCCCTATTTTCCTTCCACTTTCAGGGCATACAATAGTTTCCCTTCCATAATTACAGATGGATAGAAGCCCTTTTCTTTCCCTTCCTAATCCTCCTTGAATTCCTAGCTTGGATTAATCTTCAACTGAATTTGAAAAGGGATTCACTGTTTTGCAGCTGGTGGCTAACAAAGCTGCAGTTTCTGCTGCTTTCCACATTCAGTGGTGCCAGAAAAGACTGGCGCTGGGGATCAGTGGCTTCCATGGCACAGATAGGAAACATCCAGGACTGCACTGGCTCCAGGCCTGCCCAAGGCAAGGGCTCTCGTGAGGGCTTAACAATAAAAGCGAGGGCCTCGCCGAAACCGGTTTGGCTCAGAGGTAGAGCTTCGGTCTGCGGATTGAAAGGTCCCAGGTGTGATTCCGGTCAGGGGCATGTACATTGGTTGCGGGCACATCCCCGGTGGGGGTTGTGCAAGAGGCAGCTGGTTGATGTTTCTCTCTCATGGACGTTTCTAGCTCTCTATCTCTCTCCCTTCCTCTCTGTAAAAAAATCAATAAAATATATTAAAAAAGAAAAAAAAAAGCGAGGGCCTAACTTTTGTAAGTTCTTTATTGTAGCTTAGAAGGCATATTCACATACGTTATGTGTTTGCATCTTGACAACCCTTTGAGGTAGGCATGATAGGATTACTGCGTTCTTTCAGGGATGAAGAATTTGCGGTTTGGAGAGGTTGAAATACTTTCTGAGGTCGTTCATCTAGTAAGTGGTGGCAGGCCCTGAAGCCTCTTGGGTTTTCTCTCCCCCATGGAACCTCGTGAGCTCCATGCTGCATTGCCCCAGGGCTGCAGTGGAGTTTTCAGAGACCCAGAAAGATGGTGCTTAGCGTAAACTAGCAGTTCCACAAAGGATTTGGGATGAGAAGATGTGGCTCAAGGTGCAGCTCTCCTACTTGACCTTACAGTCAAGAGAATCTGCTTCTCTCCAAGGTGAGTGTTCTCCTCCATTCCCCAGACAACATCAACAACCCCTTTTCCCGCCCCCCTACCCTGCCCAACCCCAAAGTGTAACATTCCAGAGCAGTGGTTCTCAACCTTTCTAATGCCGCGACCCTTTCATACAGTTCCTCATGTTGTGGTGACCCCCAACCGTAAAATTATTTTCATTGCTACTTCATAACTGTAATTTTGCTGCTGTTATGCATTATACTGTAAATATCTGTGTTGAGAACCGCTGCTGTAGAGCCTAAGACAATCGGAAAACACAGATATTTACATTATAATTTATAACAGTAGCAAAATTACAGTTATGAAGTAGCAATGAAAATAATTTTATGTTTGGGAGTCACCACAACATGAGGAACTGTATTAAAGGATCGTGGCATTAGAAAGGTTGAGAACCACTGCTCCAGAGTTTCACGAGCATTTTTAAAATTTTTTATTTGTGGGTTGGAAAACCTGACCAATTCATCTTTGTTATTCTCATGAAGGGTGTGTATGTATGTGTGTGTGTGTGTGTGTATATATATATATATATATATATGAAAGGAGAGTGAGACATAGAAACATCAGTGATAAGAGAGAATCAGTGTTCAGCTGCCTCCTGCACATTCCTCACTGGGGATCGAGCCCATAACCCGGGCATGTGCCCTGATCGTGAATCGAACTGTGACCTTCTGGTTCATAGGTCTATGCTCAGCCACTGAGCCACTGCGGCTGGACAACATGAAGGATTCTTGATAGAAAATACTGGCCACTCTTAGTCAAAAAAATCATGACTCTAGTTTTAAACACTTACTGTCTAATGAATGGAATGATTCTTTACTATATTTGAAATCCTTTCGACCCTGTAGTTTGGTTATTATGATAGCTTCATTTTATGAATCAAGAAACAAAAATGCTTATGACTTTTAAATGTGCTAAAGTTCATAACAGTAGCTTCTAAACTTTTTTGATTAATATGTACTGTACTAATATATTATTAGTGTTACATACAGAAATGGAAATTCCAAAGAATGAGGAAAAAACATAAACAGCATTTTCATGTTTTCTTTCTCAAGTAGATTAAGTTAGCTTATTCTTGGGAGTATGTGCAACCCAGATTGGAAATTGCTGTTCTAAAGAATGAAAAAAAAAATATATCAGTAGCAAACTACTACATTGATCAAGAATATATGGAATCTTGTCACATGCTTTGTGAATCATTCAAATCAAATGTTGATTTCCAAATGCACATGTTAAGAACTAGAGCCCTTGGACACGTTTCACTTTTAAAAGACGATATAATGGGAGGAGCTTGAGAAGGTTAAAGGTACTAATACTAAACAATCGTAAGTTACTGTAACATGCAGCATAGAGGCAAAGTCCCTATGGATAGACTCTCACAACAACAGATGTGTCTAAACCTTTCTCTCAGGAATTGTTTTAATGACTTTCATAAATCAATGTGAAAGAAAGCACCCAGGAGAACATGGAGAAAATTAAAATTTTGTGGAGAGAAAAGTGAGCTCAGGTATAATTTCTAATCCCATTCATAGGATATTTATTCATGTTAATGTTCATATTCATATATAATTACATGGAGTATTCAGCCAAAACCTTGCATAACGGTAAGAAATATTAACCGTGTTTTATAAAGAAAAATGCTTTTTTTTTCTTTTTTCAAATTCTAGATAGAAATGCTAGTTATTTGAAAGAGTACATTAAAGAAGTTTAATTATCTGTACAGATATGAAGGAAGAAGAGATGGAACTGGTGACAGTTTTTTTTTTAAAGATAATTGCTCTCTTTGAATGGGGTGTAATTCTTTTAAAAAAATATATTTTATTGATTTTTTACAGAGAGGAAGAGAGAGGGATAGAGAGTTAGAAACATGGATGAGAATCATCAATCAGCTGCCTCTTGCACACCCCCTACTGGGGATGTGCCTGCAACTAAGGTACATGCCCTTGACCGGAATCGAACCTGGGACCTTTCAGTCTGCAGGCCAACACTCTATCCACTTAGCCAAACCGGTTTTGGCTGAATGGGGTGTAAATCAAAGAAATATATATATCAGTAGGAGCCCTTAACATTTTTAAACTCAACTGTTAATCCTGTAAAATGGGACTTACCCATATAACTTGGACTTTTCTTTTCTGTTGCTCATTTATTTATTTTCTTTTATCTCCATGTTCCACTCTCATTTTCCTCATCCATGAACACCCACTCTGAAATAGCCTTCAGTTTTATATGTTCTTTATTATTATTATTTTCTAATAAAAACTTAATTTTATCTCTAATAATTCCCTCCTGTATTTTACCTTAGTATTTTTTAAAGTTATATGTTTAATTTCTTAACATTTAGTACTTGTTCTGAATTTTAACTAATATTAAGACATTTAATGGTATAATTTTGGCTTTGAGTATGCCTTTATCTATGGCCCACAGTTTGGGCATCAAGTCATCTCCTTCTTGTTACTTTTGAGACAATTTACAATTATAATTTTGAAACAAACAGGCTCCTCTGGAGTAATGATTTATGACTTAAAGAGTGGCACCAAATATTTTCTTTTTTTTTTTTTTTAAAAATCAATCTTTATTGTTCATATTATTACAAAGGTTCCTCATTTCTTCCCCCCTCCACCAGGTTCCCACCCCACCCTCCGCCCCCTCCCCAGCCCCATTGTCCTCATCCATAGGTGCAGTTTATGTTCAGTCTCTTCCTCCCTCCCTTTCCCAGATAGTAAATCCCTTTTCAGATAGTAAATCAGTTACTTAGCATTTTCTCATATCAATAATACCTCCACATGCCCAATGATACACTTCACACAAAAGACATTTCCAAATAGGACAACCAGCCTCATCCAGGCCCCACCCAAGGCACCCCCAGCGCTATACTAACTCAACACATCCAGATCTAAGCCTTCATCACTTGATTCAGCAGACCCTCAAGTTCCCGCAAAAGTTTCCAGCCATGTCTGAGAGGCAGCCGTGGGGGAGGGGCAGGTGAGGAGCGAGCTGTTCCGGGCCTGGCTGCTCTGGGCCTGGCCTCTGTTTGCTCTAGTTCGTTCCACAACCAGCTGCTCCGGGTCTGGTCACTGCCGCTCCCGACATAGTTGCTCTGGACTTGTCTGCTGCTGCTCCAGGCCTGGCCGCACCTGGCCTGGCCGCACCCAACCCGGCTGCTCTGGGCCCGGCTGCTCCAGGCCCGGTCGCTCTGGGCCTAGCCACTCCCAGCCTGGCAGCTGCTGCTCCGGGCCTGGCCGCACAAGACCTGGCTGCTCTGGGCCCGGCTGCTCCGGGCCTGGCCGCTCCCAGCCTGGCAGCTACTGCTCTGGGCCTGGCCTCACCCGACCCGGCTGCTCTGGGCCCGGCTGCCCCGGGCCCGGCTGCTCCGAGCCTGGCCGCTCCTGGCCTGGATGCTCCGGGCTTGGCTACTGCTGTTCTGGGCCTGGCTGCTCCCAACCCAGCTGCTCTGGGCCCGGCTTCTCCGGGCCCAGCCACTCCAGGTCTGGGTGTTCCTGGACTGGCCACCCTGGACTTGGCTGCCTCCGCCTCAGGCCTGGCTGCCACTGCCCCAGGTCTGGCTGCTCTAGTGCTGGCTGTTGATGCTCTGATTCTGGCTGTTGCTGCTCTGGGGCCTGGCCGTTGCTGCTCTGGGCCCGGCTGCCACTGCCTTGTGCCTGGCCACTCTAGGCCTGGCCGCCGCTGTTCCAACATTCTGTCCTTTTTTTTTTTTTTTTTTTTTTTAAAAAAAAACACACAACAAAACAAAACGCATTTATGTTGCAATGTTGGCTGGTGAGTTGAGTTCTGACTTAGTCTTTGATTCTTTCAAGATCTTCTTTGTATTCTTCCTTAAGTAATTTTACTATCTTTTGCTCTCACTTGATTTCTTCACATTGAGAACTTCTTTGGTTTCTTCCTCCTTGTCCTGGAATCTCAGCAGGTTGGCCTGTGGCACCCCTTTGTTCTCCGTGGGCTCTCGCGCTACTTCAGCCTGTTGCCGGGGTCGGCGCCGCCCAGGAAGCAGCCCCCGGCCTTGGCTCCGTTGCCTGCGCTCAGCGGTCGAAGGCTCAGGGGCACCCCCCCCACCCCGGGGGCCCCGTCGCCCGGCTCCTTGCTGGTGCCTGGCTGGCCAGTGTCTGGCAGGGGCTCCTGCTCCTTGTCGTGTTCCTCCAGTCTGGAGCTTTTTTTCTCCTTCCCGCTAGGGGACTCTAGGATCAGAGTCAACAGACTGTCCTCTGCGTGCAGTGTGCGCGACTCTGGGGGCTCTGCTTTTCGCCGCACCCCCAGGACTCCACCTCACAGCCCCGTCTCCCTCTGCTTGAGCCTGGGTCCCCAGGGATTGGCCTAGAACTGAGGTTCAGAGCAGTCCGGACTGAGGCTCAGCGCTGCCGGAGGCTTTGTTTCTTCACGCTAGGGTAATCCAGCATCAGAGTCAACATTCAGTCCTCTGCACGCAATGTGCGCGCGACTCCGGGGGTCCTGGTTTTTGCTGCTCCCCTGGAATTCCACCTCACAGCTCCGTCTCCCCCTGCCGGAGCCTGGGTCCCCAGGGTCTGGCCCATAACTGGGGCTCAGTGCTGCTGGTTCGGGGGTTCAGCCCAGGCTGGGGGTTTTATTTCCTTCCTGCTAGGGAACGCCAGGCAGACCCAGCCCTCTCCTCCTCTCTGGCTGCGACCTCTCCGCGCGCGCGCAGCATGTCTCCGTACCTTAGGCTATTTTTCAGCTCCTCTGATTTTCCTTCTGGTTTTCTCTTTCCTTCTTGTTGTAGAATTTTCAGTCAGTCAACTACCTGTAGCTCTGGGCAATGTCCACTCTAATTTTGGTTGTATTCCATTCAAATTGTTGTGTGCTGCTGCGGTTAAATGTCTACCCGAGCAGCCATCTTGGATCCTCTTCCCCAAATAATTTCTTAAGAGAAATTTGGATATATTTTTAGGTCTTTCTGAGACTCTTGAGTCAAACTTTTCCCTCAGAATCATTCTAAAAATAATTTATAATAAATATAATTCTTAATTGATTTGTTTTTGGACAGAGAAAGGAAGGGAGAAGGAGAGAGGAACATTGATAGTCTCCCTCCTGCATGCTGACCAGGTAGTGAGACTGCAACCTAGTCATGTGCCTTGATCGGGGTTCAAAACAGTGACTTTAGTGTATGGTACTGTGCTCAGCCAACTGAGCCACACTGGCCAGGGATAATAATTTAAAAAAAGTACTTGACATAACCCTAATCCAATTCTGGGTCAGTAGACATAGCAAGTCAAGCTGTCACTGACCTTTGAGCAAATGATCACTTTGGGTCTCCATATTCAGGATAATTGACTCTGTTATATTGAGCTCAGTGTTCTAACCCACAACTGTTTTCATCCTGTAGAAATATATTTTGACCCCTTATACACGAATATACACATTTTTGTCAGACTTATGCAGACATTGAGACCTTTTATTATAAAATAGTTTTTGGAGCAAACTCTATTAAAAATATTAAATTTTTATCCATCTTAGCCTTACTGCTTATTATTATATGTTTAGCAAGTTAATCCTGTCTCTTGTGATTAAGTGACTCTGTTGGCTTCTTTCTCTTTAGGATCTCACAATCATATTTTTAATCTTCACCTGAGGATATTTTATCCATTGATCTTTAGAAAGAGAGAGTGGAAGGGAGGAGAAAGGAAAGGGAGAGAGGGAGAAACATTGATGTAAGAGACACATCGACTGGTTGCCTTGCACATGTGCCTCCAGAGGGCCAGGGATCAAGGCTGCAATCCTGGTTCATGCCCTTGACCAGGAATCAGAACCAAAGACTCTTCCGTCCACTAGCCAATACTATAACCACTGAGCCAAACTGGCTAGGGTGATCCCACAATCTTTGTTGAAATAATAGAACACATTACAAAGGCAGCTTTCCCGCTTATCTTGATCCACAGAGTTCAATCATTATAATAGTGCTTTTCAAAGACCTCAACATTTAAATACTTTTCATTGCTGTGGGCCTTCATGGGAGACTTAATTGCGGTTAGAAAATAAGTTATATATAATATTTTAGTTTATTATTCCTTTTCCTCTCTATTTTTTTCTACTACATTATTTAATCTAGTATCATTAGTCTCTTTTAGTATAGACCAGCACTGAGTTGAGATTTTAGTTAAGCAACCAAGAAAACAGGTGAAAGCAACCTGGGTTACCTAGAACTAATATATTGGATCCAGTATTTTTGGAATTTGTTTCCATATGTATAACTTCATTAAATCTAAAAAATAAAATAAAATAATGTTCTTCTCCCTTTAATTAAGCATCATCAGAAACAATTTTCACATTTATCCTTCAGATTTCCCATAATAAAAATAGATCAATTCATAATTTTTCTTGTGTGCTCATGGTTTAACTTATATGCTCAGTCTTGCCAACACCCTCAGAATCCATTTTCACATTTATTCTTTAGATTTCCCATAGTAGAAATAGACCAATTCATAATTTTTCTTGTATGCTCATGATTTGACTTGTATGCTCATGGTTTGACTTATATGCGCAGTCTTGCCAACATCCTCAGAATCCATTTTCACATTTATTCTTCAGATTTCCCATAGTAGAAATGGACCAATTCAAAATTTTTTCTTGTTCGAACCTGCATTTCTTGTAGTAACCTGCATTCCAGGCTACTACAAGTAAATATGTAAGTAACAGATTTTACCTCATGCACAGTGAACTACCAATGCTTTACTGCCTTCAAATCACACTGGGGAAGAGAATCAGTCAACGATCCCTGTTTCTCTGAGAGTCTACTGACTGCAGATGCTTTGGCACCAGTTACTCTGTGACTCTATGTTTGGATCATCTCTTGATCATTATAACAAAAAGGACTTTATTAAAGGGCATTAGGTAGCTTATAGAATCTCTAAGATGGCCAGATAATCAGGCCTCGACATTAGAAACACAAATAAATTTCAAGTTGTACCAATTACATTTAAAGTAAACCCAGCCTGTCCTACTTCAGGGCCCCAATGTAATTTTCTTTTATCCTGAAGATAGTTTTGCAGAAATATGTATCCAGTGATTTTTTAAAAAAAATCCCTTTGGCTCATATTACCAGTATGAGAGTCAGCAAAGATATTAAAACAGAAAGGTAAATCCTATACTCACTTTTAATTGGCAAGGAAACACTGCACTAAATGTTTTATAAACACTGTGCTGTAACAAGGCCAGCAATTTATGCATTTGTTCTTTCTTTTGCCTAAAAAGACCAGCAATTGACTCTGATTTACCTTTGGGTGAACTCTTATTTTTGAAAGTAAGCAGATTTTTTTCCCCCCTCTCAGTTTGAAAAGTTGATGTTTCCACTTTTGCTTTTTAAAACAAATAATTACCATAAGTGCCTTTTGATTTTCTGACTCTGTTAGTTGTTAATAGAAAGGTAGAAACCATTTCTGTTTTATTAAAGCAAAAGAACATTTTTCAGTAAATGAAATTTGACAAAGAAGTGTTTTCTATTCTCTTTGTCCTTTGGGTCCCAAGCATAGCATTTTGGAATAAAGAAAAAAAAAAAATGCCTAGGCAATTGATGATTTTAGGTTAAGTGACCAGGGTCCCAGTATTCAAATCGTTCAAGCAAAGTAATTTTGCTTTTATATTAAAAATCCTTTGTTTTTATTTTTTTATATGTTTTTATTGATTTTAGAGAGAGAGAAAGGGAGAGGGATAGAGAGAAACATCAATCAGCTACTTCCTGCACACCCTCTATTGGGAATCGAGTCCAATGCCAGGCACATGCCTGATCGGTAATTGAACTGGTGACCTCTTGGTTAAAGGGTCAGTGTTCAACTATTGAACCACACTGGCCAGGCTAAAAATCCTTTAATACAGCAATAGGCAACACAAAGGAAAGGAAGACCTAACTATATTGGCTATTTATTCTGTTTATGTCCTTTAGATAACTGTTTATTTCTCTTCTTTCCTTGTAGTTTGCTGATACTTAGTGCCTCAATAGCTTTTAGTTCTCTTAGTAGCAGACCACCATAGGAAAAAAATGTACACAGTTCAGGAAATGTAAACTCACGCAAAATATTCACTTAATCTGTCTTGAGTTTAATATCCTATCATCTTGCATCTTCATCCAGGAAGTCTTTCAAGAGACTAATCTCAAATAGCTATTTATATGCCCGTTGATGACCTCAGTTAAAAATTCCTAGTGGTGAATTTTTGATTATTAGTGGATTAGTCTGAAATTTGAGTGTATGTGAGAGTAAAGTGAGGAAGAAAGTTCTAAATAGCAGTATAGCGCTGACCGGTTTGGCTCAGTGGCTAGAGTGTCAGCCTGCAAACTCAAGGGTCCCGAGTTCGATGCTGGTCAAGGGAATGTACCTTGGTTGTGGGCACATCCCCAGTGGGGGTTGTGCAGGAGGCAGCTGATCAATGTTTCTCTCTCATCGATATTTCTGACTTTCTGTCCCTCTCCCTTCCTCTCTGTAAAAATCAATAAAATATTAAAAAAATAAATAAATAGCAGTGCACTCTATTAGGTCTAGGCTTCATCACCAAGTATTGGTGAGAATCCCTTGAATATACAGAAGTAAAGGCTCTCCCAGCTCAGGCCAAGGTTCTGAGAATAGACTTTAGACTCTGAGATTTCCAAATAGGAGGTTTATTGGATGATTTTTCTTATAACTAATACCTGCACAGAGGTGAAGAAAGCAGGATTAGGTAGAGGGAGGAGTTCAATTTTGATAGAGTTTTAGCAGTGCCCTCGGTGATCTCATTGGGATCTGTGGATGGAGAATGGCCAGTTTTTGCATGTAGTGTCCTTTTGTTCCAGATGAGGAACTCTAAGGAAACTCAGAGCTTAGGAAATCCCAAGATTGCACAGCATAATGCAAGCAAATCTGTTCAAATTTTACCCTAAACAGACAAACACAGGTATTTCTGAAATGATTTATTATTAGTGCATGGTTTTTATTATTTACTAGAGGCCCGGTGCATGGATTCATGTACTGGTGGGGTCCCCCAGCCTGGCTTTTGGGGACCAGGCTGAAACAGGCTCTCCCATACCCCTAAGGGCTCTTGGATTGTGAGAGGGCGGTTCTCTGGTGACATACGCCAAAATCAGGCTCCCTCTCTGGTTCCAGGTGTGCCACCCAAGAACCACAGCAGCCAAGTCACAGCAGCTTGGCAACTCCTGCATTGAGCATCTGTCCCCTGCTGGTCAGTGCGTGTCATAGCTACCGGTCGGAGCGTCTGCCCCCAGATGGTTATTGCACATCACAGCTACCAGTCAGATAGTCGACCAGTCACTTAGGCTTTTATGTAATAGTTTGGGCTCATAAATTCTTAGGATGAGATATCAGAAGCTTGAGCAAGTCTTTGCATTGCTTTATTAGTTAAAGTAAAGGTAGATGCAAGGGAGGTGAGGTTTGGGAGACATTATGCAGCTGTAATTGCATTACTGATGGGGGCGGCTGTTCTGGTTTTCGGCCCCCACAATCTCCCTTTAGCTCTCTTCTGGCCAGGGCTGAGGGCTGGTCACAAGACATCCAGTTTTGATCTCCACCATTGTTGTGATCTCTAGGTAAAATCTTCATGACAGAAACATCAGTTTGGAGTAGGACCTGGCTATGACCTTGTCTCTTTTGTTGGACCTTCTGTCTTGTCAGTGGCTATGCAGTAAGCACTCAAGACTCCTCACTTGGCAGCCGCAATGGCCAGGAAGACTACAAGCATCAAACTTGAAAGCCATGATTCCGTATTAGCAAACCTAGATAAGGAAAACTGTCCAGGCCGACTTGGGTTTGTCTTGGAAAGCCAGACAGCTATCTCCTTCTGTTCAGAGACCAGTTGTTATGCCTGAGCAGATGTACCATGAAGTCTTGGCAATGACATGGACATCACCTTTTCTAGTGAATGGAAAGTTTAAAGCTAATGGCAGTTGATTGTCACTTGAGCCAAACAGTTTTGACTTGAGCCTTAAAAGCAATTGAATAAAAGAATATGAATTTCTGAGTACTATTTCTAACATGTTAGGATGTTGTGCATAAAAAGTGAGTCAGTGATTCCTTAGATTAATTTTCCAAGTTAGTCTATTGTGGCCTCATTTTGTAAGCTCCTGGGTAAAGGCTTCAATGAGAAATAATAATGGCTACAGGAGATTCTAACACCTGAAAGTTTGTGTTTGGTAAATTAGGAAAAGCTGAGTGTGCACATAAAAACGAGTATTTTCTAGATAGAGAAACTGATGGTTAGCAAAGTTAGATCACTTTACCAAGGTCATATAACCAATAAGTGAGATAGTTGAGATTTGAATGCAGCCCCAATTCCAAAGCCTTGTTTTGAACCACCAAAGTGGAACCGCTGCCCTTGTGCATTGAGATTGTTTCCTGTCCTAAGAGGCTGCACTTTGAGAGAATTAGTGGCAATGACTGAACTATTGTTGCTATCATTTTTGAAAATGACCCTTTCACAAATCTTGGGAAAGTTCTGTAGAAACTCAAGGTGGATCACCCCTCAATTCACTAGTTGTAAGTAGAAATTGTTTCCTTGAAAAGATTCTGAAACCCTTACAGCTTAGAACTTAAGTTAATTTTTACTCATCACATAAATATGTTCAAGTCACTGTGTTAGGCTGTTTGGAAACAAAATTATTTATTGCTTAGGTAAACTTGGTATGAGCAAGTGAAAAAATAAACAGCTGACTAGGGGAAGATTCACCCTTTCTTTGAAGATTATCAGACTACAGCAAAACAACTCCTTAAGAGTTTGATTAGCAAAAGTATGCAATTACCCATGTTGTATTCTGGACATACAGGCACTCAATTCCCCAGACTTTGTAATCTTTTGTGAAATTTGACGATTAGAGATTCATTCCATTGAGATGTAATAGCTTTTTAGATTTCAAGTTCAAGACTTTAAAATGGCATATACCTAGTATGTGAACACCCAGGGTGGATACATGAAAGCCTTTGATGATACCTAAGGCAGGAGAATCAGCAGCTAGCTAAGAACAACATCCTAAATATTGTGATCAACTAGGCAGTAGGTTCTCTGGGGTAGATGGGGACTGACTTTCCAGCTTGGCACCATTAGCCCTTTCCTTCCTAAATGTGTCTCACACAAGCACCAAATTTCACTTCAGAACATATTGCTTGCTTTTCACATTTTTTTCTATATTGCTGTATAATTTCACCCTAGCTCTATTGGAAAACATGTCTTTGTTTTCGACATGCACACATAAACCCACCCGAAACCCCACAGCTAATGCAAGAATAGGAGTAACTGGCTGGTGTGGCTCAGCAGTTGAGTGTTGACCCATGAACCAACAGGTAGCCGGTTGGATTCTGGGTAGGGCACATGCCTGGGTTGTGGGCTTGATCCTCAGTAGGGAGCATGCAGGAGGCAGCCAATCAACGTTTCTAACTATCCCCTTTCCTCTTTCTCTAAAAACAATTAAAAAAAAATTGTGTGTGTGTGTGTGTGTGTGTGTGTGTGTGTGTGTTTATAGAAGAGAGGTGATCTCTTGGAGTTCAGTGTGTAGTGTGGTAATGGTTAGAGATCATGGTTTAGAATAAATGAGTTTTGTGTCCTTTCTTGAAGTATAACTTAACATGGTGAAGAGAGTAAGTAACTTGGTGAATGATGTGTGATTAAGAAGGGTCAGTGTTAAGGGTTTGGTCTCTACATCCAGCCCTGAGTTCCATACCCAAGAGACTTTCTGTTTCATTAAAAGGAAGGAGACAAAAATATCAGGGCGAGGGAGGTTAGCTTTTCCTTTCTCATTATTCATCTTATCTTGTCCCTAGTGCGTAATAAAACTAAGCCTTTATTTCCTTCAGGATATCCTAATCTCTGATTTTTCCTGGAACTCTGGAGGGAGAACATTCCAATTGCCTAAAATTTTTCTTCCTTCAAAATCTCTATCCATTCTTGGACCAGTAGGATTGGGTGGCACTGTGTCAGAAAGACTGAACATTCTTGTCTAGCTTCTTAGCCTTCTGAGGGGTTGCTATTCTTTATTAATTGAAGCTACTGCAGAGGAATCCCTGAGACATGGGCTTAAATTTGCTTTCGTTATTATGTGTGACTTTCATTTGGTTCGTAAGACTGAGCTGTAGAATAATTTTCCATTTTATTTGAAGTCAGTTCCCTTTTGTAATCAGTTGACGTTCTTGTTTGAGGAAAGAAATTATTTAATACTTCATTCGTTATGTTGCAGCAGTAACTGTGTAGAAATGTCAGGCTGGTACAGTTTTTATGTTTAGTATACTGTTCTTCCTGTGAGTATGTTATCCGGTTCATTCACAGCAATGATTTAGGGGCACCCAAGATCTAAGTTTCTTTGCTTCTCTGCCTTCTCTGATTCATTCTATTCTTTCTCTCCACTGTCCTTTTTGCTACTCATTGAGTCTTTAGGCTGAAGGTGGAGTCATACTGGTTAACGTCTTTCTGCAAATGGATTGTGACTGCATTTCACAGTGAAATTTCCAGTGAAATTGAATCCAAGGGTTTCATAGTCTGTTTAATCTACAGCCGCTCTTGACTCTTACTATCAAAATGAACATTAGAAATATTGGTCAACTATATGATGTGAATTCAAGATTGCCATCCTGCTGAGGTTCAGTGAGCCTTAAAAATTACCTTCCTTGCTAAAACAGTCTCTACTTGATTACCAGAAAATACCATAGAGCTTTGGGTCATTTGTTAATTTTATATTAAAACATCAATCGTCACACTCTCTGATTTTATTGAAGTCTATAAGACTTCCATCTCCATGACTGTGGCTTGAATTCCAGGCAAATTTCTGTGCTTTTTCTGGTTTTTTTTTTTTTTTTTTTCCCCTGCTTTTTTCACAGATATATTTTAAAATCATTGTGGTCTAAATGTTTAATTCTGGAAGAACCAAAATGATAAAGAGCTAGCATGGCTTTCTATCCCACCATCTGTTTTACCATTTGTCTTTTGTAATGAGAACATTAAGTTGAGTTTCCCTACCTATTTCTCTTTAAGTCTCTGATTTAGTACCTTCCAGGAAGAGATGAACCATGTTTAGGTTTTTCCAGCCAGTAAGGGTTAGTTGCCAAATCTTTTTTGATGGTTTTCTAATGAGCAATAAGTTATATAGGAGGGCAATTCATTTATCTTTATTTCCAATTTGTGTACAAACTATGTTAAAACATTTGTGAGCACCCTGCGGTAAGATGAGGTTACCTATTGTATAGGTACAGGGTTATATTTGACAGGGATTTCCCTCTGATTATTTGAGGTATTATCAAGCTGGTTAATGTTTTAAAACTACTTTAGAAGAGAAACAAGGGGAAATTTAGAGAAGTTTGATTAAAAATATATTTTTAATGATTTCAGAGTGGAAGGAAGATGAGAGAGAGAAGAGAGAGAGAGAGAGAGAGAGAGAGAGAGAGAGAGAGAGAGAGAGAGAGAGAGATAAATAGTGAGAGAGAATCAGCCTCCTGCACACTCCAGGGAATTGAAACATGATCTCATGGTTCATAGATCAAACTTCAACCACTGAGCCACTCTGGCCAGGCAGAAAAGTTTAATTTTTAAGCCTCTTACTTTACTAGAGGCATTCAGCAGGCTACAAATTTTGACTCTAGGCATGTGAACACTAAAAGACGACAGCTGCTAGATGCTATAAAACAGTTAAATCCTCCATCTGGTTTGCAATATGGGTGAAGATTGGCTGCAAATATGGATTGCATGTCTTGCCCAGTTGGTTTACAAATATGGTGGGTCTTTTAGTTATAGAACATGAAGTATGGTCCCGAATGCCAAAAAAATAAACTCTTACAAGTATTCAGCAAAAATGCAATAAAGATAGAAGCAATATCATTAAAAATTTTGCTCTACTTAATTTCTAAAAGCATTTTTTAATTTTTTTTTTTACATTTTCAAGAGTCTGACAAAGAATAGAAAAATCTTAGACCTAATTTAAGTTTGGGATGACAGTGAAGTGAAAGGAAGAACAAAGATATTTGTGTTATAATTGAAATTGCCTGATGAAGATAACACTTTGAATATGGTATTTCTTCTTTTGAGAAAGTTATTTTTCTTAACAAAACCAACCACCTTTCTATTTTAAAAATCTAAATTTATTTTTAAATTGAGATATAATGACATTGTATTATTTTCAGGTGTATAATATAATAATTCAATATTTGCATATATTGTGAAATGATCAATTTTGATCACCACACCTAGTTACAATTTTATTTTGCTTCCTCTCCTCTCCTCTCCTCTCCTTTCCTTTTTTTGCTGGTAATCCTCACCTAAGGAGATTTTTCCATTGACTTTTTTTTTTCCTTTTTTTTCCTTTTTAGAGAGAGTAGAAGAGAGGGGGAATATATTTTAAAATATATTCCCCCTCTCTTCTACTTTTTTCACACACAGAGAAAAGCATCGATGTGAAAGAGACACATCAATTGGCTGCCTTCTACATGCACTCCTACTGGGGCCAAGGTTCAAGCCTGCAACCGAAGTATGTGCCCTTGACTGGAATTAAATCTTGGATCCTTCTCAAGTGCACATGGGTAATTTTCAAAGATAAAGCACATATTGGGACACAGGCAAAGTCTCTTCAAATTCAAGAAGATAGGAATATATCAAGCATTTTCTCAGATCACAATGGCATAAAACTAGAAATCAACTACAATAAAAAACAAACAAAATACCTGGAGGCTAAATAGCATGCTATTAAACAATAACTGGGTTACCAAAGAGATCAATGAAGAAATAAAAAGCATCATGACAACAAATGACAATGAAAACACAACAATCCAAAATCTATGGGACACAGTGAAAACAGTCTTGAGAGGGAAGTTCATAGCTCTACAGGCCTACCTGAGAAAAACAAGAAATAATGGTAATAAATTATTTAACCCTACAACTTAAAGAGTTAGAAAGAGAGGAACAAGAGAATCCCAACATAAGCAGAAGGAAATAATAAAGATTAGAACAGAGATTAAACGACATCGAGACAAAAAACTAAAAAACAAAACAAACAAAACAAAAAGTCAACAAAATTAAAAGCTGGTTCTTTAAAAGGATAAACAAGATTGATGAACCTCTAGCCATGCTCACCAAGAAGCAAAGAGAGAGGACCCAAATAAGCAAAATCAGAAACTAAAGAGGTGAAGTAACCAATCCCACAGAAATACAAATTATTATGAAAAAATACTATGAACAACTCTATTCCAACAAAATGGACAACCCAGATGAAATGGACATATTCTTAGAAAAATACAAGCTCTTAAAACTCAATCAAGAAGAATAAAAAAACCTGAAATTGAAGCAGCGATAAAAAATCTTCCAGCAAATAAAAGCCCTGTTCCAGATGGCTTTATAGGGTAGTTCTACCAAGCATTCAAAGAAGAACTAAAACCTATCCTCCTCAGACTATTCAAAAAAATTCAAGAGGAAGGTACACTTCCTAGCTCTTTCTGTGAAGCTAGCATTACCCTAATCCCAAAACCAGATAAAAATACCACACAAAAAAAAGAGAACTATAGGCCAATATCCTTGATGAACATAGATGCTAAATTCCTCAACAAAATTCTAGCAAATTGGATTCCGCATTACATTAGAAAAATCATACTTCATGACCATGTGGGATTTATTCCAGGGATGCAAGGATGGTACAATATCTACAAATCAATAAAAAAGAAACCATCAACAAAACAACAAGAAAGCCCTCTGCATGGGAGAACATATTTGCCAATGATATTTCCGATAAGGGTTTAATCTCCAACATTTACAGGGAACTCATACAACTTAACAAAAGGAAGATAAATGATCCAATAAAAAAAAAAAATGGGCAAAGAATGTAAATAGATACTTTTCAAAATGTACTTACAGAAGGCCCAGAGACATATGAAAACATGCTCACATTCACTATTCATCTAAGAGATGGAAATCAAAACAACAACGAGATACAATCTCACACCTGTCAGAATGGTTATTATCAACAGGTGCTTGAGAGGATATGGAGAAAAAGTGTACGGCTGGTGGTAATGCAGACTGGTGCAGCCACTATGGAAGATAGTATGGAGTTTCCTCAAAAAATTAAAAATGCCATTTGACCCAGTGATCGCTCTTCTAGGACTATATCCCAAGAAACCAGAAATACCAGTCAGAAAGGATGTATGCACCCCTATGTTCATGGCAGCACAATTCACCATAGCTAAGATTTGGAAACAACCTAAGTGCCCATCAGCAGATGAGTGGATTAAAAATGGTGGTACAAATACACAATGGAAAATATGCCACTACAAAAAAGAAGGAACTTTTACCATTTGCAACAGCATGGATAAACTGGAGAGCATTATGCTAAGTGAAATAAGCCAGTTGGAGAAAGATAAATATCACAGGATCTCACTCATATGTGGAATATAATAATCAACATAATTTGATGAACAAGAATAGATCCAGAGACAAATGGCAGTGGAGGGAGGTTAGAGAGCAACCAAAGGACTTGTATGCATGCATATTAGCATAACGAATAGACACAGACACTGGGGCGGTGGGAGCTTGCCTGGGGTGGGAATGATTTGGGAGGTGTCAACTGGGGAAAAAGAAGACATAAGTAAAACTTTAGACAATTAAAAAGAAATCAGGGACCCTTCAGTCTACAGGACGATGCTCTAGCCACTGAGCCAAACCAGCTAGGGCTAATTTTTTTTTCTTGTGGTGAAAACTTTGTAAGATTGTAGCTTTCACATATACTATATAATAGTATTAGCTATAGTCAGCATGCTTTATAATACAGCCCCAGGACTTATTTTATAACTACAAGTTGTATCTTCTGACCACTTTCATCCATTTTACTTCTCCCCTCAGTCTGTTCTTTGTATCTAGAAGTTCAGGGTTTGTTTTTCGTTTTTTAAATTTTATTTCAGATTTTACATGTAAGTGAGATGATACAGTATTTGTCTTTATTTTTCTGAGTTATTTTATTTACCATGCCTTTGAGGTCCATCCATGTTTTCACAGATGACAAGATTTTTTAATGGCTGAATAATATTCCAGTGTGTGTGTGTGTGTGTGTGTGTGCACGTGCATCACATTTTCTTTATACATCTGTCCATCGATGGACACTTACGGTGCTTCCATATCTTGGTTCTTGCCAGTAATGCTGCAATGAACATGGGGCACATATATATTTTTAGGATTATGTTTTTATTTTCTTTGGATATATCCAGAAGTGAGATTGCTGGATAATATGGTAGTTCTATTTTTTTTTTTTTTGAGGAATATTCCTCTTGTTCTCCATGGTGGCAGTATCGATTTACATTCTCACTAATAGTGCACAAGGGATTAATTTTCTCCACATTCTTACCAGAATGTGTTACCTCTTGTCCTTTTTTTGAGTTTACTTTTTCTATATTTTTATTGATTCCAGAGAAGAAATAGAAACATCAATGATAAGAGAATCATTGATTAGATGCATCCTGCACACCCCTTACTGGGGATCAAGCCCTTAACACAGGCATGTATCCTGACCTGGAATCAAACTGTGACCACCTGGTTTATAGGTTTATGCTTAACCACTGAGCCACGCCTGCTGAGCCATACTTCCTCCTCTTTACTAGCAGGAAGGTACTTCATGGAAACTGTCTCCCTACTCTCCTGGTTGGTGTGAAAAACCAGGTACTGTGTCAGTACAGAAGTTCACCGTCTCCCTTCTTCCTGCAACCCTGGTGAGTCTTGGGGCCTGCAGGGAAGAAAGAACTATTTCTGAGTACTAACTTAAAGTAGGCAGCTGTAGTGCTGTTTTCTTTTGATAACTAGCAGAAGGGCCCATGCCATTCAGTCATGTTGCAACTTCTTGCAAGTCTGTCCAAAGCCTTGAGGGTGGTATGTGGGCCAATAAATGATGTCCTAGTAATTGAGTTTCTTCCGTCGTATGCTTATAGTCATTTATGTAGTATTTTGATGTATCTGACAATAATAAAAACTCGTGGGCTTTGATCACTAAGAACACTCATTATTATACCATGGAATCTGGAGGCAGAACATAGATTCAGGAAACATTTATGGTGTACTTATCATGTGGCAAACAACTGACAGTGTTTGTCCCTGCCAAGTCCCCTTCCTGCACCTTCTGACCTTCGTCCCCTACTCAACCTTGAGTTTCTGTCTGTAGTGCAAGCAGTGTCCAGTCAGATACCACTTGCATAAGAAGGTCGACATAGGAAAGGAGTACATTTAGTTCCTTCACTGTGAACACCGGAGAGAAATTTCCTCATCTGGAATTGATAGACCCAGACTGCACATGTAAAATGTTACAAATTTATGCTCAGAATAAAGAAGTTGCTTCGTTGTATTGAATATTCCTCTGAAATGACATTTGTGTCTCTAGTGCAACTGCCCTTCGTGTTTATTATTTCCCCCCCAAAGTGACAGAATGGGTATAAATACCGTGCGTGGAGCAGTGCCTTACGTTCCTTTCAAAGCAGGTGTTCATCATTTGCCCGTTAGCAGGACTCATTGAAACCCCCCACTTTTAGTCAAGGCCCCACTTTTCCTGGTTACCCTTTGAGCAGAGGAAAGGTACATGTGGCCGTGCAACAATGTGCACATCATCTGTTCTCTTCCTTCAGTCAGGTTGGAATGTGCTGACCTCGCCTCTGTCTGTGGAGGCTCATGAAGCATCTCCCGGGGTTTCCGAGGCCAGACAAGAAAACCTCTGAAGGCAGATGAAAGGGAAGTCTGTTCACGGGGCTCCAGCGCAAGCCACAGGGAAATTTTCTGTATCTAAATGCAATCTGTTGGGTTCTTTTATTTATTTATTTATTTATTTATTTATTTATTTATTTATTTATTTGCTTTTGGACAAAGTTCTGAGCAGAAGGGGAGGTGCATGATGCCTTCCGGATGGAAAGGGCCAGGGTGTCAAAGTCTTGTTGGATGAGCTCTCCCCAGCCACGAGAAAAGAAAGGGGTGACATAGTCTTCTGAGTTGGAACCTTTTACTTCTAAAATACCTTCATTTTTAGCCTGACTGGTGTGGCTCAGTGTTTGGGTGTCAACCCATGAACCAAGAGGTTGTTGGTTTGATTTCCGGTAAGAGCACATGCCTGGGTTGCAGGTTCTATTCCTGGCGGGGGCCGCGTAGGAGAGCAGCCAATTGATGTTTCCCTCCCATGGATGTTTCTCTCTCTCTCTCTTCCTCTTCTTTCTCTTAAAAGCAATACAAACATATTAAAAAAAATAAAACACCTTCACCTTTTAAGATGTGTTTTATCCAGAAATCAACTGTTATGATACTACAGTTTTTTTTTTGAGAGAGAGATATGATACTATAGTTTTAAATACTCAGTTTATATCAAATATGAAATTTGAAAGGTAGAAAATTGACTAGGATGATTATGAAAAGAACCACTTAAATATCCTATGTAATAAAGATGTAATATACAAATGGTTGTTACGCAGTGAAGCATAACAACAGACTGAGTAATGCCCGGATCACACATCAGCAGGAGGGTGGGGCAACAAGCTATTGTACAAGCGGGCAGCAGAGAGCTACAGGAGGGGCTGGGCAGCAAGCTATGGAGGGGGGCAGGTGGAGGGAGCGTCAGGAGGGCAGGGCAGCTGGTGGAGAGCTACTGCAGGGCAGTAGTGAGCTACCGGAGAGCTACTGTGTGCATGGATTCATGCGCAGGGCTACTAGTTATGAGTAAAACAAAATGCCTGCTTTGAGTTCAGTAAACACAACTGGAGACTTTTCAGGGCTGGCTAATGAGCCTACCTAGATGAATAAGTCCCTTCCCTGATGGAGCCTTCAGATCCACGCAGTGGTCACACCGCCCAGTACAGTCAGTGTGCAGAGTAGACGAGAGCATGTACAACATGCCACAGGAAGGCAGGGGTCAATGAGGAAGACTGGAAAAGTGTCCGCTGGGTGATGCCATTGCTGATGATGTCTTGCATGTGTCCTAGGTGCAGGAGAGGGGAAAGGACATTGTAAGCACAGGGGTGGATATGTGTAAGGGCAGTGAGACATGTGCCACTGACCAGTGCCAGAACCCTAGGGAGGTTTGGGTGGTGAGAGCTTTGTGGTGGGTGTGGCATGGGATGAGTCTAAGATGTGCTGGGGTTAGATGGAGATGGGAGGTTGAGAGCATAGACATAGGGTGAGGGTTACTGTGGTATTCCTAAATTGGAAGTGGGAGAACCGAGCACAGGTGTCAAATGCCACCTAAAAATAGCTTCTCTGTAGAAGATGCAAAATCTGTAAAATGTCAGTAAAACACAGATTTATTCTTGCCTCCTACTGAGGTATAATTTATTCCCTGGGGTCCAATAGCCTTGCCTCAGGTTGAGAACTCTAGCAGACCTATGACTTTTCTGCTTGCTCTTAGTAAACCCACAGTCCTACTTTCGGTTGCATACACACAGCCCCAAGCCTGTGTTTACAAGTGTTCAGCTCAGCATATTAATTAACATTTCAATTTTCATTCAAAGATAAGAGTCTTCCCCATCCATCCTGTAGCTAGGGTCTCCTATGAGCTCCTTTCTCCACTGTAGCTTGGTCTGGAGCCGGTGGGAGGGAACCAGTGGTCTCAAAAGGAGAAGCAAGTTCAGGTACAGGTTCTGTTACTCTCCATCTCCCCACACTCTAGCTGCAATTTTGACCTCATTAGAGGGTAAGAGGCTTTTGTGACTGGATGGCATAACTCTCTCCAAGCCTGATGGATGTTTAAAGCTGGCTCTCTTCCTCTTGGGAAACCAGATCTGAGACTGCATTTGTAAATTTTGGATGTAATTACATGGCACTTTTCTTTGAAGTTTTACAATGGTTACTCCTTGAGCTCTCAGTGGAAATTTAAATATCCCAATAAGTGTATATTAATTTTAATATCCTGATAAGTGTATGCAGTATGGAAAATTGGCTTGGAGATACATGGGGAAAAGGAAGAGATGACACAGGGAGGTAAAATAAAAAACAAACATTTATTTAGAATTTATAATGTGTTAGGCACTGTTTTAAACGTGTAATGCTTTACATCATCATGATTTTGTGAAATAGGTACTCATATTTTCTCCATGTTATAGACGTGGAAATAGGAGGAATGAGAGGTTAAACGATTTGCCCAAGATCATACAGTCGGTGGCATTGCCAGCTTCCAGCCTGGGTAGTCTCCACAGACTGCTCTTCATCATCATGCTGTCTTGGCTGCTACAACATGCCTGCAGTCTTGCTAACTGCTTTACATAGATGCTCTCATTAAACACTTTTACCCTATTGCGGAAATGAGGATACTGAATCTCCGAGAGGTTAATTAATTTGCTGAAGGTCACACAAGTAGCGCAGCTGTGATGTTAACCAGTTTGGATTGATTCCCAATTGTTTTGCTCTTAGCTGCTGCATCGCTGGCTTCCTCACAGAGAATGCATCCCGGCAGCTCACAGAGGTACGATCTTTCGTGGACAGCACCGCGGCTCAGAGTGCGGATGCTGGACCCAGACCTCCTGGGACCAGGTCACGGCCCTTACTTACCAGCTGGGAGACATTGAATGTACTCTTAACTGCCCACTTGTAGAGTTCCTACCCTGTGCCTTATTCAACCTCACGTGCAAAAGTGAATAGTCTTCTTTCTCCTACCAAAAGCTCACCGGACATTGATGACCAGGATAAATAAGGTCTTGGCTTAAGTTCATTATATGAGTCCAGTCTCTTTTGACTTCCATGGACTTGTTTATTCAGAAACAAATTATTGAGTGCTTCCAATGTGTTTGGCCCAATTCTGGATACTGGGGATAGAGCAGGAACAAAGCAGACAAAAATACCTGCCTTCAGGGAGCTTACACTCTAGCGAGTGAGAAAGACAATAGATAAATAAGTAAAGTTTATAGTTAGTCAGGCAGCAATAAGATAATAGAGAGGAATAAATCAGGAAAAGGGAGAACTTGCTGGGGTTTTTAATTTTAAATATGGTCTCAGATGTAGGTGTGATGATATAATTGTAACTTTGTTAAAAAAAATATCTTTTACCATTTAGAGTGATATTCAGATGAATTATGGTAAAGTACACAGAGCTATTATAGTGAATAAAATGTCTGAAATTTGCGTTAAACAAATCCAGAATTGGGCCAAGGGCCTGAGGAAGGAGTTGTAGCTGAAACAAAGAGGCTAGGTGTTAAGTGTTGAAGCAAAGTGACAAGTATGTGGGGGTTCATTCACCTCTTTGCTTTACTTTTGGGTGTATTTGAAAGCATCCACAGTAAAAAGTTAAAAAATAATTCTGTCATCACAAACATGCACAAATTAAAACAACTGGATGACATTACAAAACATAGAAAAACCTAAATCCACAGAGTTACAGAAATAATCAATAAAACAGTTACTTAAATTATTAAATGTATATAAACAGAGTCATATTTATATGAATTGTATATGATTTGTGTGCAATTATTAAATTAAGAGCTAACAGAATAACTCAGTGTCAAGGATGGCTTTGTTGAGCAGGTGCAGCCTAAGTGGAGCCCTGGTGGGGGAGTCGGGTGGGGAGGCTGCGTGTGTTGAAGGCTGCGGTGGGGGGAGAGGGGGATGAGGCAATGAGCCCTGGGGAATTCTGCCAAAAAGCCTTTGAACTGAACAAAAGTGAGTGATCCAGACTGTGAATCAAATTCCATGACTGTTGCAGGGGAGGGCATTACCCTAGTATGGGGCACATGGTCTATGACATTGGTCGGCAAACCGCAGCTCGCTAGCCACATGTGACTCTTTGGCCCCTGGAGTGGGCCTGGGTGAGTTTATTTTGAAGGAGTGGCATTAGAAGAAGTTTAAGTTTAAAAAAAAAATTGGCTCTCAAAAGAAATTTTAATCGTTGTACTGTTGATATTTGGCTCTGTTGACTAATGAGTTTGCCGACCACTGGCTATGATGATGTCCTTTGTGTGTATGGTGCTTTGCAGTTTAGGAAGCTCTTTGCAGACCTGCAAGGTGGGCTCATGTTAGACTCATCATTGCTCCCCAGAGCCTCGCAGATATCCTGTGCTGTTTGAGTGTTGAACATTCATTTTCTCATATCTTCTCCTATGACAAACCTGTAGGGTAGACAGGGAAGGAATCTCTATTCCCACGTAGTACAAACAAGGTATCATTTAATATCATTAGGAGGCTAAATTACAGCCTTGCTGTATGGTGAAGCAATTTGATTTCAAGTCCTGTGGGTCTTTTCCCTCACTCGCTCCCTGATCTGTTAAGAGACTCTATTTCTTGGTAGAGGAGGAATGCTAGGTGATTAATGTGTGTGTGTGTGTGTGTGTGTGTGTGTGTGTGTGTGTGGAGGGGCGGTGGAGAAGTACAGTTTGAGAGGTAAATAAGAGCACTAGTACTCATGCTTTTAAACTCTTAAGGCCAAATTAGGTTTCCTCAAACTGTGTGTGGCCAGAGAAAGTAAGAATTCTTATTTCTAAACCCATGAAACTGAGACTCGGTATCACTTAACATTGGAAAAAGGAAAGCTGGACGAGACCCACAAAGGCATTTTACATGCTGCTTAAAGTTAAACACCCAGGAAATTATGTGCATGTGTCTACGTGCACATATACTGTGTTTCAGATTCCCTGGTCTTAAACTTTCTTTCCATATGTAGAATTTTTATAACCAGCAAATAGATGGGACTTTGGGGTTTAATGAAAAGATGTGTATGGATAACATATGTTTCCCTTTATAAAAAATAATCCTCAGACTATTGAAAATGCCTGAGTTTTTAATGGAATAAATTTATTTGAGTTTTAAATCATGCCCACCCCCTCCTTTAAAAAGTGTACCCTGTTTTCTTTCTAAGGGTCTTATTTTTAATTCTGGAGGATGTTCAGAATAAGAACAAGAAATATTTTTGTATCCTCAGTTGATTCTACATGGATATATCTTCTACAGATGTTTCTATATTTTATGTGTTGGGAGGTACATGGAGGGTATATTTAGAATTTTAACTTCATATTCTTTGCTTCATCTTTGGGGGACAGATTTAATTAACAGCCTAAATGAGTTTCTTTGCTCTTAGAAGAGCATGCTTTAGGGAAATTATCTTGGAGTAAGTGAGAGGCAAATCGGCAATTTTCTTGAACTTAATTGTCATTTGGGAAAAATGGTGTGGGTTAGTATATAGTTACTCAACTTGGGGATTCATTGTCTTTTGAACATACGCTTAAAAGAGGTCATAAATTTGTAATAGAACTTACCAGAGGGTCTAATTTTATATTTTAGGTTCATCCTGGATGCGTCCTAAACTCTGTCATAATATGTCCCCTGTAGGCTGTTCTAAGGGGTCAGCTGTTTGAGATTTCTATGGAAAGCAAATTAATTTTAGCAGAAGTAATTAGACCAGGGGAACAACTATAGCTGGCCATGATATTTCTTTGTAAGTAGTAAGTAATGTTAAAAAGTTTGTGTAAAAATTGGCCCTAGCTGGTTTGGTTCAGTGGATAGATCATCAGCCTGCGGAATGAAGGGTCCTGAGTCCAATTCCAGTCAAGGGCACATGCCCGGGTTGCGGGCACATTATCACTACCTGACAGTTATTTGGGTGAATGCTTTTAAATTGAAAAGTCTTTTAAATCTATACTTTAGCTAATAATGTCTACTTTTATTATATTATGGTTAACAATTGTGGCCTGGATATATTTTTTTTTTTTTTTGCATTTTGGAATTTGTGAGATTTTGTTTTCACTACTTTGTAGTTGAATTTTGTAGTTTCTTCTTGATGACCTGAAAAAATGGAATATTATATGTTTTTAATAAATATAGTCATATTTGCTGTGTGTGTAATACTGTATGTGTGTATTTCTAGGAATTTCTTATGCTAGATTAACATTTATATAAATTGTGACTTTGATAAAAATATGAAGACCTTTTATTTAACCAATATATTGATTGATTTTAGAGAGAGGTATGGAGAAAGAGAAAAAAGAGAGAGGAAAAAAAAATTAAGATCAATTTGTTTTTCCACTTATTTAAGCATTCATTGGTTGTCTCTTGTATGTGCCCTGACTAGAGATCAAACCCACAACCTTGGTGTATCAGGAAGATGCTTCAACCAATTGAGCTACCTAGCCAGGGCAAAATAAAAAAAACTTTTAAAAATTAGTAATGTATTTATGTTGGTAAAATGTCACCTTAATATCCTATATAATAGAACCCTAATATGCAAATCAACTAAATGGCAAATGATTGGCAGAAAAACAGGTTGCTATGATGTGCACTGACTACCAAGGTGAAGACACTCAATGCAGGTGCTGGCCCCCCCCCCCCCCCCCCCCCCCAATCAGGGCAGCTCCTGCATTGAGCGTCTGCCCCCTCCCCCTGAGAGGGAGGTGACCAACAGTGATGATTGGGGGGTGGGGCTGGCGAGTGGGTGGGGCCAGGCCAGTGGGGGGACCAGTGGGGGTGGGTGCCAGTGGGGACCTCCCTGCCCCACCCACTGGTCACCCCACAGATGGCCCTGTTCACCAGCTAGGCCTAAAGACCTTACCCAATATATTGGGAACAGTCTCTTAGATTTAAAAATTAAAACCTGGCAAGACTACTCTAAAATGAAAAAACAGAATGATGCAGAAATAACATGCATGGACTCTGGCTTGCACATTTTGTGATCATCCCTGATTCTGACACTTACAACTGTGTAACAAAACCAATTAACTTCTCTCTGCTTCAGTTTTTCCACCCATAAGATGGGGGAAATGATACTACTGCCTCAGAAGGATCATGCTATGTACTACTTTTTATAATCAAGGCAAAAAAAAAATGTAGATGCCTTTCACCTGTATGAAAAGTATGGTCACTGGTATGGAATGCAGTGTCCCGGATTTCGAGAGGGATGTCCCGCTGCTGGTTTAGGCCCGACATCCCTCTAGGGGGTCCCAGATTGCAAGAGAGTGCAGGCTGGGCTGAGGTACCTCCTGTGCATGAATTTCAGGCCTCTAATAGCAATATAATATTCTCTCTCTCTCTCAAAATATGTGATAGCATGCCCCAACTCCTTAGCATCAGATTATATTTCTTAAAGAAGTGGTGTTCAGCAATCTCATTGAGGGGGGTGGGGGGAAGCTATAGTTGGGGTGTGATGTGGTCTATCATCCTCTGCAAATTATGAAAGCTTTTGAGTCTTCTATAGGTGGGGGAAAGGGGAGGGAGTCTTTCAAAGGAGAGATGATTTGTGTTATGGGAGGAGACATCAGGTTCCAAATTCCATGTGAACTTCTGACATTCAGGGGCAGCTGACATGTGAAAGGAGCTAAAAGAATTCAACAAGAGAAACGCTCTTTGTTGTTAAAGTTATGGGCTCAGGAGTCAAGGTTGTACTACCAGAGAGCATCTCCTGCTATCCCCAGGGCAAGTCATTGGTGCTGCAGAATGGGTCCTTGGAATAAGAGGACAGAGGGGAGGATCTCAGGCAGGCTTTTTGCCCAGAGTCTGCTGGCAGAGGAGGGGCATTCTCCTGCGTAAAGTGAGTTTCGTCCTGGGATTGTCACCACTTTGGAGGAATAGGACTACTCACCACACTGACATGGAGAAAACATGTAAATGTAGGTAATTTGGGTCTTCTATAAATATTTGCTGTTTTTTTTTCTTCTAACAACGTATATTTTTTCATACATACTGGTAACTGTGGTCAATATTTGGGGGAATGATATTGTATTAGAGCCATCCAATGATAAAATTTTTCATGATTTCTAAGAGGGCTTCCTCAGGCAAGTAAAATATGAAACCTCCTTAAAATAAAATCACTTTTGCCTTTTTGACAGACTAGCCATCCTGTTCTTGATATATATATATATATATATATTTATTTTTATTTATTTATTTTTTTTCAGTGCTGACATTTTCCTAGTCTCTGAAGTCCAAAATTCTCTTTGTACGTAGGTATAGAATGGCATACCTGCCATCTAAAGAATGCAACCTGTGGGTGTCCCCACAGCATTTAAGATTTAGGGCTCTCAGATTAATCTAGCTTTGTTTAAACCTGACCAAATAGGTATTGGAAATCTTAATGAATGGAAGCTTCATGTTATGGCTTATTTCCCACATTATTGAGTTTCTGTCTCAGTTGCCTGAACAATGTTCCATGACTTCATTTACTTTCTGGAGGACATGTGGCAAAGAAATATAGATAGAAACAGGAAGAACTTACTGCTAAACAGAAGCATGTAGAAAATTAGGATGTTGAATGGGAAACCGGAAATAATTATGCAGAAATTCTGATCAGACACTACAAAAAGTTTGAGTCCTCTGATAAACTTACTTGAAATTATAAATACTTAAAAAAAAAATAGGTTGAAGAAAAGGTGATTTCACGACCTTGGTCTTCTATAGAAGAAAAGAATGCCATTGAAGAACTAGAGGGCAGGAAGGGAGAGAGAGAGAGAGAGAGAGAGAGAGAGAGAGAGAGAGAGAGAGAGAGACAGACAGACATGTGGATTGGTTGCATGTGCCCAGATGGGGCTGGGGATTGAACCTACAATCCAGGTACATGCCCTTGACTGGGAATCAAACCTGAGACCTTTCGGTGCTTGGGCCCATGCTCTCACCACTGAACAACACTGGCCAGGACTGGTTTGCATTTTAAAATGTCACCCTCCCCATTTCACCTTTAATGTACTGTTAGCTGCATGGCCTCTGAAACCAAGCTGCTTGGATTCCAATCTGAAAGTGACCACTCCCTACTTGTGTGACCTTAGGCTGATTCTGGAATCTTTTCACGGAACTGATATGCTGATGATAGCCTACCATATACGTTGATTATGAGAATGAAATTAGTAAATATATGCCAGTATTTGAAATGCTTATGGTAGAAGAATATCTACAAAACAGTAATTGCTCAGTAAATGTTAGAAATGATAATTTGTGAGTAATTTAATTTCTCTAGATCTCAGTTTTCTCATTTGTATAAGAATACACATTTTCCTCCTGAACTTCTTGCTATAGGTAGTAATTAAATCATGTGTCTGAAGAAATTTTCTTTCTACAAGGAGAGGTATATATATTCAAATGCCAAAAGGCCCAAGGCAAAATAAATAAAAGAGTTCACTTTGGGTCTGAAAGGATAATGGAAGGATTCCTGGCAAAATTGTTATGCATAAAAGTTGCCAGATTTGGGAATATTAGAAAGTGTCAACATCTAGAAAACAACATTAGAAGCAAATGCATATGCCAAACTTAAATACTGCCAAATAATGGGAAGGGGGAGAGGAACTCCTCTGCCATGTAATACCACTATTATTTTATTCAGGAAGGCACTGGAAGAGAAAAGGAGTTATCTCAGCTCAAGGACAGTGCTTTAAATCCACTTACTTGCTTTTATGGAATCTTACTCTGTTGTCATTTCCCCAGATTTAGGGATAATCCCATCATAAACCAGGCAATTTACATGCTAGTGTTTGGAAAGTACTACCTTTAAGTATGAGAGGATTTCTTTCTTTCTTTCTTTGTTTTAAAAAATATATATTTTATTGATTTTTTACAGAGAGGAAGAGAGAGGGATAGAGTTAGAAACATCGATGAGAGAGAATCATCAATCAACTGCCTCTTGTACACCCCCTACTGGGGACGTGCCGTCAACCAAGGTACATGCCCTTGACAGGAATCGAACCTTTCAGTCTGCAGGCTGACGCTCTATCCTCTGAGCCAAACTGGTTTCGGCAGAATGAGAGAATTTCAATAACTAGAAATTTAGATGGAAAGAGGACAGAAGGATTTTAGCAAAGGCATCTGTAGAAAGAAAGGCACATGGCTGGAGCACTGGGATAATGAATGCTAGCTGTTATATTAGACAAAGTCCAAATCCTAAGGACATAAGTTATGTATTTTTTCTCACTCACATAACATCTGATATGGCTTGGGCAGTCTTCCTTCATCTTGCCTTTTGGGACATGTCTCCTCCAAGATGACTGGCAGGGGCATGTTTAGAAGAATGTCTGCAAAATAGTAAATGCTCAGTAAACGTTAGAAATTATAATTTACAAGGAATTTAATTTCTCTAGATCTCAGTTTTCTCATTTGTATAAGAATACATTCATTCATCTTCAAATGAATAAAATCGGAGAAAGGAAAGGAGGCACTTGGCTCTCACCTGCCTCAGTCTAGAAGGGACACCTTTCACTAGTCTTACTGCAGGGGGGCTGGGGAACAGAGATGCTCCCCTTTATATCGGTAAGGGCCTGAATGTTACAGATGTGTGTGTGGGGGGCGAAGAGTAAGATTAAGCACTGCTCAGAGTTTGGCATCATATAAAGAATGGGTGGGAGAATGGGGCAGTAAGAGCTAGAAAAATCTGTGATGAGTTGAGGCAGAATATGAATTCTGGGCTTTGTTAGGGATGCATTAAATTTTTGAGTAGGGAGTAATATCAGACCCTTCGTAAATCTACTATTTTCTACAGTAACTAAAGAAAATGATAGTTCCTATAGAAAATAGTAGATTTAGGAAGAAACAACAGCTTAAATGAGGGCAGTGGTTCCGAAGTTAAATTTGAAAGACAGTGTGAAAATAGAACTGATAGGAAGTCTTGGCAACTGCTTTCAATATAGGGAAAGAAAACTAAGAAGAGAAAGGCATTGAATGCAACCCTAAGGCCTCTCTCTTGTCTTGGAGATTACGTGGATAATATAGTGAAATAGAACGTTTTATGAAGAGCAGGCTTGGTGGAGCCCAGTAGCTCTTGCTGAGTTGTAGGAGGCAGTGGAAGCCAGGGGGAGCTGTTCAGCTGTCCAAGAGACAAGTATTTCAGTCTGTGCTTCTCGGTCTGTACTTACTTCTCTCTGAGGCTCTTCCCTCCACCTGTGCAAAGACTTTCCTCCTCACTTGGTTCTGCTTCTGCAATCATCTCTCCTTCTCTCTCCTGAGTGATCTCTGTAAGTGTGCTGAAATATCTCCCATCTTTAAAAGCTCTTCCTAGTCGAAACCGGTTTGGCTCAGCGGTAGAGCGTCGGTCTGCGGACTGAAAGGTCGATGTTTCTCTCTCATCGATGCTTCTGGCTCTCTGTCCCTCTCCCTTCCTCTCTGTAAGAAAAATCAATAATATATATATATATATATATATATATATATATATATATATATATATAATAGCAGAAATAAAAATTCAATAGAAATTAAAAAAAATAAAATAAATAAAAGCTCTTCCTAGAAGCTCCCTCCCCAACTCCCACCATCTTCCTCTAGTTTCTGTCTCAAGGCTCTGTTCCTCTTTATTGCAAACTGGACAAAATTTCTTTTATTTCCATTCATTCATTCATTCATTCATTTATTCTTTCTCTTTTTAAAGATATTATTTCTGAGAGGAAGGGAGAGAGAGATAGAAACATTAATGATGAGAGAGAATCATTGATTGGCTGCCTTCTGCCCACCCCCAACTGGGGATCAAGTCCAGAACCTGGGCATATGCCCTCGATTGGGATCAAACCTGGGACCCTTCAGTCGTCCATTCACTGAGCCAAACCAGCTAGGGCTCAAAAGGATTTCTTTATGTCCTTTGCATTGTATTCTCTCTTTCAGTGTAATCAGTCCTTTCCCACATTTGCTGAAAGTGCTCTGGTCAGCGTCAGCAGTGACTTCCATCTTGCTAAACCCAGTGGTTAGTTTTTTTTGTTTTTAAAAAAATATATTTTATTGATTTTACACAGAGAGGAATTGAGAGGGATAGAGAGTTAGAAACGTCGATGAGAGAGATACATCGACCAGCTGCCTCTTGCACACCCCCCACTGGGGATGTGCCCGCAACCAATGTACATGCCCTTGACCGGAATCGAACCTGGGACCTTTCAGTCCATAGCCCAGTGGTTAGTTCTTGATATTCATTTGCTTGAATTCTTGGAAGCTTTGGACAAAGTTGATCACATCCTCCTTATTGAAGCAACAACTTCCAGAACACCTAACTGCTGGGCTTTTCCTCCTAGTTTGCTGGTCCCTCCAGATGTTAGAGTGCCCCAGGGCTCAGTCCCTGGCTCTGTATCCACACGTGCTCCCACTTAGTTGGTTGTAAATACTATCTTCATACACAGGGCTCCCAAGTCTTCTCCAGTTCTGACCTTTCCATTGAGCTTTAGGTTTGTGTATCCACTTGCCTATTTAACATCTGTGATAGAATGAGTAATAGAAACTGAAACCCCAATTGCCTAGAACAGAACCACTAGCCCCTGCCGGCCACACCCTTTCCCAGCCTTACCAGCAAATAAACCCTCCGTCAGTCTTCTGCTCTCTGTCCCCTCTTCTACCACCACCCCCCACTGCCCACCACCTTCCCACCACTGGTTTTCATAACAGCCTCCTGACTGGCCTCTCTGCTTCCACGCTTGCTTCCCTTAACCCTAAACCCAGGATATACTCTGTACAGTAGCCAGAGCGATTCTTTTAAAACTGGAATTAGACCATATTACTATTCTGTTCAAAACCATTACAATAGAACCTGGCACCCTTTCTATGGCCTACAGGCCCTGCGAGGTCCCATCTTTCTGGCTACTCCTTGCTCTGCTTACCCCATTCCAGGCAAACTAGTTTCTCCCCTTTAATCGAGCAAGCCAAGGATGTCTGACTGAGTATGACAGCCTTTGCCTTATGTTCCCTCAGGTATATGAGTAACTCCCTTGCTTTCTTCATGAGGTCTCTGCTCAAATATAACCTCCCGGAGAAGGTTTTTGACAGTCCTGTCTAAAATGGCCTCTTATAGCTGAAACCAGTTTGGCTCAATGGATAGAGCGTCGGCCTGTGGACTGAAGGGTCCCAGGTTCGATTCTGGTCAAGGGCATATACCTTGGTTGCGGGCACAGTCCCAGTAGAGGGGTGTCCGAGAGGCAGCTGATCGATGATTCTCTCTCATCAATATTTCTAATTCTCTATCCCTCTCTCTTCCTTTCTGTAAAAAAATCAATAAAATATATTTAAAAATATATTAAAATGGCCTCCTATACATTTTCTAATCTATTTACCTTGTTTATTTTTCCTTATAGCCCTTATCACTACCTACATTTATATTGTATATTTATTGACTTTTTAAATTAAGGAATGATTGATATATTACTTTATACTAGTTTTAGGTGTACAACTTAATGCTTCCATATTGTGTACTTTGCAATTGTCTATCTCCTACACTAGAAAATAAGATCACTGAAAGTAGAATAAGTAAATAAGAATGATCTGTTTTTCTTTAAATCTCTGTATCCTACTGTCTACTGCCTACAGTACTGCCAGTACTCCTGTCTAGTACTGTCTACTACCCTAAAGAGTCTAGCACACAGTAGGAAGTCTATAAATACGTATTGAATGAATAGTGAATGAACAAACACATTTTCAGAATTTTGCAAGTAACAGTTAATGGGATATAGCAACTATATGGCAACTATAACCCAAGTGTATATGGTCTTTGGCATAGATGTCATAGCTGGAAACATTTTGATTCCACAGACAACGCATGGCTTCTCCATTTTCCACATCTTTACCTTGAGTGAATATTTCGTCTTCTCTCAACTTCTCCAATTCCTTAGCACTCCCTCAGATAATTCAGCCTTAAAATCATTTTTGATTGTGAGAATGATATAAACTTGGGGAAAAGACAGTAAAGTGTTAGAGGTCATGCTGCCATCTAAAGGACAGAAACGGTAGGAGCATTTCTTGTTAGTAAAAGTGAGAGAGCAGATTGGAATCAGCAGTGCGGCATGTAAAGCCAACTCAGCCTTCTCAGAAAACCTCTTGTTCTCTTTGGTGACTTAAGGACATGGAGGTTGTTGGGTAATTAGTGCAAATGTCTGTAGAAGATTTAATGTCAGAAAGTCACATTTGATCTGCCTTTTCCTCCCCTCTTTTATTTTTAAAGTGTACTAATATAAATGTATGTGTGTGTGTGTAGCAAGGGGGTAGTGGGGTGGTGGGGGGTAGAGGGGGGAGGTGGATTTATTTTTTTTCTTAGAGAAAAGATCTCAAAATGTTAACAATGTTTGTCTTTGGGTGATGGAAATGTGGCATTTTCTCTCCTTTTTTTCCCATTTCTCTTAAGGGTCTTCAGAGTGCATTATTACTTAAATTTTAAAAAGGGATCTAATTTTAAAATTTAAATGGGAAATTGGAAAGTTTGATCTGGAAAACCTATGCCTTGTGAAGATCAAATTGAAATAAATCTTAGATCAAATAAAAAGGTGTTTTCTTTCTTTGAAGAGGCCCATTTTCTAGGCTCCAGTTGACAGAAATACAAAGGCTTAAATTTGGGGAACCACTTTTATATGATTAAAAATATCCACTGGGATGGATAAGCAAGATTCCAGAAAATAGTTGGATAGTTCAGTAATTACTGAGTTTTAGAGGAAGGAGGCTCAAGAGAGATACTTTGACTTGTTGGAGAGAAGTAGTCCCAGGAAGCTGACAGACTGCACTTAGGTTGGTCACATCAAACACTAGAAACCATTTTGCCTAACACCCCCCAAATAAATAATTATATTTAAGTAATTGTCTGGAAGTCACATAGATAATATGTGTGATAATAAGTCTGACTGACTTCATACTTTTAATAGCTACACTCTATTTCTCTAGAGCTTGTCTTCAAACGTCTTTGCTGTCATGACCCCTAAAGGAATATTGATGACCAATACTTATACAAGTTTGCCTGCTTTTATGTTGACATCTCATTTTTTTCAATATAAGTTAAAATTTTTACAAAATATGTAATTATATTTAAAAATACTCTCTTCAAAAAGACCTGGCCCAGGTGGTGTGGCTCAGTGGTTGAGCATTGACTTACGAACCGGTTCTATTCCCAGTCAGGGCACATTCCCCAGTTGCGGGCTCAATCCCCAGTAAGGGGTATGCAGGAGGCAACCAATCAGTGATTCTCCCTCAGCATTGATGTGTCTCTCTCTTCTCCCTTCCTCTCTGGAAAAAAAAAAAAAAAGTATATGTGTATTTTTAAAAAAGATTTGATGTCAATGTGAAAAAAATTGCATTCTTTTATTTTTCAAAATTTATTTTCATTCCACTCCTGTTATAGAATTTATCCTACTGTAACATATTTTTGCACGTCTGTCATTCGCTGTGATGGTTCATTTTCTGCCAACTTTGTTAGGCTATAGTACCCATTTAATCAACTAACCACTAATTCTAGGTGTTGGTGTGAAGGTTTTTATAGATGTGGATAATGACTTTAAAGTAGATTACTCTTGATAATGTTTCGATTTACTCAATCAGTTGAAGGCCCTAAGAGCAATAATTGAGATTTCTTGAAGATGAAACTCTGCCTCAAGACGGCAACATTACTCCTACCCGAGTTTCTAGCCTACCAGACTGCCCTACAGATTTCAAACCTGCCAGTTTCACAATCAATAGCCAATTTCTTAAAACAAATCTTTCTCCTATTGGTCCTGTTTCTCTTAAGAACCCTGAATGATACATCCACCCTAGTAAACTTAACTGAAATAGCAACAAAAAGTATGTTCACTGAAGTTAAAAATTGCATTTATTTTTCCGTGACAGTAAGGTTATTACCTTAAAATATTTCTTTGGTACTGAGTTATCACTATGATTATTAAATATATATTTAATATATCTATACCACTGTTGCTTAAAGTGGTATAGATATATTAAAACTTTTGATAATTATGTTTAAAGCGTAAAAGAAAAATATAGGAAGTGCATCTCTTAATTAGATCCAGTGAGAGATATATATGTGAAATTATTTATGCGGTCTTGATTAAAGAATTATCAAATTGCCTTTTAGGCGTTGGAACATTTTAAGGTTTGAGATGTGTGAGTGGTAGATCTTTCTTTTGCAAATTGGGAGGAAAGTGACTGTAAGGAGGAGAATGAAGTATCAGTCATACCAATTATAGGAAAAAGTACCTATAAAAATAGAGGATCTGAAAACTGATTTTTAAAAACTATCTGTGACTTTGTACCCATTCCAAAATTTCACACACACCTCCAGGCAAGCGTGCCTATCCTGGAAGACTGCTGCCTATTTCTCTGGGTTTCAAAGTTATCTTGGTGGCTGATCTGTTTGGACTGGGTTAATTTGGCGAACTTCTGGTTTCTGCTTGTTTTCTGGCTTCTGTTAATTTAGTCCCATTACTTCATTGTGATCTTTGGATTCAAGGTCCATTCTGGCTCTGACTATCTGATGTTTTCCAAGCCAACCGTCCCAGCAGTTTCCTTGGCTTCCTAGCTTTTTAACTGGAGAGCTTGATTTTCCTTATATGCATTCCAGAAAGGAACAACGCTTATGATCACCTCAGTGGGGATAGATAGATGCTGGAGGCAGTGACTTCAGTCCACCTGCCAGCCATCTTGCTTTCATTGACTTTATCATGAGGTATCAATTAGGTTAAAAAATACTTTGTTGTCCTTCTTGGAAATTGGGCCCCTTGGTCTGCTTCAATCTGTTTCCATTTATCGTGCTTTATTCCTCTTTACCTTTTGGTCTTCTTTGCCTTGTTAGGCTTAATTGCCTTTTATATTTCCGTCCTAGGTTTTAATTTACCTGGCTTTGTGAGTTTTTAAATGCTAGTAAAGACCAACCCATAAAAATAATGTCAAAAGTTGCCAAATCTTAGAGATTGAGGGAACATTATAAATCATAATTTCTCTCTGTGTGTGCATGTGAAATAGATTTTGAGGTTGTGCAGAAAGCCATTTAAGCTTGGGATGGGTCTGAAAGTAGGAGAGAAAAGTTTGAGAACTCAAGAGGGAGAAGTCCTTCCATCCCTCTGTGGTAGCATATTCATTGCCTGTGTGCTTCCTTCACTCTTGCCATCTTGCCAGCCAATGCTACTCACTGGGCCAATTGAAACAGGAAGAAGGGAAGTGAGATGGGGTAAGGGGCAAGAACTTCCTCGTTTGACCGCTTGCTGAAGGGGGCTTGCCCGCATTCAGAAAGAACCATTTCTCCCCTGCGATGCTTGCTTTTGTTTGGTGGACACCCCTTTCCTCTCGTGGTTGGGGTAACTCCTCTGCGGTTCTTTTGTCCCAGCTGAGTGCTCTCTGAAGTTGCAGGCTGGTGGCCCATTTCTGGCTTCTGTTTACAGAGGTGCCATGGACCTCTCCCGGTAGCCACAGCGAATGGGATCCAAGACAATCCCACGTGGATGGCATGAAGCTAACAGTTTTTTTTTTTTTAATTTAAAAAAGTGTACATTCAGTGAGACACTTTGCTTCAACCTGTTGGGAAATTGTAGTCACGTATGCTAGTTTTGTTAGAATATGACCCTCTACTGCCATGTGCCCCAAGCATAACTTCAGATAGATAGAATTCATCTTCCCTGGAAAATGAACATTTACTGATGAATCATCTTGATGGTTTGGGGGTAGGAACAGGGTACATTTCTTTCAGAACAATTTATTAGGAAGAAGTGTCAGGAGAAGCTTTTATTTTTTTTGTTCCTTCTGGAAGACACAAAGAATCATGTGAAAGAGATATCCCTGAGGAGATTTTAAGAAGAGATGGGTTAAAGCTGCAAATAGCAAGATTTAAGGTTAAGTATGGAGAATTTCCTGACATGGAAAATTCTCCATCACTGAGATGAAATATAAAAGGACCTTCCCTCCAGCACTGGCCTCCAAACCAACTTTGTGGGATTATTTAAACGGCTTTGTTTTCTGAAAGTATTCATTGATCTCTGCAAGTTGACGATGGTTGGTTGAATCACAGTCCCTGATTAAATTAGGAAACTTTTGCCAAAAAAGTTATAATTTCAGTTTCCACAGGTACATGAGATTATCTAGCCTTTTGAACCTATATAAACCAATGTTGCCTTGGTGTAACATTTAAAAACAAATGACAACAGGTGTAATATTTAAAAACAAAATAAAACAGTAACAACAGTATGAGAGAAAATATAATAGTTTAAAGCAATTACAAATCTTTACTCAGTTCTATGCAAATATATAAGGGCAGGAGGTTGTGATAGGTATTGGGGGACCATTGACTGTGAATATCCTATCCTGTGAAGGAAAGCACTGTCTGCCCTTTGTTCTGGAATATCTTCTCAAGGATGTTTGTTTAGCTAACAGCCTTGAAAGAAATTGTCTTTCTCTGGAGCCAGGCTTTCTTACAGTTTTGTGAGGTAGTCAGAATGATGGCCCCTCTACAGACATCCAGGTCTTAATTCCAGAAATCTTTTGAGTATACTTCCTTACAGGGTAGATGGGAATTAATACAGATGGAATTAAGAATGCAAATCAGCTAAAGGATTTTAGAATAAGAAGGTTATCCCGGATTGTCCGGTTGGGTCTCGATTATTCACAAAGATCTTTTAAAGTGGAAGAGAGAGGCAGAGAGGGTGATCAGAGTAAGTCAGTGTGAGAAGAACTCAGCTTGATCTGGATAGTTTTGAAGATGGAAGAAAGGGGCCATGGATCCAGGAATTCTCTCGGTCCCTAGAAGCTGGGAAGGAGGAAGGAAAGGGGTTCTTTTTTCCACTTGGACTTCTGACCCCCAGAACTGCAAGCTAATAAACTTGTATGGGTTAAGCCACTAAGTTTGTGGTAATTTGTTTCAGCAACAATGGGGATTGAATAATATTCCCTGCAGATAAGGATGGTGTCTCCCTCTGGAGCAAAGGTTAAGCATGCTTTCTGTACTATATAATAAGGACCATGTCTTTTTCCAGGGCAAAGGCAGACATGCTGATTTCTCATGATAAGATACTCAGGTTTCCTAAATTCAAGTTTTCTCTCCTGGAACACTACCCAGGGTGGAGGCAGGTATCTTTGACTCTCTTTGCATTGCTCTGTGGGTATTGGGGCTTGGAGGAACTGGCTCAAAGGTTGACAATCTGGCCACTGCTACTGTAGTGAGTAATAACTTGTCCTTTTCCTTTGACTCGCGAATCTCATGTCTTCCACCAGCATCTATAAAGCTCTAGCCAGCTAACTTGTTAGTGTGTAAGTAGGCTTTTCACTGTGTCTTCACTGTTAATGGGCTTTTGCAAAATTTCTTTAAAAATCCTCCAGTGAAAAAGGAACCCTTGTGCACTGCTGGTGGGAATGCAGACTGGTGCAACCACTGTGGAGAACAGTATGGAGTTTCCTCAAAAAAACTGAGAATGGAACTCCCATTTGACCCAGTAATCCCACTCCTAGAAATATATCCCAAGAAACTAGAAACACCAATCAGAAAGGATATATGCACCCCTATGTTCATAGCAGCACAATCTACAATACCTAGGATTTGGAAACAGCCTAGGTGCCCATCAGCAGATGATTGGATAAATAAACTATGGTACATCTACACAATGGAATACTATGCTGCCATAAAAAGAAGGAATTCTCATCATTTGCAGCAACCTGGATAGAATTGGAGAACATCATGCTGAGTGAAATAAGCCAGTCAATGAAAGAGAAATACCACATGACCTCACTCATTTATGGATGATAAAGAACATTATAAACTGATGAACCAAAAGATAGATATAGAGACAGTAAAGCAACAAGCAGACTGTCAAATTACAGTGGGGAGGGGAGGGAGATCTGGGGGAGAGAAGAGATCAACCGAAGGACTTGTATACATGCATATAAGTACAACCAATGGACACAAAACTCTGGGGAGGGAGAGTATGTATGGGAGGGGGAGGCAATGGGAAGATATGTACACAGATAATAATTTAATAAAAAAATAAATAAAATCCTCCAACAACCAGATAATATTACATTCATGATGCTCTTTACTTTCCATACTTTAGGGATGAAGTGTCATAATATCCCTCTCTACCTTTCCCAAGACCAGAGATCAGCTAGCAACAAATTGGAAATCCTATATAATAAAAGCTAGCATGCAAATCAACTGAATGGTGGAATGACTGGTGGAACCACTGGTCACTATCATGAGCACTGACCACCAGGGGACACTCAATGCAGGAGCTGCCCCCGGCCCACAGGCCCCAGGCCAGACAAGGCAGGTGCCAGCGGGGGTGGGTGGGTGGGGGGCGGGGGGCCCTGATCACCCTGCTGGCCAGGCCTAGAGACCCTACCCATGCACAAATTTTGTGCATCGGGCCTCTAACAAAAAAAAAAAAAAAAAAAAAAAAAAAAAAAAAAAAAATCAAAACTGGTTGTTTAACCACAGATAGTTTGAGAAACATTTCTTCTGAAAATTTACTGCTATGGCTGCAACTAAAAAGTCCCTTGTGTGTGTGTGTGTGTGTGTGTGTGTGTGTGTGTGTGTTTTCATCCACAGAATTTCCTTCCTGTCACACTTTTCTGTTTACCTTCTCTTCCTCCAAGCCATGCCACACACAGACAAAATCCTTGGGAATTAGGCTCTTAGAGTGCTTTTCCCATGAGAATCATTCCCACTCAGAGTTTTTTTGTGAATTAGATTTCCTTCTTGGTTATGCCATGAAGGTCTCTGGCTTCCTCAGCCACTTATTTTTATCTTACACTTTGTGGAAAAGTCATCATCTAAACCTAGGGCTTTATTTCATGGTGTGAAGACCAAGGCCTCTTATGACCAGGCAAAATGCTGCCTTGTCTCTTCTCTGACCTAGCTATAGTGTCTTGTGAGAAACTGTATTAGCCACTCTCACTTCCCTTTTCCCTGACATAAGGCCTGGCTCAGTTGTCAGTTTGGCTAAACAATATTGTTTCTTTCCACACCTCCAGAAATATAAGGGTGAAATAGAAATTATTTATTTACAGGCTGACTGTAGCTAGAGAAATTGACCTGTGAAAGAAGTTGAAAAAAAACCTTAAAACTAATTAATTCAAGAAACATTTATTGAGGCAACTATATGCAAGGCACTCTTTTAAAAAAAAAAATTCACTTGAGGATTGAAAAAAATTGATTGTTTGAGAGAGAGGAATGGGGGGGGGGGGGGAGAGAGAGAGAGAGAGAGAGAGAGAGAGAGAGAGAGAGAGAGAGAGAGAGTGAGAGAGTGAGAGAGAAAAAGAAGCATCAATATGGGAAAGAAACATCAATTAGTTGCCTCCTGTCTGCACCCTGACCAGGGATTGAACCTGCAACCTCGGTAAGTGCCCTAAGAATCTAATCCACAGGCTGAGTCCCACAATGCCACCCAAGGACGAAAAGAGGAAAGATGCTGGAAAGTCGGCCAAGAAAGACAAAGACCTTGTGAACAAGGGGGGTGGGTGGAGGTGGGCGGCAAGGCAAACAAGAAGTGTCCCAAAGGCAAAGTTCAGGACGAGCTCAATAACCTGATCTTGTTTGCCAGAGCCACATATGAGAAGCTCTGTAAGGAAGTTCCCAGCTGCAAGCTCATCAACCCAGCGGTGGTCTCCGAGCAGCTGAAGATTCACGGCTCCTTGGCTAGGGCAGCCCTTCAGGAGCTCCTCAGTAAAGGACTTATTAAACTGGTCTCAAAGCACAGAGCTCAAGGGCTTTATACCAGAAACGTCAAAGGCGGGGAAACCCCAGCTGCTGGGGAAGATGCATATACAACAGATCTCACCGGCTGTACATTTTGAAAAAAACCAAACCTTTATTAAATAAATAAATAAATAAATAAATAAATAAAATCTAACCCGCAAACTTTTGGTGTATAAGATGATGCTCCAATCAGCTGAGCCATCTGGTCAGGGCAAGCCACTCTTTTAGATGCTGGAACAAGGCTTGAAGACTGGGAAATGGAGCTTCCTGAGGAAGGATGGAAAGGACGGAGGGGGAATTTTGTAGGTTTATCATTGAAAAACTAAATTTTTTTTCTTGGTCAGGAGCATACTCTTTTTTTCTTCTTTTTTCAGAGCCAGAAGTTTGACAGAAACATTTCTTCTTAACAGAATACAAGAAAAATTACTTATACTTCCTTTCTCTTCTCATTCTTTGAGGGAAATAAAGAATATTCCTGTTCATGCACTTAGAAGTCACTAATAAATAATATGAGTCAGAACTTTGTCTATTCAGCAGTGGACCCATTGAACTCTCCATACCTCTTCTGTTATATGCCTAAAATATGTGGTCCTTTTGTTCTAAGGACGACAAAATGACCAGCTCTTTTAAGAGATTTGGAAGGAGCTGGGGATACCAGGTTGGTTAATGGGTGGGTTTAATATATTCTGTGAAAAATACATTCATATTTAAGAAAAGGCAATTGGGTCATGTAGAGTTTTGGTTCCTAAAAGAATCTTTTCTTGATTGGAAACATATAAGCAAAGGGTTTTGTGCATTTCAGTAGAGTTATGTAATCTATGTTCTTCAGTTCTGACCACTACAAAAGAGAGTAAAAGCTTTTGCATGTAGCAAAAATACATTAAAAAATCAGGAGGTCAGTCATTGCCAGTCGGTACCTGTGTGGCCTTCAAGTGCGAGGATGGTATACATAACAACAAAAGATGCTTCAGAACAAATTACGAGTTCTTAAGAGGTAAGTTAGTCTTTTTTATTAGTTGCAAAGGAATAGTTATTACCAAAGAATATCCTGTAATGAGCTTGTATCCCGAAGTTGTCTCTCAAACTGAATTTATGTATAGGCTAGACCAGTGGCTGCAAACTTATTAGTCAACAGAGCGGCATACTGCGGCTCACGAGCTGCATGTGGCTCATGAGCTGCAGTTTGCCGACCACCGGGCTAGACCACACGCAATTTACTGAGTGATAAAACTGTAGGTGAGGACAAATATTTCTACTATTTTTTATGAGAAATAAAACTACCATATTTTTCGGACCATAAGACGCTCCGGACCATAAGACGCACCAGTTTTTAGAGAAGGGAAATGAAGAAAAAAAGATTCTGAAACAAATAGTGTCCTAAAATATTTTATGTGCATTAAAACCCAACATCACAGTCATAAACACATGTAATCAACTCTGTAAAGTAAACAGCAGCATTTAGAACCATTTTAGAGCCGGGCAAGCGCACAGAGACCACACAGAGCCGGGCAAGTAAAAAAACTTTTTTTTTTAAAGTATATGTGTAGGCTATATTTGGACCATAAGACGCAGGGACTTTTTCCCCCCACTTCTGTGGGAAAGAAAGTGCGTCTTATGGTCCGAAAAATATGGTACATTTGGATTTAGGAGCAGTTTATATTGGTCAATATTTAGCTAATTAAGGTCTTGAATGCATTTAAAACATCTTCTTTAGTAGGCAAATAGAATAAGGCTTATAGTCTAATTTTTCACCTGAAGATATTTTGCTAAAGAATAAACATGTATTGTGAATCATATATGCATTCTTGGTATTGGCCTGGCTTTTTGCCTACTAAGCCCAGTTCTACCATTCACTTGGAGACTGTTTCTAGAACTTGAGAAATGATAATTGAAAAGAGATAACTTTTTGAAACTATATCTGCCTATAAAGTACTGGTAAAATTCATTATGGGTTAAAAAGTTTGGAAAAAAATACTTTTCACAAATGCGCCAGATAAGAGAGCAAAGAAAACAAGGAAAAAAAAATAACTAAGAATAAGTAAAAATGGTGCATTTCCTCTCATGGGATAGAATTTTCAACAACTCCTTAGGACCAATATATAAAACAATGAGGTCTCATATTCCTTTGTGGTTCTCTTCTAAGAAGTAATTAAATCCATTTAATATTCTTGTCTTTGAAAACATTAATTTATTCCTACTTTGACCTTTAGGGATTCTAATAGAATTTACAGTTTATTCATTTGCGTCAATGTTGTAGATTGTGTAAAAACATCTTTAAAGGAGTTAATATATACAGGCCCTTAGAAGGGGGTCTGGTACATGTTTGCAGTACGTAAGTGTTTATTATTATTACTTTGTCACAACAAGAAAAAAAATCTTAGGAGTCTACAAGCATGTAAGCTGTTTATGGTTAATCTTTGGAATGCCTTTTGGTCGAACTTTCTGCAGCTCAGCACATTAGATTGAGTGCATTGAACTAATTTCCCAGCTGGCTGGATGACATTTTTGACTTTTCAGGATGACTTTTGAGGCTGTCTTTGTGGGATGATTTCTATCAAAGTCTCTCTTTCCTAGTCCCTTGAGTTTTGGAAAGCAACTGGATTTGTTTTGAAGTAACCAGCCATTAGATGTCGCTTTCTTCTCATTGCTTTTGGTTTAGGAAATGTGCCCAGGGCTTAAGCTCTTTAGTTTTGTTTTCTTCTTCTTTTTTTTTAAAGTGCCTATAAATAGTCTTTATGTCATAGCTACAGAGGGAATTCAATTTTAGATTGGTAGATAAGACACACAACACTCAGCTCCTTGGAATGATTAAACTGTGTCTGTTTTAAGTGCCCTGACTCAATGTCCCCAGCTGACTAAATTTGGAAGTGCAGTTTTGGTGTTTTCCTTTCTTGCTGAAGTTAGCATAGCACAGGTTTTACACTAGATACTTTGCCTGGATACACCTTTATTGAGGTCAGAGACCATTGGTTTTTATCCATTGGTCACTGGGTGAAAAGTCTATTCTTCAGATCCCTATGGAGAGTTGCTCTTTTAGAAAACTTAGGATCCCCCTCTTTCCACCAAAATTGCTTAGGAAAAAGCCCTGTGCTTACCTCTGTCTCAGAATTTATAGCAATGTGTTGAAATTGTTTACTTAAGTTTTAGCCACATGGAACCTTAGGTAATAGGGAATATGGACTCGACTCTCCTCTCTCTCTCTCTCTCTCTCTCTCTCTCTCTCTCTCTCTCTCTCTCTCTCTCTCTCTCTCTCTCTCTCCACCTGCTCAGTTGTTGGAAGAGGTCATTGAGTGGACATGACTGCTGGTTGACCCTTGGGAGGAATCTGGGCAACCTGAGGCTCCTCCCCTGTCCTCCTGTCCTTGGAATGTACATACTGCCCACCATTCTCACACTAGAAGCAGTTTTCCAAGTCATAGCCTTGAGAGGGTAATATGCTGCTGAAACTGTCTGGACTGTATGACCGAACCTTATGAAGGCCTCTCCATAAGTTGGTAAAATGCTGGCACAGGGTGCATAGATCTTCTCATCTTGTGACCACCCAGACCACAAAGCACATTACTTCTTCAACTTGCTGCCTACCAATCTGGAACGGTTTGCCCCTTTCTTCCATTTCTCCTAGCCCATTGTGTGTGTCTGGGGGGTGGGGTAGGGGAGGGGGGGTAGTTTTGAATTTCAGTGAGGATCTCCTGAAGTTTCCAACCAGCACAGTGCATTCCACAGCATTCTTATATCAGGTACATCATCAATAAGTATTCTTAAAAAATGAATGAGTAAGTAATTAAATGGGGCAGAAAACGATTTGGGAATGCTTTGATCTTGTGCTTGCTATATATCTATTATTTCTATCTCTTTTCTTATCCTGGACCTAATCATGCACAGCTTTGTTTTGAAATGTGAAATCATACTTTGGATGGCATGAGCTTTCTGCAGCAAGAGTCAGAATTGGGGCGATATTGGTTTCGCTTGGCTTAGGCTCCTGTCAATCTTTTATCTGGGTGTTTCCTTTTGTGAACGCAGTACTAGCTTCTTGATGCAGAGTGGTTTTTTTTGCTTTGTTTTTTGAGGACTTGCTCATGAAAATAGTTCTTTGGAACTTTGAAAAACAGAACCTTAGCAGACAGAAAGATTAAGGTAATTATAAATTAAAGTGATTTTTTAACTTGCAGGTTAAGTAATTGTTTCATTGTTCCAATTCACTGTGACTGGGAGGCCTGGCCTGATACCTATGCTGGCTTTGTTCCCTGGAGGGGAAGACTCAAATGTAAAAAGCTCATAAGGAATATGGCAATTTCCCCCCAACATTTAAAAGGCTATATCCCAACATTTAATGGAATACATCAAGTTTAGAAATACTACTAGATAATATAATCTCCCTCATGGAATTTTTGTTTGTTTTGTTAATCCTCATTTGAAGATATTTCCATGCTGCTCCCCTCCTCCCTCCAATGATTTTTAGAGAGAGTGGAAGGGAGGGAAGGGGGGGAGGAGAGAGAGAGAGAGAGAGAGAGAGAGAGAGAGAGAGAGAGAGAGAGAGAGGTGACAGACCACTTTGATTGGTTTCCTCCTCTAATCACCCCTATTGGGCTGGGAATTGAACCTGAAACCCAGGTACATACATGCTCTTGGTGGGAAATCTAACCCACAACCCTTTAGTGCATGAGCTGACACTCTAACCGGTGAACCACACCAACCAGGGCCCTCACAAAATAAAACACAAAGATGTAAGACCAGAGAAAAAATATTTTGAATTAGATTCTTTCTTGAAATCATGATTGACATTACTTTTTCTCTTTTGAAACTTTTTATGTGTTTCTGATATGGAGTTCTTTGAGACATTTCTTTGACGGTCACAAGTCTCTACTCCATTGAAAAACTGTAACTAGTAAAGATTATTAGCAATTCTGGATATGAGAATGTGTCCAAGATTCATGGAAAGCTCATTCAATATGACAGGATTAAAATTATACACAGATGTCCAAAACAAAAAGGTAACTTTTTTTGGTAAATGACCTCATATTGCTTTTGCTCCATCTGGTGTAAGAGGAAAAAACACACACCTTAAACTGGTCAATTAAAAGTGTATCAGTTTTTGTTTTGTTTTAAGACAATCTCTTTCTATTAATATTCATTAAAAGTTTAACTGCTTGGTCAGAGGGGCTCAATTAATTGAGTGTTATCCCGTGAACCAAAAGGTCACCAAGTACAATTCCTGGTCAGGAATGCTCTCATGTAGTAAGAAATGGTTCTTCTTCTTCTCCCTCTGCAGGAAGCAAGAGATTTTTCCTCTCATATTTATGGTGGGATTCTGGCTGAGCTCCTGGAGGTAAATCTCACAATATTGCGGAGAGGGGCCACTCTATGATTGAGTAGTGCTAAACTTCTTCACTCTCAGACTTGTCCACACTGAGACTCCAGCAATTTGCATTTACAGTTCTGGTTTTTGGACCCCTCACCCACCCCCACAGGTATTTCTTCCCATGAGTCTCTGCTCTGGTAAGCTGCAATTCCCTGAAATTTTCTGACTCTCTCCATTCTTGGAACAGAAGTTTGCCCTGAGTCCTTCTCTTCCTTAGGGATCCAAAAAAGTTGTTGATTTTTCATTCTGTTTAGCTTTTTATTTGATATTAAAACCAAGTGATGACTTCAGGCTAGAAATTCCCCCAAGGTCACCATTATTCTCACTTCATGATTTTTTATTTTTTGTATGTGTGTATCTGCTGTGAATATGTATAGTTAAATGTTTTCTTTGTTACTGGAGAAAATGCTTCCATAGCAACATGTTCAATTGATGCTGTATCTCTTCAAGTTTACTTCATATTCTGGGCGGGGGGTGGGGGAAAGCTTTGCTAACACTTTAAATCTACCTTTATTAATAGCGAAGTTCAGTCTAGTTCTTTTGTTCTTTATTGCTTCACTGAACTCTTTTTTTTTTTTTAAAAAGTAAACATCTGGCTTTCACATAACATGTATTCCAAGGATCATCTGTTTTTTTTGTGCATCTCCTTATTTTACAAGTTGATTCCTTTTTATTTGTAGTACATTTCAATGTCTCATATATAATTTTTTTTATATTAGTTGGAAAGCTTCTTGGAACAGTCTGAATAATTGCTTGTTCTTGTTTTTGTATAGAGCATATTGTGAACTTTACGTAATATATTCTGGCTTTAGCTGAAGTCAGCATTTTACCATCCCCCCCCCCCCCCCCCAACTTACATTTTCTGGCTTCCAATCATCTTTTTTTTCTAAAATTTGTTTACTTTGTCTTCTTTTACATTATGAACCAACTTATTTTTTGGGGAAGGAGGGGTGTGGTACTGGAAGGGCATTTTCCTCACATAATCAAAGTAAGTTTTGCGTGGCTGGAGTGGCTCAGTGGTTGAGCATCACCTATGAACCAGTAAGTCGTGGTTTTATTCCCGGTTAGGGCACATGCCCAAGTTGTTGCTCTTTCCCCAGTAGGGGGCGTGCGGGAGGCAGCCGATCAGGGATTCTCTCTCATCATTGATGTTTCTCTCTCTCCCTCTCCCTTTCTCTCTCTGAAATCAATAAAATTATATTAAAAAAAGAATCAAAGTAAGTTTTATTATTTAACAGGAATAACTGCAGAGATCAGACTATAGGAAGCCACATTGAATTATAGATTTTGGGCCATTGTCCAAGGCCAATCACTAAAATCATATTCACCTTGCACTCAGTTTAATTTCTTCCTTTACAAAATTAGACATTACTCAGATGCCATAAAATTTCAATATTTTTTATATGTAGTTAAAACCGTGATGCTAAGTCCTTGCATGTTAAAACTAAAAATATCTGGAGTTTACAAAATATACTGGCTTAAAATGCAAATATTAGAATCTATTATTATTTTAAAAATAAGTTTTATTGATTTTGTACAGAGAGGAAGGGAGAGAGATAGAGAGTTAGAAACATCGATGAGAGAGTCATTGATCAGCTGCCTCTTGCACACCCCCTACTGGGGATATGCCCGCAACCAAGGTACATGCCCTTGACTGGAATCGAACCCGGGACCCTTCAGTTCCCAAGCCAACGCTCTATCCATTGAGCCAAACCGGTCTCAGTTAGAATCTATTATTTTTATGACTTAGCATTCATCACAGTAGTAATAGTTAACAACCATTAAATGTGCCCTATATAATAAATACTGGTCTCAATGTTTTCTATGTATTAATACTTAAATATCATAACAGTTTTTTGAGGCAGGTAATATTACTTTCATTGTAAACAGGAGGAGCTTGAGTCATAGGGAGGTTTAGAAATTCCCTCAAGGTCACCGTTTAAAAATGTACCTGGGCTTTGTTTTAATCAGGTATGGTAATATATGCAGATATGGAAATGACTATCATGAAAAGGAAGATTTTACTTATAGTTCCCTAGAAACAGAGGACTCCTCATATCACACAGAGCCACGTGTGGAGGCAGAAAGAGCAGAGGAAGGCATGGATAAGAGCCTTTATTGTAGGGTCTATGGGAAGAAATGGGAGAGGCAGGGTAAGCAGATTTAGGATTGGGTAGTTTGAAAAATTTCAGTGGGGTGTGGGTCACAGGGACTGGTTTTCTGGTAACCTCCTCCAGGGATGATTAGGACACAGTCTTATTGTCTCCTAGAGTGTAAGAGACAGCTAGAGGGGGTAGCTGGATTGGTTAGTTTACATATGAAAGATTTGTTTACATTGGCTAGCCTTTTCTCTTCCAGTGAGGCCCTAGGTACTGGAGTGTCAGGAAAACAGAAAATAAGAAAATAAAGTTAATATAGTCACACAGCTAGTAAATAGCGGAGCAAGGATTTCTCAGCCACGTTTTGATCTAGGACCTGAAGCCCTCTTGCTGATACGAATGGGTTTTAGACAATTCTAAAATATGACAAATTGATAAAAATGCCTTCTAGTCTAATTACTGCACTCCCACATGACTGAACAATGAGCTTCAAAAGACATTTAATAATGCTGCTCTAAAGCTGTTATTTGACATTTCTTAGGTCCCAGCAGTGCTGCCAGTACATCCTCAGACACTGAGGTGAGGCAGCAGCTGGACCTACTTTGCAGACTTTGCTTGACCTCAGTTACTCAGTTGTGATCATCAGCCTGGCCACAATGGCAAAACAGATAATAGATTCACAGCACTTTTAGGTAATGGTATCACTTAAAAAAAAAAAAAAAAGATCCTGACATGTATTTCAATGCAAAGCTATAATCACCTCATAAAAGGCCTTTTATGAATTAATTTAACTGACTTTTAAGCTAGGCTTTGTAAACATTTATGCTTTCCCCAGCTCTGTGCAAGATGCTGTAGAAAAAAAATGAAACACACCAACTTTGGTCTAATGTGTCCCCCTCTTTGGGGGACAGAATGATCAGGAGCATAATAAATAAACATTAAACTATGGATAATACAGACTAAAAATGCAATCTGATTTTAGATAAAGGAATTCAGATATTTAAAAAAATATATATATTTTTTATTGATTTCGGAGAAGAAAGAAGAGGGAGAGAGAGAAACATCAATGATGAAAGAGAATCATCCTTTGGCGCCTCCTGCATGCCCCCTCCTGGGGCTCAAGCCTGCCTTGCTCACAATTGAACTGTGACTTCCTGGTTCATAGGTTAGTGCTAAACCACCTAGCCACACTGGCTGGGCCAGATTGTTTTGATATGAGGTTAATCAGGTTACTTAATATCTTAAGAGCTTCAGTTGCTTAATTTGTTAAATCAGAATAAGTATACTTAATCCCTAGTATTGCTGTGAGATGCAAGAAATTATTGGGAGCTGCCCATTGCCTTCACTAGCAGAGAGGTGTGGACAAGGAACCCGGAAGGCTGGTCAATCTTGAGGCTCTGGCAAGGGTCAGACCTATACACCCACTGTCTAGTTGAGACAAAGGGAGCTGAAGCAACTTCCACCATTTAGTCTTATATAAATCCTTGCTGCTGGGCTATCATTGAACTATTACTGGAATTGCCTGTCTAAGGGCTATGGGTGTATCCCAGACCTGAATAAAAAGGATGGCAAGGCCAGAACAAAGTGGAGTTTTCTCTTGGGCTTCCGCCTGGCCCCCAATTTCCAAATTAATATTTTCTTGTCTAGTCTCTTTCATTTGTGTGCGGCCTCCTCCAGAGCCCAAACCCTGGACCATACGGGACATGGGGGGATACTTGCAACTGACAGCCCAACATAAGGTACGTACAACTGGAGCCCAACGTGGAGTATGCAAGAAATAATGTATGTATAACATTTAGCAGAGTTCTGGTTTATAGTTATCCTATATAATAAAAGAGTAATATGCAAATTGACCTTAACTCCAACACACAAGATGGCCTCCCCCATGTGGTCAAAGATGGCCGTTCTCATGAGGACACTATCTTGTGGTGGCCTGCAGGGGAGGGCAGTTGTGGACAATCAGATCAGTAGGGGAGGGCAGTTAGGGGTGACTGGGCTGGCAGAGGAGGGCAGTTGGGAGAGAGTAGGCCTGCAGGGGAGGGCAGTTGGTAGCCACAAGGCTGAAAGGGAAGGGCAGTTAGGGGGGACCAGGCTGGCAGGGGAGCAGTTAAGGTCGATCAGGCTGGCAGGCAAGTAGTTAGGGGGTGATCAGGCTGGCAGGCAGAAGCAGTTAGGAGCAATCAGGCAGGTAGGTGAGAGATTGGGAGCCAGCAGTCCATGATCGGGCCTAAACCAGCAGTTGGACATCCCTCGAGGGGCCCCAGATTGGAGAGGTTGCAGGCTGAGCTGAAGGACACCCCTCCCCCCCACATTGCACAAATTTTGTGCACCGGGCCTCTAGTAAGTCAATAAATATGGACTACTATTATATTATTCATTATATTTTATATATTACAGATCTATCAGCACCAGGTCCTTGAATAACCTTGTTTCCTTCAATGTCATTTTGTTATAACACTGATGAGATGCCACAGGAACTTAACTCTTGTTTGTATCAGGTAACCTAGGTAAAATGAGTTTTGTTATATGCTGTTTTCTTCAACATTGCAGAACCTATTGATGACATTAAGTGAGGACTTAATCTAGACACTAGGGCTTCACTGCTAACTTGTTAATTCTCTTTTTTCTTTTTTCTCCCCCTACCCCCATCCACATTCTTTATATTCTTTTTCATATCAGTGAGGTTAAAGGCATGTTATATCTGAAGTCACTGTTATTTTAGATGATAGGACACTGATTAGGAGTTGATAACTGACAGGATTACTAAGACACTAATTTTTTTTCCTTCATATTAAAAAATGCAACAGCAATAGCTATTCTGAGTTGCTGTACATCTGCAATCCTGTTGGTTACCTTAGAGATTGGTACCGCTGTCTTGACTTTCTGGAGAGGTCTTATCTTGTTAGGTAAGCCCTGTCTGAGCCATGACAGGAGAGGACCTCCAATGTCAAGTATCGCTGCATCAGGGCAGGCCTAACCTGAACAAACTCGGGATAAGGGAAACTTGCCTTTGTCCTTCCATGTTTGGGCCTGTACCAGATAATTTACATGCTTGTGACACTCCTTTCCCTTCCTCAACTTTAAAAAAAGTCTTTGTCCAAAGTTGGTCATTCCAGTCTGTTCTTCCCAGAGAGAGATCGAATCAGCACGCTACCATGCTGTCCTTTGAAGACATACTTGTCCCATTTTTTCAGAGCACTGCTCTGCTGGAGAAATGAAAATGAACTGAGCCCAGATGTAATGGATTGCCTTTATCAGATGTGAGTATTTCCACAGGGAATTTCAATGATGGAAACAAAAGAAAACAGATAGTAAAAATTTGGGGCACAAGGCAAATTAGAGTGGTGGAAGAGATTATGAGAGAGAAGTCTTCTTAGCTTTTTAATTTTTTGTTGTTAAGCTTCTCCTGAGGATATATTTTTTTTTTTCATTGCTTTTCAGAGAGTGAAAAGTAGGGCGGAGGGGAGAGAGAGAGAGAGAGAGAGAGAGAGAGAGAGAGAGAGAGAGAGAGAGAGAGAGAGAGAGAGAGAATCATTGTTGTGAGAGAAACACATCAACTGGTTGCCTCTAACAAGTGCCTGGAACTAGGGTGGGGAGGGAACCTGCAACCCAGGTATGTGCTCTTGACCAGGAAATGAATTGAACTTGCAACCCTTCAATGCCTGGGCCAAAGTACTAACCAGTGAATCAGTGAGAACACTGGCCAGGGCTCTTCTCGACTCTTTTTAAAGGTCCTGGGGCATATATGCCTATGTCTTCTTCATATGCAAGACAGATCAGTCTACTAAAAAAAAAAAAAAAAAAAAAAAAAAAAAGGAAACAAATATATTTAACAATGTTATCTGAAATTCATTTTGTACCTTTAAGAGGTCTTTTTAAAATTAATGTGTTTTTTTTTAAGGGAATGTATTCATTAATATACCTGCTTTTCATAGGACCCAAGTTTCAGGGGCTAAAGATTAAGGGTTCTATTGGTTTTTCCTCTATATAAGAACTTATGGCCAGAGGTTGCTGTCACATAGGACTGAAGAATAAATCTCAGGTGAAAGGTTTTTTTTTCTTTTCTATTTTTAACACTTAGGACACATCTTATGAATCAAATTCTTTCTGAAATAGTTCTCTAGTAACACCATAAAGATTTGGTCATGAGAAAAGAAGTTCCAAGTTTGTTAGACTTCTAACTCCCCGTTGCCTTTTAATGTTTTGTTTTCTTAAGGGATGCCTTACTTATCCTTTTGCATGATCCTTAGTAAAATTTGTCGAATTCATATAACAAAGGCTATTAATATGAAGTTACATAGAAAAATTTGTGTATTTCCTATAGCCTTTAAATACTGGATAAACTCAAGTATATTCTGCATAGAATATTTCTTTTTATAATTTAAATTACTTTCTGATCTAGAAACTAAAGAGAAGTCTGTGGTCATTGGCATAAGGATTGATTATGGATAAATTTGGAGAAATGGTACCTCCTGTTCCAACTTCATTTTGATTTTACACCATTTTCCCCCCTTCAAAAACAGACATGACATTTAAATATTTCTCTAATATTATTAGCATAACCAACTTTGTCAAAGAGCCATATGGTTTATACAAACACACAGATAATTTTGGAAACACTGACATATATAAACTTAAATTTAAAAGCCTATGAAAATATTGGGAAGCAGATGGAGAGTTGCCATGGAAATCACTACCATAGAGGGAGAAAAATGTTACTTTAGGACCATCATCATTTCCAAAGGAATAGTCATATTTGGGAGCGTTTTTGTCAATTGTTAGTAATATAAACAATTGTCAGTAATAAAATAATTGTTGGTATGTCATTATATGTTTCTATTTACCTATCGTTTTTATAATGCTTTTATTGTATTCTCAATACAATACAGCTTGCATATTTTTATTGGTAAAGACTTTTTAGTAGTGGGAGAGAATTAAACCAAGTATTCATGATTATTTCAAATTAAAATATTCTTTTTCATTTTTCTGAATGAAATGGTAAGTTGTGACATATTAGTTTTTATTTTTATGTTTTCTTTTAATCTCGGTATAACAGAAAATTTAGTCACAGAATTGCATCATTTTTAAAAGAAGATGATTCAAATACAATATGCACTTATGGTAATATTCAATATATTAACTGTCATAAATAGAAACTTAAATCTATATAACTCAATTAAAATAATAAAAATATTCTTAGGCCAGATTTTTGCTAGGTGCTGTTCTTTATTGTAGCTTAATCACAGAGAAAGTAAAAAAACCAAATAGGACCTTGGCTGATGTGGCTCAGTTAGTTGGAGCATCTTTCTGTGCATTGAAGGGTCATGGGTTCGATTCCTGGTCAGGGCACATATTCAAGTTGCCTGTGTTTGGTCCCCGGTTGGGGAGTGTGTGAAAGGTAGCCAGCCAGTCCATGTTTCCCCACTCACATTGATATTTTTTTTTTCTCTCTTCTCCCTTCCTCTCTTTATAAAATCAATGAAAACATATCCTTGGGTAAGGATTAAAAGTAAGTAAATGAATAAAATCCCCCACTGGGAGGTTATTGGCATTGCTCATTGTGTACCAGTGATGATTTGCCACCTGGCTGCTTTATGTATTCATCACCATGTCCTTTGGAAAGTCAATGACTAAATTTGAATTCTTTCTTTTTTTGTTTTTGTTTTGTTCTGAGGCAATTTTAGTTGCTATGGTTCTGATGAAATAGACTAATCAAAGGTGGGGAAAGAATGAGAGTTGGGCCACAGAAAATTTGGAACATTAACATAACATTTAATAAAATGTAGAAGTTGAATTAATGCTGTTTTTGACCTTGAAAATAAAATGTGAAGAATAAAGGAAAAAATATCTATTATTCCAATTTGCAATAGCAATACATAATTTTTATTTATTTATTTTAATTTTATTTTTTTTTGCAGGACACTGAATTACACAATGAACATTATGGGAATTTAAGACGAGAATGCAGCAGTCAGAGTAAACAATGCTATCTTTTTAAAAGAATTCAAATGGGTAGCACCTATATAACTAATTTTTGTATTTTCTTGGTAGATTTGGATGGCAAACTGCCTTTCTGCAATTGTGTTATGGCTACCAATGCAATAAAAAAATAGAAAATGAATTTTTGAGGTTCAACAAAGTCTGATCTGATCAACATCAGAGCCATGTAAGGAAAGCACAAACAAAACACAAATTTAAGAGGATGGCAAAAGAGAAAAGCCAGGAAAAAAAAAAGGGAAAAATACTCATAAATGGGGCAGTTGAATCTTGCAAATAAATCAGCCTTAGGAAAATTGTAGCCTGGGACCTCTGTTGTTTGTGAATGTGCAATGGTTTAGTTGGCTTCATATCTGAGCTAGAAGTTCTTGAGATTCCTCATTTGTAGTGGGCAAAGAAAAATGAATGCTTCTGTCTTGTGGAGTGTTTCAGGAGTTTTAAAAAATAAATGTTTTATCAAAGTATAGCGTACATAGATAGAAGTGCACAGACCATAATGCAGAGCTCAGTTAATTTCCACAAAGTGAAGGCAGTTGTACCCAGACTCTGAAATATTAGGTCTAGTAATAATTAATGTCGTTTTCTAATACTTTTTAAAATCGAATTTATTTAAACAATACAACAAAATTTAATCAACAATATAGTTGCCGTTGTTTTCTACTACTTGTGCCCAATGCTCAGGAAGCATTTTAATCCCTCTGTTGTAAAATTCTTGTGATTTTGATGCAAAAAATTCGGTCAATGCATTTTTGAGGCATTCTTCATTATTAAATTTTTTTCCAAGAAGAAAGTTTTGCAAAGAACGAAACAAATGGTAATCGGAAGGGGCAATATCAGGAGAGTATGCAGGTTGAGGGAGAACTTCCCATTCCAACTGGCACAGTTTTTCAGCAGTGATTCTTGCAGTATGCGGTCGTGCGTTATTGTGGTGAAGAATTACGCCCTTCCGATTAATCAGCGCGGGTTCTTTTTCTCTTAAAGCCTGGGCTAACCTTTCCAATTGGGCACTATACACTGCACTTGTAATGGTTTGGTTAGATGGGAAAAGTTCATAATGAAGAATTCCTTTAAAATTCCACCAAACACACAACATCACTTTTTTCGCATGCAAGTCAGGTTTTGGCGTGGGCTGCGGAGCCTCATTTTTGTCCAACCATTGAGGCCGCCTTTTCAAATTAACATACAGGCACCCATTTTTCATCTCCTGGTAACAATTTGCTCTAAAAACGGCAAACGGTTTTGACGAGAGAGGAGCGAACTGCAAATTGTGACTCTTTGATTATGGTTGTTGTCGGTCAACTCATGAGGAACCCATTTTCCAAACTTTTGGACTTTGCCAAGTGCATGCAATTGATTGGAAATTGTTTTCTGTGAACAATTTAAAGTTGTCGCAAGCTCTTGTTGGGTAATTTGAGGATTTTGCACCAAAAGAGCTTGAAGAGCTTCTTGATCAAAATTGGACACACGGCCTTGACCACTCTTGTCATCTAACGAAAAATTTCCCTCGTGAAATTTCTCAAACCAACGCTGGCATTTTCTGGCGCTAACTGCATCTTGACCAAGAACACTACAGATGTTTTTTGCAGCCTCACTTGCTTTTCTTCCTAATTGGAACTCGTAAAGCATGCAGTGCCGAATATGCTCTTCATCCGCCATCTTCTTAGCCCTAGTTTTGCAACAAAAACCAAACCAAACACAAACTTTTTCAAGCAAAACTTGTTAATTGCACTTCACACGTTCTGAAGATACCACGTGTTTGAAGGTTATGTCAATACAAGTCAACGCCAAGCAAGATTTTAAACGAATGTTTAAAAACGACATTAATTATTACTATCATCAGGAAATCATAGACCTCCCTGGTATAAACCTCTAGGCACAGCAGTCCCAAATGTAACCACCACCCTGATTTCTAAACTGTTGAGGAGTTTTGCCTACTTCTGAAATTTATATTAATGTAATCATTCAGAATCCTCTGACTTTGTTATTAGCTGAAGATAGTTTATGAGATTTATCTCTGTTGTTGTATGTAACAATACTTTGTACATTCTCAGTTCTCTATAGTATTCTGTTGTATGAAAAGTCCACAATATTAACAATGCTACCATGAGCATTCTTGTGAGTGTCTTGTAGGGAACATTTCTTCTTGTACCTACCTCACAGTGGAACTTCTGGGGCATATGGTAATCATCTTGGAGTGGAAACTGCTGACTAGTTTTTCCAAAGTGGTTTTATGTGACTTCTGTTCCACTTGCTTCTCATCATTGCCAATACTTGGTATTCGCATTCATTTTTATTTCTAGCCATAATGGCAGGCGATAGTAGTGTCTCACAGTGGTTTTAATTCGTGTTTCAACTAAAGAAGTTGAGCACCTTTAGATATGTTAATCGACTCTTCAGATATCCACTTTTGCACAGTGCTTGTTCTAATTTTTTGCCCAGTTTTTCTATTGGATTGTCTGTCTTTTTCTTATTGACTTTGAAAGTTTTCTTGATATGGAATATGAGCCTTTTGTCAGTAAGATGTACTGGGAACTTCTTCCACCAGGGAGCCTTACTTTTTACTCCTTGACATTCTTAATTTTTATATAGTACAATTTATCAATTTTGTTACACTTATGGTTAGTGCTTTCTGTATTCTGTTTAAGAAGTCTTTTTTTAATCCAAAGATCATAAAAATATTCTCCTATGATTTATTTTAGAGGCACTAATGTTTTAGCTTCCACAGTTAGATCTACAATACATCTGCAACTTATATTTGCATATGGTATAAGTAGAGAATTAGGATTCAAATATTTCATGTATGTATATCCAGTGGCCCAGCAACATCGACTAAGTTATTGTGTCTTAAATTGGTCACAAATCAAGTGGATTCTTTGAATATTTAAATCAGCCTGTTAAGTTCCTTAAAAACTTTCCAGCTAATTGGTATTTTTTTAAATCCATAGGTCAACTTTATTTATTTATTTTATTTTTTAAAATATATTTTATTGATTTTGTACAGAGAGGAAGGGAGAGAGATAGAGAGTTATTGTAGAAACATCGATGAGAGAGAGTCATCAATCAGCTGCCTCTCGCACACCCCCTACTGGGGATATGCCCGCAACCAAGGTACATGCCCTTGACCGGAATTGAACCCGGGACCCTTCAGTCCCCAAGCCGATGCTCTATCCATTGAGCCAAACAGGTCTCGGCCATAGGTCAATTTTAGAGAATTTGCTATTTTTACAACATTGAATCTTCCAAAATATGAATATGACATATCTCTTCTGATCTTTTTAATTTTTTTTAGTATTGCGCAGCACTCAGAGGATTCATTCTTAAGTAATAGATGCTTTTTAAAATGCTATTTTAAAATTTTAATTTTATTTGTTTGACTCCAGCATATACCATTATAATTGATTTTTTGTATTTTGACTTTGAATTTAAGGACTTTGTTAAAGTCCAATAGTCTGTAATCTTTTGGATTCTCTGCACACACTATCATGTTATTGATCAATAATGAAAGATTTACAGTTTCATTTTTTCCTTTCAAAAGCTCAGATCTTTTCTTTTATACCTGTTATTGTTTTATTGCCCTTTTTTGCATTGCCCAGGACCAGGATCCCAATAGACATGTGAAAAGATGCTCAATGCCACTAATCACCAGAGAAATGCAAATTAAAACCACAATGAGATATCACCTCCTACTTGTCAGGATGGCTATCATCAATAAGTCACAGAACAACGAGTGTTGGCAAGGATGTGCAGAAAAGGGAACCCTTATGTTCTATTGGTGGGAATGCAGATTGTCCAGCCACTGTGAAAAGCAATATGGAGTCACCACAAAGAATTAAAAGTGGAACTGCATTATGACCCAGCAATTCAATCTCTGGGAATATAGCCAAAGAAACCCAAAACACTAATTTGAAAGAATGTATGCACCCTTAGTGTTCATTGCAGAATTATTTACAATAACCAAGTTTTGGAAGCAGCCCAAGTTCCCGTCAGTAGATGAGTGGATAGAATAACTGTGTTACATTCACACAATAGCATACTACTGAGTCATAAAAAAGGAGATCTTACCTTTTGCAATAGCTTGGGTGGACCTGGAGAGCATTATGCTAAGTGAAATAAGCCACTCAGAGAAAGACAAATACCATATGATCTCACTTACAGGTAGAATCTAGTGAACAAAATAAAAAACCAAAATAGAAACAGAGTAATAAATACAGAAAACAGACTGACAGCTGTTAGAGGGGAGGGAGATTATGAGTCTGGGTGAAAAAGGTAAGAAATTAAGCCAAAAACCCAATCAAAAACCAGGAAAAACTCATAGATACAACATTAGTCTGATTATCAGAGAAAAAGGGGGTGAGGAGAGAGAGAAGAGGGTGAAGGGGGGATAAATGGTGACAGGAGACTTGACTTTAGGTGGTAAATATATGATATACAGATGATGTATTATAGAATGTATAACTGAAACCTATGTAATTTTATTAACCAAAGTCACCCCCATAAATTCAATAAAATTTTTTAAAAAAGAACTAAATGCTCAGTAAATTTTGAATAATACAAAAAACGAACAAACAAATAACAAGAAAGGGAACAGAGGGATGGGCTGTAAAGGCTTTGCTTTTACTCATTGTGTCTCACACCCCTTTAAGCTTCAGTTTCATCATTTGTTAAATGGAAATATACAAGGATCCACTTTGTAGAGTTGTTTGAGTAATTGAATTAGGTAATGCATGTAAAATGTTTCCCACAGTACATGACACATGGTACTTGGTAGTTTTTATTACCATATGCAACATTTGTGATGTGTCTAAATCAGAGACTTAAGAAAATGCCTGTCTCAAGTTCTTTTTTTTTAAAAAAAAAAAATTTCTGTTGATTTCAGAGAGGAAGAGAGAGGGAGAGGAAGATAGAAACATCAATGATGAGAGAGAATCATTGATTGATTGCCTCCTGCAAGCCCCCTACTAGAGATGGAGCCTGCAACCCAGGCATGTGCTCTTGACTGGAATTGAACCCAGGGCCCTTCAGTCTGCAGGCCAATGCTCTATCCACTGAGCAAACCCAGCTAGGGCATGTCTCAAGTTCTATGTGCTGGTTATGAAATAGTGCAGAGAAATAAAATGATGAAGGACTTCATGACAGGGGTGATGACTTCATGTGTGTACAGAGTCCTGAAGTTATATCTTCCTGTGCCATTATTATGACACTTTTGATGGAGGCAATACCACCCCTATTTTTATTAGTCAAGCAAACTGGGACTCAGTGAAATGTTCAATATCAGAAGCTAACAGCAGCAGTGGCAGAATTCAGGCTAAGGGTGTTTGACTCTAAATGTGGTACTTAGCATTTGATCTACAGTCCCATCTTATAGCTGGTTGTACCTCTAAAGGGACCTCCCCTCCCCATCTGACTTGGAGGTGCCAAGATATGATCTCACATCTTTTACTTGTCTAATCTTCCTATTGAATCAGGGAAGTTAGGAAAAGGGGCCATTTCCTTGCTCTGGAGAAATTGTAATGATTATTCATTACAACCCTCTCAGTAAGAGCTATAGTGTGTGATCATCATAAAACTCAGGAATTCTTCTTCCTCTTTCCAAATAAATATTATTAAGGGAGAAATACATGTATGAATGACAAAAATCTCTCTTTTTTTTTTTGACAAAATCTTTTAAATGACCAATTTGAAGGCAGTTTATGCTATTGATCAAAACTATAAACACAAAGAGGCCACAAAAGCGCCATTTAAGGCATTTAGAAATAATTCCACAGATAAATTCATGCTGCTTTTAGTGATGAATCATTCCATAAATATCCAGTGCTTGAAATGGGAGGAAGTGAGAGACAATAACATGTTCTTTTTGGCAATTTAAAAACTGCTGGTTCTCTACTGAGAAATGCTCTGACCTAACTCTTTCCATCTTGTTTTCCTGTGAAAGAGGGTGAACTGGATATTTTGAGGTGTGCCTAGAACCCCATAGAACTTATTAAGCTCTCAGCTGAAGAAAAAGCCACCTTGCCAAGTTGATGATCCCTTCCTGGGTGTAGCATCCAATGACAGGTCAGTGCCAGGTATATTTTTCTTAATCCAGTCCTGGAAGATGTGCATCTGGAGATTCAGCAGAGCTAAAAGCAGAGCCAGCCGGGTGGTGTGGCTCAGTGGTTGAGCGTCAACCTATGATACAGGAGGTCACAGTTTAATTCCTGGTCGGTCGGGTTGGGGGCTCAAGATTCCCAGTGTGGAGCATGCAGGAGACAGCAGGTCAATGATTCTCTCTCATCATTGATGTTTCTGTCTCTCTCCTTCTTCCTCTCTGAAATTAAAAAAAAAAAAAAAAAAAAAAAAAAAAAAAAGGCAGAGCCAGCACCCAAAGTTTCCCTTCCATGGTGGAGTTGGGTCCATATAGCATCAGGCTAGTTGCAGTCCATTAGTCCATTATGTGTGGGATCCACGTGGCTGTGGACCACTTGGCCAAGAGAGCAGGAGTGTGAGAGACCCTGAGAAACAAGGAGCACAAGAGGCAAGAGTGCCCAGAAAGCAAGAGCAAGAGAGCAAGCTCCTTTGTTTAGAAGATTAAATATTTCAAATCTTCCTGTGCTAGCAGTGGCCACACCTATTCTAGCCAGTGATGTGCTCCTAGGGGTGACTGACAGGCAGGTATATTCTCTAAGACACCCAGACTTCCCTGGGCTGTGTCTGTTCTTCCCCTGTCCAGTCCCTTCCCCTCAGCCATCTGGGGTGTGTGAAACCGCAGCTTCCTGGCGAAGCTGCACAAATGGCATGCCTATACTATGTGGCCTTCTTTTTGTTCCTTTGCAGTTATTCATAACGAGTTAAATGACAATGATATCAAAACCAGTGTGCAGATCGCTTGAAAATGACTAACAGAAAATACTTTACAGATGATAAAAATTTGATAATCTTACCAGTACATGCGTATGCCATCATTTTTGCATTTTGTGTTTTTAGTGACTGAAGATCAAGGTTCTATGGAGTATGAGAGCCTGCAGAAAGTGCTGGGGTAAATGGCCCCTTTTCTTAACTTCCCTGATTCAATAGGATGTTAGACAAGTAAAATGGAATGAATGAGAGTTAATGATAACTACTGTGGAGGTGAGCGTGTCTAATAACCCATGCAACATGAAGCAAACATTCTGAGGCTCTCTGTGAGCCATCCAAGAAAAAATTCCTACAGAGCCGCTCCTACAAAACACAGTTACTGCAGGAAGTAATATTGAGTTTTCCATTACTTGAGGCTATTCAAGGAGAGTACGGATGACCTATTGCTTCTGCAGGGAGTTTCCTACACACGGAAGTTTAACTAGATAGTCTGGAAGAATCTATGATGCAAGAGGCAGATGAGGAATATTCATCTTCAGAAGAGAGGACAATTATTTTAGAGGGATTGCTTAAATAAGGCTTGAGAGAATTTAGCTGTGATTTTTAGCAGATGGGGTGTCGAACTCAATCAGAGAAGGGGCCAAAATCTAAAATCCAGCCTAAATTGCGGGCCGAATGGTTTACTGAACAGTCATAAACTGTCATTGTGATGGAAACGCAGCGGAGTGCAGTGATGACAGCACGGTGCGGGCCACATTGCAAGGCCTGGCGGGACGGATTTGGCCCGCGGGCCTTGTGTTTGACACATGTGATAAATGATTGTTCTGTGGATGTTCCCAGAAGGCAAGATGGTCTATCAGTATGTGGCCTCAAGGTATTGTCCGCAAAGGGCTCCAATGTTTAGGATTATGCTAACTATTCTGAAATCCAAACCTACTGTGTGTTCTCTCACCTCCATATATTTACATTTCCTCCTTAATTTCAGATGCATAAAAGAAGCTGCAGCCGAAACCGATTTGGCTCAGTGGATAGAATGTCAGCCTGCGGACTGAAGGGTCCCAGGTTTGATTCTGGTCAAGGGCATGTACATTGGTTGCAGGCACATCCCCCGTAGGAGGTGTGCAAGAGGCAGCTGGTCGATGTTTCTCTCTCATCGATGTTTCTAACTCTCTATCCCTCTCCCTTCCTCTCTGTAAAAATCAATAATATATATATATCAAAGAAGCTGCAAAATTATCATTCTTGGGAGCATTTGAGATCTCGCAATCTGGCATGTATTGTCAGCTTGGCTGAAACAAACTCATAAAAATTCTCTGTAGGTTTGGACGTTCATATATCTACAATAGCAAATGGTTGATTTTATCTTTTAAAAGAATAGCTCATTCCATTTATATTTAGTATAATTACTGATATATTTTATTTATAATTGCTCGTTCTTCCTTTTCTTTGATCATTTCCATTGTTGATCTAACCTTGACATTTTAGATTTGGAAATTGAAATGTGGATTTACATGTGTTTCTCCAGGAATAACATGTTCTTGCTTTTGCCAAATGAGTGGGGGCACAGTGGCCCAGGACTACTTTAAACTTAACTTTAGTTTGACATTTTTCCAGTGACAGAGGTAATGTAGATTCCATTCCTGAATCTACCCAAGGGAAGGCCTATGATTAGAATTATGATTTCTATCTCCCTTTTCCCATAGCCAAGTCAATAGTAGCATACCTAATGTACCTTCCTGTAACACTTTCCCCTTACTCAGTCACTTATGCCTTACTTAGGATTTTTTTGTTCTGATTCTCTATTTTATAAAGAATCCAGGCTTTGTGTTCTTTCCCTAGTGTGTGAGTCTCCTTATAATCCAATTTCTCGGCCACCTGGGGACAGTCTAGCTCCATCATCTAACTTCATGTAAATTTTGCCTCTTATACTTTTTTTTTTTTTGGTCTTGCTAGCTCAATCATGTATTTTAAAAGATGTTTTTGCATTTATCTAACTAAAATTGACATAGGAGATAGGGCAATTACCAAAGGGAAAGTGGGGTAGGAGGAGGTTGATGAGGATATGGGGTGGGGGGATAAAAAAAAAGAAGAAAATAAATAAAATTGACTTGGAAGAAAAAAAAAAAAAGAGTAGATAAGAAACCATAAAATAAATGTAATGTTTTTAAATACTATCTTAAAAAATACTTTCCAGAGTCAGAACTCAGAATTTCATGGGCAAGTACTTGGAACTGTTATGAAACCGTTACTTTTCATGTTCTGTAAAATTTCCAAAGCATAGGAAAAGAATAACCCTAATTCAAACCCAATGAATAGTTGGATAGTTAATAAAAATTGTGGGTCAATCTCATTTGTGTATATTGATTTAGGAATCTTGAACAAAATCCTATCAAGCAGTGTGCTTAGCACATTTAAAAGGATGATTTATTTCAAGAACATAAAAATAGTTGACTGTCAGGGAATCTAATATAATACTACCATATTAGATTCCCTGATAGTCAAAGGAAAACATTATTGTTATCATCTCAATAAATCTTGAAAATATATTGATTTTCATTCAATATACATTTAGCATAAGTGCATAGTAAACTGGCAATGGAAATATTCACATCATACTAAAATGTAGTTATCTCAAAATTAATAATTAATATGTTGTTTCGTGGTTTAGAGCCCAAGAGAAAGTTAATTTGGTGATTTCATTTTGAGAATCATATATTTTTTTTAGTTCAAGGTGGCAAAAAAAAGAGAGATCATTAAAAGAGAGGAATATTAGAGTTGGAAGAGACAAGAATCAAGAACAGAACTTTTGAAGTGCTTATAAGAACTGAGAAAATGTGGTTAAAGAGTTTGAGAACCTGGGTGGTCCAGCTTCTTGGTAAATGTAATAAGGAAAGAATTTTAACATAAGGCCAAATGATGTAAAATACTGTAGAATGGTTGAGAAAGAAAAGGACTAGGGTAAAGTCATTGGATCTGACTTAGGGAGTCAGTGAGGACTTCAGAGGGGCATGTTAGTAGTGTTGTGGATAGAATACAGATCATAGATTATTGAAGCATGGACTCAAAATGGAGTAGATACAGTAATTATACATTTTTTTTTTACCTTGTTTATTAGTTAAGAATAGAGGAGAAAAAAGATGGCATGTTAAATAAAAATAGACCTCAAGATTTTGTGGTTTTTTTTTTTTTTAAATAAGGAATAGTATTTATAGACTAAAAGGAAAGAAACTTGTGTATGGAGAAATTAAAGACTTGATGGAATAATGTTTTGGATATTAATAAACCCAAAGGAAGGAAACCTTCAGATGGAGAGATAAAATACTTTGATGAAATATTGTTTTGTTCAGGAAACCACAGGGTAAAGAACTAAGTAGTAAGATTTAACCTTGGTATGGAAAGAGATACTTTATTATCTGAGAAAGGAAAAAAAGAAAGAAGTATATGTAAGCACACTAAGTAATTTAGAAGTGAGAGAAAGGAGATTAAGGAAAATAATATTTAGCCTTGATTTCAGTGAAGTGAGATCATTTATTGAAATTAAAGGTGGTATGAGTAGACTGTAGAATCTTGAAAAATGTACAAAGAGTTTTTGAACTTTCTTTGGGGATGTTTGATAATAAGTTAATTAGGGATGGTTAAAACACAAGTTAGCAGGATTATGAGACAAGCTAAAATAACAATAATTTATAGCTAAACAGCTTAAAATGCAGCGTTGTCTGAAACTTATTTCCATTATTTTTTTCAAAATTCGTGCATGGGTCCATCAGCCCTGCCTTCCCCCTCTCACAAACGGGGATGTCCTACTGACAGCTTAGGCCCACTCCCCACAGCCACAGTGGAGGCCATCAGCTCATCATGGGAAGGAGGCCATCAGCTCGTCAGCCATCACCTCCATTACCCCCTCACTGCTACTGCCTCTGGCCTCCTGCTGAAGAGGGTGACTAGACCGATCAGGAGAAGATGATGCCCCCATCACACTGCTGCTGCTGCCACTGCTGACCTTGGCCCTGCCCGGCCCTCACAGCAGCTGTCGCCATGCCATCGGCATCTTGCCTGGGCCTGGTTCTCGGTCTTGGACCCCCAGGCCTGGTCAGGTGTGGAGCTGGGAGGAGGCGGGACTCCTCATGCAGCATCAAGCCCAGACACTCTCACCTGTGTGTGCGCCCTATGTGCTCGAAGCCATCTTGTGACTGGGTGAGGGCATCATGCCTGATGGAGTGATGACTATTTAGCCTTTTATTAGTAAGGATTATAAATGTTGCAAGTCAGGTTTCCCAGAGAGCAAACTATAAGACAGAAATTTGCAAGCCAAAAGTTTATCGAGTGAGTGCTCTTTTTTTTTTTTTTTTTTTCCCCCCCCTGCAAAAAACTTCATTGCTTCATTGTTTTGCCCAGGCCGGTTTGGCTCAGTGGATAGAGCATCAGCCTGCGGACTGAAGGGACCCAGGTTTGATTCTGGTCAAGGGCATGTGCTTTGGTTGAGGGAACATCCCCAGTAGGGGGTGTGCAGGAGGCAGCTGATTGATGTTTCTCTCTCATCGATGTTTCTAACTATCCCTATCCCTTCCTCTCTGTAAAAAATCAATAAAAAAATATATTTTTAAAAAGCTTTATTGTTTTATTTGGTCCAATGCATGGGGGAGGGCTTCAGGTGGTTAAAAGAATGGCTGGCAGTTTTGGGAAGAGGCTCAGGTAAAGCCAGACGCCAGGGGATGCAGAGGGGCCCCTCAAAGGCCTCTGGGCTCCAAAGGCTCCTAGTCACACTTGAGGGTGAGTCTTTGGAAAAGACACCCGCCCAGCCCAGCCTGGGGCCGGCCAGCCCACGGATGTGAGTCAGGTGTCACCCATCTCCTAGATGAGTTTCACCCCCTCTCCCCGGAAGTGGTTCTGCAGGAGTCACAGGATGAGGGCCTGTGCGGGCAGAACCCAGGGCCTGCAGCTCCCAAAGGGCTGGTTCAGGCCCCTCTCCAAGGCCAGGCGGCTTCCATGGCCCTGAGTTTGCCCACTCATCCTGGGAAGCCTCAGCATGTCCTGGAAGAGAATGTGGCCACAGCGCTGTTTTTGCAACTTTAAGAGCTGCTTCTCCACCAAATCGTGAAAGAAGCGGCCCCCGCCCTCGAGAGCCTCATCATCAGGTGGAAATAGAGGGAGGTGCGGGGGTGGGAGGGTGGGGAGCAATGCCCACAGTACCAGCTGGCCAGGCTGGTGGCCGAAGCCTCTACCTCGGTGGAATAATTCTGACGAATTTGGGAGCTCATGGCTGTTCGGCAATAGGAGTTCAGGTAGAAAGAACCGGTGTGTTGGCTGGTCCTGGAGGTGGTTCTGAGGGGGTGACTGGATAAGATGAAGGAGAGTGGCTGGAGGCTGGGAGGAGGGGTGTCCCTGGGGTTGTTCTGGGATCACTGAGGGCACTCCAGTGAGTGCTCTTTAATTAATACCTGTGTGGGAAGAGGAGGCAAGATCTGGCAAAAGGAGCTAATCGCTGTGATGCAATCTCAACAGAGGCCTCTGCTAACCCCAGTTGGTGCTCTGCAGAGCTGTCCTGCATGGAGGTGAGGGGGCCAGGTTGTTATAACCCCATGTTGATCTATCATTGATGCAGGCAGCCCCTGGTAAGAGGACTTAGGCAAGGAGGCTCTCTTTATTTTTTATTTAAAAAATATATTTTATTGATTCTTTTACAGAGAGGAAGGGAAACAGCTAGAGAGCTAGAAACATCAATGAGAGAGAAACATCAACCAGCTGCCTCTTGCACACCCTCTACCGGGCATGTGCCCGCAACCAAGGTACATGCCCTTGACCAGAATCGAACCTGGGACCCTTCAGTCCACAGACCGATGCTCTACCACTGAGCCAAACCAGCTTCGTCAAGGAAGCTCTCTTTAGTTGAGGGCAATTTCTAGAAAGGCCTGACAGCTAAAAGCTGTTACTTGACAATACTTCTGTAGCAGCAGAAGGAAGTCTTCAGTCCTCCCCTCCCTCCCCAGAGTTTTGTGTCCATTGGTTGTACTTATATGCATGTATAAAAGTCCCTCGGTTAGTCTCTTATCTCCCCCAGATCTCCCTACCCTCCCCACTGTAATTTGACAGTCTGCTTGTTGCTTTACTGTCTCTATATCTATCTTTTGGTTCATCAGTTTATAATGTTCTTTATTATCCATAAGTGGTGTTTCTCTTTCATTGACTGGCTCATTTCACTCAGCATGATGTTCTCCAATTCCATCCAGGTTGCTACAAATGATGAGAATTCCTTCTTTTTTTATGGCAGTACACTATTCCATTGTGTAGATGTACCATAGTTTTTTGATCCAGTCATCCTCTGATGGGCACCTAGGCTGTTTCCAAATCCTAGCTATTGTAGATTGTGCTGCTATGAGCATAGGGGTACACATATCCTTTCTGATTGGTGTTTCTAGTTTCTTGGGATATAATCCTAGGAGTGGGATTACCAGGTCAAGGAACTCCCATTTTCAGTTTTTTGCATCCTCTCTATCTATTACTGTATGTGTTCCCCTCCCTTTCAGCTTGTCTCTCTTCTGGTCTAGATAGCTTATCTTAGTAGGTACCCAGAGCCACATCTCTGAGATATTGACCTCCTGGTCACCAGGCCCTGTTCATTCTACAGCTGCTACATTTAGCAGTTGACATCCTAATTTGGGCAAAAAAATAGTCAGAGATTCCAAAATGGGTTATCTGGGTGCCATAGTCCTCCCTGCCCTAACTCCTCCTGATGATTAGCGTCAACTATTCTTGAGAGGATGATGGTTGCTCTTCTTGCATACTGCTTCCTTGGCAATATGCTAATCTTCTCTGTATTGTTCTAGTAATTTTAGTACATGTGCTGCTGAAGTAAGTACACAGTCATCACTTTTAAAATTAAAGAAGAATGCAACTATTTTAGTTAAAATGCATAGATTCCAAAAAGAAACCAAGAAAAACCTTTGGTAGAATTTCTACATACAATGTGGTTCAGGATTTTCTAGTGATTTCCTTTGGTGTCACTCTGTCTAGGGAATTAACATTTACTTTTTTTTAATAGCTTTATTTATTGTTGACACTGGAACAGATGTCCCCATTTCCTTCCCTTTGCCCACTTCCACCCAGCCTTGCTCCCCCTCCCTCTGGCCATCACCACACTGTTGTCTATGGGTTATGCATATATGTTCTTTGGCTAATCCTTTCACCTTCATTCATCAGGACCCTCTTTTCGCTTCCCTCTGACAGCTGTCAGTCTGTTCTAGGTGTCAGTTTCTATTTTTCTCGTGTTTATTTTGTTCATTAGATTCCACATATAAATGAGATTAAGTGGTATTTGTCTTTCCCAGACTGGCTTATTTCAGTTAGCATAATCTCCAGGCCTATCCATGCTATTGTAAAAGGAAAATTTCTTTCTTTTGGCCGAGAATTCCATTGTGCAAAATGTACCACAGCTTTTTTTTTTTTTTTTTTTTTTTTTTTTTAATCCCATCGCCTACTGAAGGGCATTTGGGCTGTTTTTAGATCTTGGCTATTGTAAAGAATGCTGCTATGAACATAGGGATGCATTCTTCTTTCTGATTGGTATTTTAGGAGTCTTAGGATATATTCCCAGAAGTGGGATCACTGGGTCAAAAAGCAGTTCCATCTTGAACTTTTTGAGGAAACTTCATATCGATTTTCACAGTGGCTGCACCAGTCAGCAATCCCACGAACAGTGCACTAGGGTTTGCCACATCCTTGCTAACACTTGTCATTTGTGGATTGATTGATGATAGCCATTCTGACAGGTGTGAGGTGATATCTCACGTGGTTTTAATTTGCATTTCTGTGATGACTAGTGACTGGGAGCATTATTTCATATGTCTATTGGCCATCTTTATGTCTTCTTTGGAGAAGTTTCTGTTCAGGTTCTTTGCCCATTTTTTAATTGGATTGTTTGTTTTCCTGGTGTTAAGTTGTATAAGTTCTTAAAATTAACCCATTATCACATGTAACATTGGCGAATATCTTCTCCCAAGCTGTGGGTTTCCTTTTCATTTGTTGATGGTTTCTTTTGCTGTGCAGAAACTTTTTGGTTTGATGTAGTTCTGTTTATGAATTTTTTCCCTTTGTTTCCCTTGCCGTAGGACAGTGGTCGGCAAACTCATTAGTCAACAGAGCCAAATATCAACAGTACAACGATTGAAATTTCTTTTGAGAGCCAAATTTTTTAAACTTCTTCTAATGCCACTTCTTCAAAATAGACTCTCCCAGGCCGTGGTATTTTGTGGAAGAGCCATACTCAAGGGACCAAAGAACCACATGTGGCTCTCGAGCTGCAGTTTGTCAACCACAGCCTTAGGCTATGTATTGGCAAAAATATTGCTATGAGAGATGTCTGAGATTTTACTGCCTATGTTTTCTTTTAAGATTTTTGCAGTTTTCTTATACTGAAGCAGGCGCTGGCACTAGTTTCAAGTTAGAGCATGGTGAGATAAACTAGATATTTGTAGGTAGGAATCTTATTAGGGGATATTTGGGGCGGGGCAACATTTCTTGGGGAAGGTAAGGAAGAAGTGATGGACTGTAATGCAGTCTCTATAGAGCCCCAGCAGGCTTCGCCATTGAGGTGAGAGGGACATGAAACTTGTGTACTGACGAGTCATTTTATGGACTTGTGTTCCTGGGTGATGCTCTTTCTTCAGCTGAAGTCAATTCCTGGAGAGGGACGAGAGCTGAGCACTACCTGCCACTGGCGTTTATAGCCAGTGGGGAATACGGTATGTCTTTTAGTCCTGAAAGGGTTTCTAATTGCTGATGACAGAGCCCACTATAAGAGTCAGTTAAATGAAAAAGATAATTTCAGTAACTGTCTGAGATAGTTACAGAGTTTCAGCATCATTTTACTTCCCCATTGATATGAAAGAGGGAGTGAGAGAGCAGGAAGGTTTTAGGTGCTGCAGGTAGTACTGGACCACATCTGATAGGACTGTAGAGAGGGAAGTAGAGCTGCTATGGGAGAAGAAACACATTGCTGACTCCATTGCATCTAGGTATTGCTTCCATTTAATTGTGAAGAAACAGAAGCAGAAAAAAAAAATATAAATTTATTAGTTTTGTGTTATTTTTATTTATTTTATTTTTAAATTTCTTTATTGATTCAGGTATCACATATTTGTCCTCATCCCCCCATTCCCTTTTTTGTTTTATTTTAAAATTAATTTTATTGGGATAACATTGGTTAATAAGATTATAGAACAGAACTGTACACTCAAAACCTATATTATTCTTATACTAGAGGCCCAGTGCATGGAATTCATGCAAGGGGCTCAGCCCTCGCAGCCCTGGCTTTGTTCCGTAGGTCATCTGGGTGATTGTTCCCCTATTTGGCCATTCAGTCGATTTGCATATTATGCTTTTATTATTATAGATTATTAGTATTTGTGTTTTTGTCCTTTAAGAGCTTAACAGAAGTTTTGCCTAGCCCTATAGCTCTGTGTGACTTGCATGGTTTGTGAAGATTTTTTAACCTAAACAAAGGGACTTTGTTTTTTGGAGGCTTCCATTTGAGGTGTTGTTCTGTTGGAGTTCACTAATAGCATCATTGCCATTGATTTATTGGTGTGGCATATTTGCTTCTCTGAGATGCATGGTCTAGATAGTGTTTATTGTTAAAGATGTGCATTAGGGAATCCCTTGGGGTCACTACAGGAGGTGGAAGAAGCAGGGTTGGGCAGGGAGGATTTCATTTGTGATGAAGACCCAGTCCAGCAGCCTCTATGGACCGTGTGGACAGATCCGAAGCTGAAGGCCTGTCAGAGATGTTTCACATTGGGCCACAGCCCTAATCGCTCATTATATGCAGGCTACCCAGGGAAGGGTGTGACTCTGGATGAAGGCATTCTCTGTGGCTGAGGCAGAGGCAATCCTGAAAGGGGCTGATAGAGAAGCCCGAACAGTTCACAACTGGGACCATCAGAGCTTCCTGGTGACTTCCTCAATGTTATGTGGCTCCTAAGTGGTAGGGATCTAGGTTTTCTGACTCCTACTTAGGCAATTTTTCTTTTCACATGCTGCCTGTTCCCTCATGTGACTACATAGTGCATCAGCACCACACCTAGCAATGTGTTCTGTAGGCCTTGCTTTTGGCAGTAGTGGCTGAGTTGTGTGGACTTCATGTGAAAGTAATATTTTTGAACAACTTCAAGTGGCCTAGGTTAACAGAGTAAGCTCCAAGACTGGCTGAGGCAAAGTATTCCCAGCAGGGAGTCATCGCTAATTCACCAAGTTCTCTCAGATAATTTATTATAAATCTGAAGGGACAGTGAACCAGCCAGCTTGCTTCCCATTTTAGTTCATTTCCAGAGTGGATACTGAATTGGGCGTCTCACTGGCTCTTTTTGCTGCTTGGATATATCATTCTTGATCTAAAAATAGCCTGAATTCTACTGGGGTCAACTTCTCTGCAAGGTTGGAGAGAAAGATGAAGGGGATCATTTAAAGGAAGAAGAAATTTTATTTTTAGATAGTTTTGTCTAAGCTTTAGAAAATAAAAGTGATTATTTCATGAAATCTAGTGTACATAAAAGAGGTTATTTATTAATCTTAAGAGGATAAGGAATTATTATTATTTAGCTGTGTAGATTCAATAGGAGAAAGCCAATGTTGATGGCTGAAGAGATGACATGGAGGTAAAGAACATGGTCCAGGTGTCAAAAGTTCTGGATTTCAGTTCTGACTTTAATACTAGCACATACCTCTAAGTCAAGGTCTTGCCTTTTCTTGGTTTTAGCTTCTTTATATTTAAAAAGGGTCTGATGATATATGATTTGCCTGATTCCATTGCTGGAAACACATGAAATAATAGATGTACAATGTGAAGTTTTATATAAAAAAACAATATGTTTCTAGGGCCCTCTCACATGAATTTCAAGGCTTTGAGCCATTCTTGAGACTGGGATATGTATGAAATGAATATGAGAGTTTGGAAGATTATAGATCCTTGGGGTCTTAATTTTCTTAGGAAGGATGTATTAGAGGAGGAAAACCTATTTCCTTTTTTTCTAGTAGCTCCAAGGAGTCTATTCTATTAATCTATTCTTTTGGAAGTCCTCTGGAAATTTAAATTTACTGGGCCCTTATAGGTGGCCTTTGTCTCTTTGGCCCTGTCTCAACTCTTTTGGACAAAATGAGGTTCTTGCAGTTTGGAGCAACTGCAAGTTCAGGAAATGAGTCAGGATGACTGAGAGGAGCTAGTAGTGCAATATGATGTGGATCCAACAAAAATATGTTCTTTGTGTAGAAATTTGTTATGGTTAGAGAACAAACCCTCGTTTTTTGTAAGAACTGTCAAGTCATAATGATATCTTGGAATGAATAATCTTTATACATTTTTAATGAAGAATTAAATGACAAAAGACCATATTTTATGGAAGATATAACAGAAGCAGGACTCATCTGGTCTATTGAGGTTTTCGTCTGATTCAACTTTCTATGTCTAGTTTCTTCTTTTCCAGTCCATTCTTTACTTTGTCAAAGAGTTACCTTTCTACATGTGCTTGAGTACCTTTTCTGCTTAACTCTGTTGCTTTTAGATTAAGGTCCAAACTCCTTAGCCTGTCATATGCTAGAATCTAGGGTTGTGATCTTATCTGCCAAGTTTACTGCTGTGCCAGCCTTACCTAGGATAATTTCTAACATGCAGTTAAGTGCTCACCCAAATATTTGTTTATGAATTAGTTAATAAAGGACATTATATTCTGGCCTTAATCCATTTTTTCAGTTACTTTTCCTGTCTATCCTAGCTCCACCTATTGGGGACAGGTTGTTCACTGTTCCCAAAGTTAGTTTGCTTATCTCAATTCATGTCATTGAAATACTTTTTTTTTGCTGATTCAGTAACTCCCCTTACCATTTTGCTTCTGAAAAAACAGTCAATTGATTCTTTCATATTCAGCCCAATTATCAACACTTCTGTATTGACTTTCCTGACCCTCATGATCTCGCTACATTCACATTCTCCTTTCCTTCAATGGTCACACTTTGAAGGCTGTAGAGCAATTCTTTTCTAGTCTCTTTCTCTCTCACACACAATCTTACCTTATTCATATTCTAGTTCCTGGACAGAATAGGTGGTTAATGTGTGTTGAATGATCAAGTGAATGTATTTTATGATGAATCAGATAGCTTAATTACCATAGTCTTCTTACCATAGTCTCTCCCTGGTCTATAATGAAAGAAATGGAGGGAAGATCGAAAGGGCAAACAATAGGTACTGCCAAAAATATTCCTCTGTTCTCAGTTTTCAAGATGAGAACTAGCAACATGTTTCTTTATCATAAATACTATGGCCTCAACCATTAATCACAAATTTAAACTCTGGTGCTAATGGGGTTTGTTCTTTCCACGAAATGTGCTCTGTCATTTGGGAAAAAAGTCTTTTCTGAGGACACTGACTGCACCATCAAGCTCTGGCTCAATATTTTACACATTCACAAAGGGGACCAGTTGAAAAAAGGTAACAACTCAATACAACTTTCTTTTCCTCTTATTGGAGAAACAATTAAAACTGTTTATATATTGTATGGTAGAATTTTGTACAAAGGATTAGATTACATAAGATAAAGACAAACAAAAGAACACAATTTAGTGTCTGGTGCAATACCTAATAAAACAATATACCCAATAACAATTAAGTTGTCTTGAAAATGAATTCTTACTTGTTTGGCATATGGTAGAAATGGAGGCATATTTCAAAGTTAGGCAAAACTCTAGAGAATATTTTCCACTTCATTTCTGTTTTTTATGTTTCATGATTACTAGTCTTAAATAACTCTTTAGTTGGTTAGATCCACTTTAATGCCATCCAGGGCACAGAACTGATTAATGGTTTATTACATTGTAAGAGCTGGGCACAAAACAGAATGTTCTGGATCCTTGGCAAAATTGTTATCAAATACCATACGTGATGCCAAATTGTGATTATTATGGGATATTTAGAGTTAGTTTAGGACCAAGTCCTTTCCTTTCTCACCATTTCCTTAGTTAGCTATTTAGTGAATATATGTTAGTTCCTATACATTAGTGAATGCATAAGTTAGTTCCTCAAAGTAGATTGTTCAACTCTGCTTTTTCACTCTGTTTCCCCATCCCACAGTTTGTACTAGGTGATACATAGGGTCCGGATTACCTCTGTGTTGCAGGCTGTCTGTGCCAAAGGGAATCTTTTCTGTTAGGAGTGCTTAAAGATTGATTGAATTCTCCCTCTGTTACATCTTTTGTTCCTGACATAACTTGAGAGAGAGAGACAGAAAGAGAGAGAGAGAGAGAGAGAGAGAGAGAGAGAGAGAGAGAGAGAGAGAGAGAGAGAGAGAGAGAGAGAGAGAGAGAGAGAGAGAGAGAGAGAGAGAGAGAGATACTGTTTTCTAAAGACTTGTTAGGAACTTCTGCATATGTCATCTAACTTACCCTACATAAAAGTTTTAGGAAATAAAGACTGGTGCAGCCACTGTGGAAAATAGTATGAAGTTTCAAAAAAAATTTAAAAATGGGACTGCCATTTGACTCAGTGATCCCACTTCTAGGACTATATCCTAAGAAACCTGGAACAACAATCAGAAATAATATATCGTATTTTCCGGCATATAAGACGACCCCCTAATTTTACAATTAAAACATAGGTTTAGGCCTATACTCGCTTTATAAGACTACCCCCCACTTCTGAGGCAACACCAGTTCTTTTTTTAATAGATCGCCTCTCTGACTCTGGCCAATCTGAGCAGGCTTTTTACTAGAACACAGTGTAGCTTCGGGTACAGAACATGTATAATTTGCATGCATAAAAAGCCTGCTTGGATTGGCTGAGTTAGACAGGCAGTCCAAGCAGCCTTGCAGTGATTGGTGCGGGATCGAGTTGGAAAATTCGTTTAGCGGCATATTGAGATGTTTTTTGGGATATACTCGGCGTATAAGATGACCCCCGATTTTCGGTTGACTTCTTTTCTTATACACCGGAAAATACGGTGTACCTCTATGTTCACAGCACAGTATACAATAGCTAAGATCTTGAAACAGCCCAACTGCCCATTAGTGAGGAGTAGATAAAAAATTGTAGTACATTTACACCATGGAATATTATACAGCTGTAAAAAAATGAGGATCTATTACCATGTGAGACAGCATAGAGGAACCTGGAGTGCATTATGCTAAATGAAATAAGCCAGCCAGAGAAAGATAAATATCACATGATCTCACTCATATGTGGAATCTAATGAACAACATAAACTGATGAACAAAATAGATCCAGAGACATAGAAGCATGGAACAGACTGGTGAAACTCACAGGAAGGTGAGTGTTAGATGGATGTGGTTGGGGAGAGATTAACTAGGGAACTTACATACATACTAGAGGCCCAGTACATGAAATTCATGCATGGGAGTGTGTGTCCCTCAGCCAAGCCTGCACCCTTTCCAATCTGGGACCATTCGAGGGATGTCCGCCTGCCAGTTTAGGCCTGATCTCGGCAGGATTGGGCCTAAATGGGCAGTCGGACATCCTTCTCACAATCCGGAACTGCTGGCTCCCAACTGCTTGCCTGCCCGCCTTCCTGATTACCCCTAAGCACTTCTGCCTGCCAGCCTGATCACCCCCTAACTCAGTGGTTCTCATCATTTCTAATGCCGCGACCCTTTAATATAGTTCCTGATGTTGTGGTGACCCCCAACCATAAAATTATTTTTTTATTTTATTTATTTTTTTCATTATTATAGGTTTTAATCCATACATTTAGATTCTATAGTATATATATTATTGATTTTTTACAAAGAGGGCGGGAGAGGGATAGAGAGTTAGAAACATTGATCAGCTGCCTCCTGTCATAAAATTATTTTTGTTGCTACTTCATAACTGTAATTTTGCTACTGTTAATGAATTACAATGTAAATATCTGTAATATAAATATCTAAGACCATCAGAAAACACAAATGTTTACATTACAATTCATAACAGTAGCAAAATTACAGTTATGAAGTAGCAACAAAAATAATTTTATGGTTGGGGGTCACCACAACACGAGGAACTGTATTAAAGGGTTGTAGCATTAGAAAGGTTGAGAACCACTGTTAACCACTCCCCTACCAGCCTGATTGATGCCTAACTGCTCCCCTGCCAGCCTGGTCACTCCTAACTGCCCTCCCCTGCAAGCCTAGTCATCCCTAACTGCCCTCCCCTGCAGGCTTAATCCCCCCCAACTGCCCTCCCTTGCAGTCTTGGTCTCTCCCAGCTGCCCTCCCCTGCTGGCCATCTTGTGGCAGCCATCTTGTGTCCACAGAGGGGCAGCCATCTTTGATCAAATGGAGGCAGCCATCTTGTGTGTTGGAGTGATGGTCAATCTGCATATTACTCTTTTATTAGATAGGATATGAATAGCCCATAAACTCAGACAATAGTGTGGTGAAGGCCTGGGAGGGACAGATGTAAGGTAAAAGAGGTCAGTGGGGGGGGGGGGGGGGAAGGGACATCTGTAATACCTTAAAAAAAAAAAGTCCTTATCAGGGGATATATTCCCATTGATTTTTAGAGAGAGTGGAAGAGAGAGGGAAAGACAGAGAGAAAAATTGATGTGTGAGAAACATATCGATTGGTTGCCTCTTGCATTGCACCCTGATTAGAGCCAGGGAGGAGCCTGCAAATTACATGCCCTTGACCCAGATTGCCCTGGGACCCTTTCACCTGCTGGCTGATGCTCTTTGCACTGAGCCAAACCAGCTAGGGCCGTAATACTTTCAATAAAGATAAATTAAAAAAAAAAGTCTTACTAATGAATATTGTTATTCCTATTTTGTCAAAGGGAAAAAATGAGCTAAGATAGATTTTGTTATTGCAAGAATATACCACTAGTATTTATTCACCAAATATTTATTGAGCTCAGTGCAAGACACTGAGTTTATAGTTGCCAACTGGAGGTCCTTGCCCTCATGGAGTTTACATTCTAGTGAATGTAAGTTACAGTGCCTTTTTTTAATTGTGGGAAGGCTTATGCTTATTTATTTCTTAAATTAATGAGTTTTTGAAAAATGTATTTCTGTTTACACAGTTAATTTCTGAATGAATTATAGAGCCTTTGACTTCAAGACTGACAGGTAGCTGAGCACCCTGTAAGCTTCTTGTAAGTAGGGACCATATCCATTAAATTAGTGAACTAAATGAACCCTGACAACTAGGATTCTTATTTGCCATTCCTTGTTTTCCTCTTAGTAGGTGTTTGCAGAGGTGAATATATATGTGGAGAGTAGATGGGATATACAGCCAACTCCTAAACTGCTTTTCTTTCCCCCATGTTCCACCAGTGGTCACTTAGAATAAGGCACTTTAATTTCCATCTCCCCCCCAATATGCTTCAGGTGTATATGTTATGAAAACAAATAATCTAGTAACTTGTCAATGTCTCAGTATAAATTTGTCAGATAAACAACAGTAAGTTGTTTTGGCTAAAGAGTCCAGGTCTGAAGTATATTCCAAGAAAGTAGAAGTCCAGATAGGTTGTCTGTCTGAGCTTATTTTGTCTTTAAGGGAAGCTAGTGCATTCTAAATAACCAGGGCAAATTACAAGAGCTGGGGTAGTGGAGCTAAAAATGAATGAGAAAAAAAATAAATAACAAAACAAAACAAAACAAAAATGAATGAATGCCAAGACAAAGTGCTAAGGAGTTTTGGATGATATAGGGAAAGTGTGTGTGTGTTTCACAGCTTTGCCTGTAGCACAATCCATGTCTAAGAGTTGTCATTTATAACTACTGAAAAAAAACAGTACCCAAGTGAAACGTGTGTTTTTCTTTGGATTTGGCTGCTAAAATACTGTACAATTTATGTAGCACTTTCATTTTATGGGACACCATTATAGTTCTGTTAGGTTGTTGATAACAATGTATTAGAAGGCCAGTATTGCATATTACTCATTAGCTCAGAGGATGCTCCCAGTCATGTGTGACCATGAAGGTACCTACTTTCACTTAGAGGAAGTGAGAGAAGAAATGGAGCAAATGGTGTTTTATAGATGTTGCTTTAGCTGCCAAAGTACCTTTGTGGTCTTAATGTAAAACCTGTTAAAGAGAAGGGAAATAAGAGGTGTTCCACACAGCTAGCCACACTGATTGAGAATGTGATTCTTAACGACACTTGAGACAATGCTGAGGACAATAAGGATTGCAATATCTTTCAAAAGCAGCCTGCAAATTCAATAGAAGAGGAAAGAAGAGTTCTCATTTTCTTATTTTTAAAGCCAGTAGGATTTCCAGCTGCATGTAATTTCAGGAAGTGATGTGACTATTTATTCAATAATACTTTTCAAGTTTCCTGGGAAATGATGAAATAATTCTGATGAAATTGAAATGGCTATTAGAATATATGTCATATTACTTTCTAAGTGTTATTTCTTGTCTGTTTAACCATATTAATTCATTTTAAAATGAAAGTAAACTCTTAGTCCTGCTTATTTTGCTTTCTCCAATATTTATCAGAGATAAATACCACATGATCTCACTCATATGTGGGATATATTGATCAACATAATTTGATGAACAAGAATAGATCCAGAGACAAATGGCAGGGGAGGGGTGTTAGAGAGCAACCAAAGGACTTGTATACATGCATATTAGCATAATGAATGAACACAGACACTGGGGCGGTAGGGGGTTGCCTGGGGTGGGAATGACTTGGGGAGGGGGTGTCAATTGGGGAAAAAGGAGACATATGTAAAACTTTAGACAACAAAAAAATAAATAAAGCTACTAGAAGTAATCGCAGCATTCCAACAACAACAACGACAACAACAATAACAACAAAAAGAAAGTAAACTCTTGGTAAACATTTTATTAGGCATATTTTCCAGGAGTGAAAGTATATTATCAAAATTCAGGCCCCCAAAGTCAACCAAATTAAAGAAATGCTTACTGAATGCCCACTATGTGCCAGGCATGATGCTAGGTATTGGGGAAATAAAAAGAAACTTTATTTTTTTCTGAACACATGGAGCGTAGTCTCAGGTAGGAGAGACAGGTATTGAAACAGCAAGGAACATGGACACATTACAATGGTAAGTGCTATGCAATAACATGGGGTGCCCTGGCCAGTGTGGCTCAGTTGGTTCAGTACTATCACATGCACTGAAATGTCACTAGTTTGATTCTTGGTCAGGGCACATGCCCAAGTTGTGAGCTTGATCGCTGGTCAGGGTTCTCTCACATTGATGTTTCTCTCTCTGTCTAAAATCAATAGGACATATTAAAAAAAATAACATGGGGCTGTGATGATATCTGGACATTCATAGAAGGCTTTCCATAGAAGTGGCATTAAAGTTGAGACCTAAAAGATGAGTAGTTGTTAGCTAGGTAAAGACAAATGGTAAGAGTGCTCAAGGGTGGCCTCTTCCAAAGCCTGTGGTAAAGGAGCAGCACAGAAAATGGAACTGGGTGGGGGTTTGTGGAGGGTATAAAATAGTATAAAATAGGCTGAAGAATCAGGGGGTCAAACCCTATTATGTTTGTAGACCATGAAAAAAAAAATCTTGGCCTCTATTTTAAGTACCATGAGATGCTACAAAGGGATTTTATTTTTTTTATTATTATTTTTTTAAAATCAATCTTTATTGTTCATATTATTACAAAGGTTCCTCATTTCTTCCCCCCTCCACCAGGTTCCCATCCACTCTCCGTCCCCTCCCCATCCCCCATTGTCCTCATCCATAGGTGCACAGTTTATGTTCAGACTCTTCCTCCCTCTCTTTCCCTGATAGTAAATCCCTTTTCAGATAGTAAATCAGTTACTTAGCATTTTCTCATATCAATAATATCTCCACATGCCCAATGATACACTTCACACAAAAGACATTTCCAAATAGGTCAACCAGCCTCATCCAGGCCCCACCTAAGGCACTCACAGATCAACACCCCAGTGCTATACTAACTCAACACATCCAGATCTAAGCCTTCATCACTTGATTCAGCAGACCCTCAAGTTCCCGCAAAAGTTTCCAGCCACGTCTGAGAGGCAGCCTTGGGGCGGGGGCAGGCGAGGAGCGAGCTGTTCCGGGCCTGGCTGCTCCGGGCCTGGCCTCTGTTGCTCTGGTTCATTCCACAACCAGCTGCTCTGGGTCTGGTCACTGCCGCTCCAGACCTAGTTGCTCTGGACTTGGCTGCTGCTGCTCGGGCCTGGCCACACCCAACCCGGCTGCTCTGGGCCCGGCTGCTCTGGGCCCGGCTGCTCCGGGCTTGGCTGCTCCCAGCCTGGCAGCCGCTGCTCCGGGCCTGGCCACACCCGACCCAGCTACTCCGGGCCTGGCCGCTCCCAGCCTGGCAGCTGCTGCTTCAGGCCTGGCTGCACCAGACCTGGCTGCTCTGGGCCTGGCTGCTTCGGGCCCGGCCGCTCCGGGCCTGGCCGCTCCCAGCCTGGCAGCCACTGCTCTGGGCCTGACCACTCCCAGCCTGGCAGCTGCTGCTTCGGGCCTGACCACTCCCAGCCTGGCAGCTGCTGCTCCGGGCCTGGCCGCACCCGACCCGGCTGCTCTGGGCCCAGCTGCCCCGGGCCTGGCCGCTCCGAGTCTGGCTGCTCCCGGCCTTGATGCTCCGGGCTTGGCTAATGCTGTTCTGGGCCTGGCTGCTTCCAACCCAGCTGCTCTGGGCCCAGCTTCTCCGAGCCTGGCCACAAAGGGATTTTAAAAACAGGGGCTCAGGTGTAGTGATACCATCCTGTCTCTGCTTTGGAAATATTACTCTGGCTGCAGTGTGGAGATTGGATTAAAGGGGGCAAGAGTTTAGGTGGTAAAGCACTTAAGAGACTCCCGAAGAAATCACAGTGAGAAAGAAGATTAACAGTTACTTGGCAGGGGAGATACCCTGATCCCAAGAAAGGAGGTTAGCTAAGACTATGATGTGGACATGCTGTGTGGTTTGGTTTAAAATGAATTCACAATATTCTGATAGCAGAGTCCTATCTATGCTTTCACCAGCACACACAGGTGAAGCTGGTGGCTTGTAAGTTGTTTAAGAACCTGTTCTTCAGAGTCAAGTCTTGTTTGTCTTTTCTTGCTCTATATCAGGAAGACAAGTGGGTTTTTAATTCAAGTGCCAAGTCTGGTTGATTGGTAGTGGATTAGGAGGGAGGGGAGAAGAATATAGAGGTTTCTGAAGTCACATTTAGGCTTAGCATAAAAGAATGCCCCTATAGCTTTGTGATGCCTTCCTTGAGCACAGAGCTGATTAGCTCAGACTTATTGTGTCTCAAAACTACTGCGTTATTTTCCTTTGTCAAAATGATTATTTCTTTAGTGTTACCTATTTGAGTCAACAGTGCTACCATCATTCCCAGTTCCTAAGCTGAAACAAGCTTCATCCTTGTCTCTTTGTTTTACCTTTCTTCCTTGGGCCCTTTGGTATGTACTTATGTATCATTAACTGGGGGTATATGTGATCATCAGAGAATAACAGTGAATAATTTACAGCATCTATTTATTAGAGCAAGTGGCTTTTGGAATTCAGGCTTTAGCAGCTCCCTCCACCACTCACAACATCTCCACGTGCACAGTGTTGTTCAATCACACCAACCTACCTTTAGCTTGCTGACATCCCCCCCCCCCCCTCCCCGCAAAACACTTTATTGTTTCTATTTGGTCCAGTGCATGGGAGAGGGCTCCAGGGTGGTTGAAAGGATGCCTAGTGGTTTTGGGTAGAGAGTCAGGTAAAAGCCAGGCACCAGGGGAATTCAGAAGGGCCCCTCAAAGGCTCCTAGTCATTCTTGAGGGTGAGCCTGTCAAAGAGATATTTGCTCAGCCCATTCTGGGGGCTGGTCAGCTTATGGAGGTGCGTCAGGGGCCTGCTCATTTTCTTGGTGAGTTTCACCTCCTCAACCAGGAAGTGGTTCTCCAGGAACTCACAGAGATGAGGGCCTGGGTGGGTAGGACCCAGGACGTGCTGCTCCAAAAGGGCCTGGTTCAGGTTCCTCTCCAAGGCTAGGGTGGCTTCTACGGCATCCTGAGTTTTATCCCACTCATCTTGAGAAGTCTTCAGCATGCCCTGAAAGAGAACGTGGCCATGTGCTGTTTTTGCACCTTTAAGAGATACTTCATCCCCTCACCCTTTTCCTCAGCCAACTCCCAGAAGTGGCCCACATTCTCCAGAGCCACATTGTTGAGGTCCAAATGGAAGCTCAGAGACAGACAGGTGTGTAGGAGGCCCACAGATGCAGGCTGACCAGGTGGTAGACAGCAACCTCCAGTTCAGTGGAATGATTCTGATGAATTTGGGAGCTCATGTTGTTTGGCCATAAGGGAATGAGCTAAAAAAACAACAACAACAAAAAAAACCCCTCAAAAACCAAAAACACCCAAAACCAAAAACACGATGTTGGGTGGACTCTGAGACTGAGGATGGATGAGGTGGTTCTGAAAGTGGTGACAGGAAGTGAAGTTGGAGGGTGGTCAGAGACTGGGAGAAGGAGTGTCCCTGCGTCTGTTCCACCCAAACACTGTTGAAAGCAAGAGACAGATCTGGGAACTGTCCAAGGCCCTGCCTAGCTTGCTGTTTTGATTCAGTTTTCTAAGGACAATTGATGATTATGTTCTCTGGGCTTGGAATTCTCTTCACTCGAGCTAAAATCTCTCACTCTTTAACATTTGTTCATGTGCCCTTTATTCTCAAAGCCTTTTTTTTTTTTTTTTTTTTTTTTTTTAATCCAACCCAGGATGTGATTCATACACTCTCTGACCTCCATCTAAATGCCTTTGCGGGGCTCTCATCATGTCTTTTGCCTTCTTGATTATAATATTTATCAGTGTATCATAATGTTTGATTGTATTGACTAGCCTATAAACTAGACTGGGGCTCTTTGAGGAAGGGTTGGTATTGATTCCTACAATATATCTGGTACCTGTACTGCAAAGTAGCACTCGGTGCCCATTTGTTGACTTTATGATGACATGGAAGCACACTCCTGGAAGGGATCTGTTTTTGTTTACTGTAGAAAGTCTATTACCAGGAGCGCTTTCTTCACAGTGGTAATCACTGTGCGGACTCTCGTGGCCAGGAAACAGTCTGTAGGGAGTAAATGTATCTGTGGAACATGAGGGTCAATGCATGTTAATTCATTGTGCCACACGGAAGCTTAATGAGTATTGCAAACACAATTTGGAAATTCTCAATTTTGTATACTGCAGATGAAATATATTTTACATTAATGTAAGTGGCTGGTTATTGAGATGTAGTTGATTATTAAAACAATGCGTACTTGTTCAGTCCATGTTGATGAGGCAAAAGGAAAATACAGCTAAAAATATAAAAGCTCTAAAACACCCAATCTCCCCCCCCTCCAAAAAAAAGAAAGCAATTAACTTGAACAGCTAGAAGAATACTTTGCCAGGATATATATTTATCAATATTTGAGTAATATTGGTTCACGGTTGTTTTACTTAGGATATTAATATCTCTCAAATTCCAGGGGAGGAATATTTCTTTATACTAGATATTTTAAAAGTATCCTCCTTCTTTCCTCTTCTACCTACAGCTGAAATCACACTCTTAGAAATCTACAACATAGAGTGTCAGGTAATTTCAAGGACCCAGGATGGAAAACAGAGAGGCAATATCGTAAATAATATAGTAAATTGTATAACGACTAGGCCCCAATGACACTAACTCTGTGACCTTGGAGAGGTTACTTAACCTTTATGTGCCTCATTTGTAAAATAGGGTTATAAAGATACAGCTTAATGTTATAGGAGTAAATGAGACAACACAGACTCCTTAGAGAAATGCTTAACATGCCATAAGCAGTCAATTACGTTTCCCTCTCCTTATAGTTTTGAGACAAAGTATCAGTATTAATGCTTTTTCCAGGAATGATTCCAAATTTTCATTTCCCCCCTATTGTACTGCAGAAATCATATCATAAAGAATTGGTGTCAAGATCCCTCATTTGTGTTTTGATTAATGCCTCTTAGTTTTTTAATCTCTAACTCAATTCTAGGATCCAAATGTTAGCTCTCATTGAAGAAATAGTGTCTATGGCCAATGGAAGAGTGAACCTGTGTTAGTATCCTGATTAATTCCTACGTCACAGGCATTTTTTTCTAGATTGCACTCTTATCAATTTGAACTTAGAGCAAACAAAACAGGAAAGCAGAAGTCATTAGGTTTGTCAATCCGCAGGGGCTTTTGACCAAATATCCATTAACTAATAATTGTATTAAATAAATGTAACATTAAAAAACCAGAGTGTGTTCTTACAATACCACACATACTCTTAACGTAGTATGAGATGCCATGAACTCGTGATTATACAGAATAGGGGCTACTCAAGGGCTTGAGAATAATTTGTTTTCTTAATTTTCCGACTTCTTTCCATTTTATTTATATCACACTTTGCTCAGTAATGTTTCCTTTTACATATTGGATGAAAGCAAATTTCAGCTGTCTTGATGAATTATAATAAAGAATAAAAATTAGAATATATGTATGTTTGTGCATATGCACACCTATACTTGGTAAAAACTACCACTGGTGATGATGTCTTTGTGTGTAGATGAAAACACTAAACTGCTATTAAGTTTTTTAAAGATATTTTTTTAATTAATTTTTTACAGAGCGGAAGGGAGAGGGATAGAAGCTAGAAACATCAATGAGAGAGAGTCATCGATCAGCTGCCTCCTGCACACCTCCCACTGGGGATGTGCCTGCAACCAAGGTACATGCCTCTGATTGGAATCAAACACGGGACCTTTTAGTTCGCAGGATAATGCTCTGTCCTCTGAGCCAATCCGGTTTTGGCTGCTATTAAGTTTTAAAAAATATACTATAAAAAATTAAGTCACTCAGGGTAGAGTTCCAGAAAGAACCAATAAAATGTCAGGACAGTAGAATCTATAATAATGATAGACTCACTGAACAAGCACTTGAACCGAGTAAGTCTATTAGGGAAATGTAGTATAATTTACCTATCAGAATTTTTTGGGAATGAAATTATCAGCTCTATTAGGAGGTAAAAGAACGTTTAAGTACTTCACTAAGTCTTTTAAAACTTTCTGAAAATATTTCAGAACATAGCTATTAAAAGAGTAACTGTAGCACTGGAAAGGTGTTTTATAATGAAGAGAACTGGCTTAGAGGTAGAAAACAAATACAGAGAAACATACTTCTTCAGGTGAAGGAAATTCCTAATGTTATGTGCTAAGATTTGGAGGAAGTGAGTGAAAGGAGTACATACCCAGAAACAAAGAAATATAGTCTGCTTCCAGAAGCTGACTTGGAGGTTGTTGAGCTAGGTGTTTCCTCGCTGCAGAAGTGGGACAGCAAGCTGCTCATAGAGCACGCAACTATTCACGCATTGTCTGTATTCCTGAGGGGCAGGAAGAGAAGCATTCCAAGGGTGTTGCTCTGAGGTCCTTAGGGCAGCTTGGAATCAGATATCCATAATGGGAAGGCTCCCTCCACTGTCAGCAGTCTAAAATCCACTATATCTTAACTACACAGGAAAGAGATTTATTAAAATAGTAGAGGCCTGGTGCACAAAATTTGTGCATGGGGGGGGGGAGGGGCGCTATCCCTCAGCCCATCCTGCACCTTCTACAATATGAGATCCCTCCCATAATCTAGGACTGCTGGCTCCCAACCTCTTGCCTGTCTCTGCCTGATTGCCCCTAACCGCTTCTGCCTGCCAGCCTTATCACCCCCTAACCACTCTACTGCCAGCCTGATAGACACCTAATTGGTCCCTGGCTGGTCTGATTGCCCCTAACTGCCCTCCCCTGCTGGCCTGGTCACCCCTAACTGCTCTCCCCTGCAGGCCAGATCACCCACAACTGCCTCCCTGCTGGCCTGGTTGCCCACAACTGCCCTCCCCTGCCAGCCATCTTGTGCAGGCCATCTTGTGTCCACATGGGGACAGCCATCTTTGACCACATGGGGGCAGCCATCTTGTGTCTTGGAGTGATGGTCAATTTGCATATTACTCTTTTATTAGATAGGATATTTGGCCCATCAAAGACTCTGCAGTAGACTTATGGTCGCTGGCTTAGCCACTGAACAACCAGAAACCAGTGCTGCCACCACTTAGGGCAGACATTATTGCATTTTTTTTCTGGACATTGCAACTTCGCTGGTGGTGCTGACTGGAACCCAGAAGTTCTGGGATGTCTAACACAGAAAAGCCAGCAACCTTTACTGCCACATTTCTTGAAAGAAGGATTATGTCTGCATCTGCTTTCTCATATCACCAATATCCCAGACTGAAGTCCTGGGTGGATGCATCATGCATTGCATGCTTTTACCCAGCTGCAAGCAAGATTGGAATTCTGGCTTCTGTGTTGAAGAGACTGGACTCAGAATGTACTGGCAAAATATGTTCATGAAAAATATGAGTGTTCAAAAGATGCTGGATTGCTACAGACATGTCAGATATTTAGTACACCCCCCCGACCCCCCCAAAGTAGTAGGTAGAAGGCGTAGAAGGAGCGGTATTATTAGCTTTGCGCAACAATCATTTGATTAATGCTGTTTTATATTGGTTAAATATACTACTAAAATACTGTAATATTAATATGTGACCACTGAGCCCTGGCCAGTTTGTTCAGTGGTTAGAGCAACAGCCTGCAGACTGAAGGTTGGAGGTTCGATTTCTGGTCAAGGGTCAAGGGCAGGTACCTTGGTTGCAGGTTTCCCAACCCCAGTATGGGTGCATGTGGGAGGCAAGCAATCAATGCATCTCTCTCACATTAATGTTTCCTTCTCCCCCCTACCCTCGCCCTCCTTATACCTCCCACACTCTCTAGAAATCAATAGAAAAAAATATCCTCGGGTGAGGATTAAAAAAAAAAAAAAAAAAAAAAAAGAGTACAAAGAGTGTAATATAATCCAAGACTAGAAAAATGATTGGACTATTAACTTGATCTTTAAATTCCAATATGTTAGAATGAAAGACCACATGAAGGTCATTAAAAGATGAGTATGAACACATTTTACAGTAGTCAACTTGCCCTTATTTAGATAAACTTGACAGTTTTCCCCGTTGCTCTTTATTGAACTATGTACATAATGTTACCATAGCAATTATAACACTTTATTGCATATAGTTCCTCACTTATCTGTCTCTAGTCTGTTTTACTTAGGGTCTTCTAACAGCACATGATAAAATATTAAAATATTTGCTGAATAAAGTAATGGTATCAAAGGGCCAAGAAGGATGTCTGGGGTGTGCTTATAACTTTTTGGAGACAGAATCATGAGCAATGTTCTTCCCAAACATACCTTTTGGCATCATATATTGTAGTTGGTGGGAGAATATAAACAGGCCAGTGTATTGTCTATGGATAGGAGCCAGGCTAAATGAAGGGAAATGTACTGTATGATAGGATTTAGGTGAAGGAGAGGTCGGCATATCTAGACTGGTCAAGAGAAAGACTCAGTCCTTAGTTTTGTTTTGCTTTTGGGTTGAGTGTCTGGTGAAATAGTTATTTATATAATGCTAGGGTAAAGTTGACATGACCACCACAATTAATCTCTTCTAGACAATTTTATTTATGCCATTTCTAAGAATGCAGTAGAACATTTTACACAGGACATTTTTAAATTTGAAATAAAAGACTTGGTGGGATACAGAGTATGTTACACATTCCATTGTGTAGCACACAAAAACACTGGACTGCCTGTGATCATCCCTTCAGGAAGTGATGGGGGTATTTATTTTAATATAGCATATTGAGATATACTATAAAGACATCTTTTTCTTTCTAAAAAAAAGCATTCTGCTTCTAAGTCTTTGTGACAACCAATGAAAAGATTCCTCTAGGATATAGTATTATATGATAGATTATTGTGGTTTTATTAAAAACACTTGTTACCTAAATGGATAAAAACCCTTTCTTGCCAGAGATTACACAAATCTCAAACAAAATTGTATTTATATTTAACTCGTGTAGTGGAATATGATTTATCACAGGAATGGTGCTAAGAGATGTCAAAGAAAAGCTACTGACTTTTAAGGCCACAGTTGAAGTTACTGCACAGGAAGTTTCATGAGTCTTTTATGTAGAAATTAGATTCATGCTCAATTCCTTTCTGAGTGCAGTTCCAGGAAAAAAACTATAAATAATTTAATGTGTTTTCCGTTGATAGAAAATGGAGCTTACTACTCCATTCTTTTAACTTCCAGAAAGTTAAAAGTCAGGTGAATTGCTCAAGTGCTAATCCCTGTTCAATGGAAGTTCCCGAAAGCACTTGCAGCCACTGACCTTCCCAAGCTTAAGTCCTAGTTTATTCTTAGTTCTAAAACTGTTTAAATTTAAAATTCTTTGACTAGTTTTTTGGCTACATATATTTTTATTTTTACCACATTGATGCATCATCTTGCATTCTTTTACGTTGTTTCAATCTGCAATCCTACTTTCTGGACTCAGGTTAGAATCGAGTTGTAGTCTTGACTGCTACTGACTGTGGGAACTTGATTAAGCTTAACTTTTCATGCTCTCTGTCTTTTGAAAAAAAAAAGTTTTATTGATTTTGTACAGAGAGGAAGGTAGAGATATAGAGAGTTAGAAACATCGATGAGAGAGAGTCATCAATCAGCTGCCTCTTGCACAGCCCGTACTGGGGATATGCCCGCAACCAAGGTACATGCCCCTGACCGGAATCGAACCCAGGACCCTTCAGTCCCCAAGCCGATGCTCTATCCATTGAACCAAACTAGTTTCTGCAATGCTCTTTGTCTTTTCATCTACATAACCCCAAATATATTTTGCTGCTGGTGTCAGTTTGATATGTTCAGAAAGCAAATTTGATTCTGTCACTCATCGTTTTCCTTGATCTGGAGAGAAATGCCCATTTGGGCACTCGTCCCTTGTTATTTCTGGGAATGTGTGGCAGTGCTAGCTAGTTGGCTGATAGATGAATTCCATCACAGAGCACGTGGTTCTAGCAGACACCAGTATTGTGTTTCATTGGGCTACGTCAACCTGCAGTATATGGCTTCGTGTTTACTACAATAGTATTTGTTGACAAGGTCCACTGCGTTTTTAGTCTTACAGTGAACACTGCACAAGTGAAGAAACCCTGTAGCTATTTTCCAACTAAGAAAAACGGAGGGGATTATCTCAAGGGATTTGAGATCAATGGTCTGGCTATCTCAGAGGGTGTCTTGAAAAACAATATATGGGAAAATATTTTCTGGTGAGTGTAACACAGATATAAATTACTCTTGGTCTGAATTTGACCGCTGTAGTTGATCTGTGGTGGTTTTCAATGTTGAGTAAGTATGAAGATTGGAATGTTTTACATGCCCCAATTTCCTCCCTGTTGTCTATTGTCATTAACTTGGTGTAAACGCATGGTTGGGTTGGTTTCCTGCATTCCTTTGGATGTGGGTTTCCAAGCTCTGTCATTATACTTTGGCAAGATTGGTGGAGGTATGCAAATGGACCTAAAGACATTCTCAGAGAACCAGAAGCAGTGTGTGAGCTTCCGACAACTGCCTTCTTACATCCTGGTACCGGCGATGAAAACGGCATGAAGATAGGTCCCCAATACAAACCAAAATGACACTTTGATCACGAAATGGTTCTGATTTAAAATACAGACTGTGAGTAATCTGCAGTGTGGCTTACTCACACTCATTCACATTCAGACACAGGGAAATAACACAAGTAATATCTTTCAACAACAACAAAAAGCCTCCAGTAAGTATATTGGTTTTTCTCCATATGGGTTTTGTCCACCTCTTTGTCTAAATTTATTTATAGTATACTGGTTACTTGAGTGAATATTTTAATAATTGGCTTTTCCAAACAACCTCTCAGAGTGCATTCTGAGAAAACAAAAGACCTTTAATGCCAAGAATCAGTGAGTTCTGAGATTGCTTTTGCAGTACAGATTAGGCAGAGAATTAATAGGGATGCCAAGGATCCCTTAAGAATGTGCTAGTTTATCTCTCGGTATCTTGGTAATATTGGATCTCATCTGTTTAGAAGGATTGTTTTCTTTCAGTTAAATGTGCTCTGCGTAGGAAATTACATGTACTTTTTGAATCAAAAGTATTCCAGTTGCCACCTCCACCTCCTTAGATGATTTCAGGATTGTGCTAAACAGTTACTCAACGTTGCAGACAATGGAGTAAATTATCCTGGGATCATTTTAGATGTCCTGAACTAAGGAATTGATTGGGATTTTTGTTTGTATGTGAAACATTCTTTGAGCAGCAGCTCCATTGCAATAAGGAGCTCCCCTTTTTAAAAAAAATATATTTTTAATTGATTTTTTACAGAGAGGAAGAGAGAGGGATAGAGAGTTAGAAACATTGATGAGAGAGAATCATCAATCAGTTGCCTCTTGCACACCCATGCTGGGAATGTGCCTGCAACCAAGGAATATGCCCTTGCCCGGAATCGAACCCAGGACCCTTCAGTCCACAGGCCGACGCTCTGAGCCTAATGAGTTTTGGCTAGGAGCTCCCTTAAAAGAGAATCTTTCTGCAGGGGCTTTGGGGGTGTGTGTTTAAGAATAAATGTACTTGGTGGCTCAGATATTAATATCATAACACCTCATAAAGGAGCGAGTCAGTAAGTGCCTCCGTCTGGACTTCATCTGCCCACTGACGTCAGTGTGGAGGCGTGAAGTGATGATTATATCTGATATATGACTTCAACTTAACTGTGTCTCTTTCTTCCTTTATTGAACTCTGTTACCAGAGCTACCTGTTAGTTGTTGCTGTTAAACCGAGGGAACTTTTGACGATTGACACTTCCTACTGTATAAACCTTCCAAATGTGCTAACTTTCTCAGAGCTTTTAAAGAAGATACTATCTGCTTGCTCTTGGACCTAATAGGTTTATTGCTTTTTGGTACCATGCATATTGTATGGTATAATTAAAATAAGGCACTTAGTGAATTCGGAAAATAATACTTTGGTATGTTCATATGTTTTGTGTATTTTGAACAAGTGATTTTTATATTTAGGCTCTGTATATCAAGTTAGCGAAGAACTCAGAGTTTTCATGAGGCAGGATATTGACTCAAGTGTTAGAAGCTATTTGTGGAGTAATGATTTTATTCAATAGTTAGAAAAACGTCATTAGACCACTTAGCCCAGCAGATGGCGCTCTTACCTTTGTGCTTATATTCAAGACAGGTCTTGTGGTGACTTAGCTAGATCTCAGAAACTGTCGAGGGTTGCATTTCCCAATTTTTATTTGAACACAGTTTTATAACAAAACAATGCAGTTATTTTTAACATTATAGAGAAAAGTGGATGAATGGACAAAGCCATTTCTATAGATAGTTGGTTCAATTATTTGTTAGCACGTGAAATAGTTAAGATCCATATGGATGAAAGATGCGCTTCCTGCAAATGTGAGTTCTATATTGTATCAGTTCTTTTCTTCCTATATTTATAACTCCGAATCTTAATCTGATAAATCCAGCTGGGTAGACAATAGAGTGAGAACAATATCCCTCTTTTCCTTTGTTTTTGGGATTTCATAGTATCTCGGAGTCATAGAATTTTGGTGCTGCAAGGAACTTTAGGGATGATCTAGTTGAAGATACAAACTTTTAGGTGAGGAAACCATGGCCCACAGAGGCTAAGCAATCTGTTCAGTCTGAAGGTAGAAACACCTGCTTTCAGTGGAAATCAGAAAACGGGCCTTACTTTCTTCAGAGCAATGCTGTCTGCTGCATATTGCTCTGCTATTCTCTGACAAGGGATGCTGACCACTGGGCCTGTTGGTGGAGATTGATACTTTTGCCATCCTTTGTTGGCTTTTGCTTTGTTTCATAACATTTCTACACAAGAATCTAGAAATGCACCTCAGCCATCCCTAAGTGTCCAAATTAAGTAAAAGGTATGGCAGAAACAACTTTTCCCCATGGCAAGGACTGACTGAAAGAGGGCTGCACTATTCTGAACCAAATTTAATTGAACCAAAGAGGGGCATCCCCAAGCCCTACGGTTCTTGACAAGTTGCAGGTATAAAATGTCAAAGCCCCGAGCCAGCCGACTAAGCTTGATGTCATGAGTAGTCAGCTCCTTAGCCGTGGAGATATTTGTGGAGCTGAGAAACATTCTAGGAGTAAGGCGTTCACAGAATACCAGGGCCTCCAGTTAGCCTAAGGCCTGGGAGGACTGTGATCTCCAACACTTTCACTCTGACACTGAGAGGTAAAAAAATATCACTTTTTTGTTGTTCTGAATCAAATGAAATCTGGATCATGGCGCTCGCCTGGTTAGCGGAAGATCCCAATTCAAGTTGCTTTCTGGAGAACCAACCCCCTTCCCATCTCCATCTTCCACTCAGAACAGCAAGAAAGCCAAGGTGCCGAGAAGAACCAGAAACACTGGACCAGGGGGACTCTGTTCTCTGGCCTGGTTGGTAGTTGCAGAGGTGTTTGCTGTGTAAGCTTGTGTGGCCCATTTGAAGGGGTTTTGTTGTTATCTCTTCCCGCCCATGGAGCTGGGCCTGGGCCCCCACAACTGTGTAGCGATCAGCATCTCCACAGTCACACAGAAGCTCTGCTGTGTCTTAGGTACTGCCAGGGACCCACATGATAGCTGTCTACTACTCCTGGCCTCCTGCTGTCACTTGAGGACAGCATCCCCAGATGCCAGGCCCTGGATATCAAGCTCTCTTCAAGGATTGGTGGGGCAACAACTTCCATAGAATTAATCCACCCCAGTGGATCTGAAACCAAAATTGGTCACTTTGTCCCAAGGAATTCAGAATACAAAGACAGAACATTCTTTTATTCCTTTGGCCAAAGGGTTTTCAGCAAGAAGAATATGACAAATCTTTGTTTCTCAATAATACAGCCCATTTCGTAAGGTTACATTTTATTCTAGCCATCAATTTACTTTTTTTTCTTTCCCCCATCACCATTTATCCCCACGATAGTCTCTTCCACCTCCTGCCCTGCAGTCATCATACTGTTGTGCGTGTTCATGTGTTCTTTCTTTTTATTTTTGCTCAATACACCATTCCCATCCTCTCTAATTACTCCCATACCATACCAGAGCTGTCTGCCTTCTCTCTATCTATGAGTCTGCCTCTGTTTCCCTTGTTAGTTTAGTTTGCTCATTAAATTCCATGTAAGTGTGAAATCATATGGTACCTGTCTTCCTCTGACTGGCTTGTTTCACGCTGTTGCAAAGGGTAAAATCATCTCCCTTTTTAGGTCCTAGCAGTAAATTTTTAAGATGGGTGACAATTTCCAGAAGAGGTTAGTTGTTTATGCTAACCAGTCCCCCAGTACCTGCTGGGTGAAAAGTAGGATGTGTTTAATTGGAACAACTATTAGAATATTAAGATTGGAGTTCGGGGCAGGAAGAATAGTTGTTTTCCTCTGAGAAATGGCTCTATGCAGCTGAAAAGGATTACTACTGCCTAACGTTCCATTACCCACCTTGATTTCTTATCTTCTTAGAAACTCTTTACTTCCTATAAGATGAAATCGACACCTACCACAGGGATCCCTGAGAATTCCCTGGGTTAACTTATGGTAAGTGCTTTACTCTAGTCACTGATAATACTAATAAGTTAAGTATTACTTAATACTAATACTAATGCCTGTTAAGACATTATGTACACTACTGAACCCCCATCTCACCCCACCTTTTTTTTTTTTTTTTTTAAAGAATAGTTTATTGATTTTTAGAGAGAGGGGAAGGGAAACATTGATGATGTGAGAGCTGCCTCCTGCACACCGCCCCACTGGGATCTGGGATTGAGCCCGCAACCTGGGCATGTTCCTTGACCGGTAATCAACCAAAAACTTTTTGGTGCACAGGATGAGACCCAACCAACTGGCCCTACCTGCCAGACCCCACCTCCATTCTTCTTCTTTTATTTGTCTGTGTGGGGGGTTGTTGCTGATAATCCTCACCTGAGGATATTTTTCCATTGATTTTTAGAGAGAGTGTAAGGGCGGGGGAGAAACACAGAGACAGAAATGTCAATGTGAAAGAGACACATCAATTGGTTGCCTTCCACACATGCCTGGACCAGGGCTAGTGCTGGGGATCAAGTCTGCAACTGAGGTAGGTGCCCTTGACCACAATTGAACAGGGACCCGTCAGTCCATAGGCTGACGCTCTATCTACTCAGCCATATGGCTAGGTCAAGTTTTTCTTGATATTTCTCCTAGATTAAAATCTGAGATAAATGCAAAATATCAGAAAACTTTCCAGCGAAGTAGAGGTAAAAAAATCATTTTGTATATGGTCTCCTACCTCCCCAAATGTTGGAATGACAGCTAAACTTTGGGGGCGTGCTTCATCTTCTACCCCCATCCTGGTGGCTGCATTTGGGTGTGTTGGGTGGGTTCACACCTGCTTGTGGCTGATTCTCTTCCCAACACTATGTTGGGAGCATCATGATGGTAGCTTGAAATCAGCCACGGTGGAAGGATTTATAAGGAGGAGAGAAGACTAGAAATGAGAGCTGATTGTTAAACATTTATCAGCACACCACTGCCTAAAAATCCATCTAAAATAGTTTACTAAATAATTTATTGAGAAAAAATGACCGGAAAGACTTAGCGGTTTTCATTTCAACCTCATCTGGAAAGCGTGCTTACAGAGAGAGTTTGGGTGACTCTAGGGGAGAACTGTTCATTGCCCTTCTCCCCTTTAGCACATCAATGAAAAGTTTAAAATGCCACCTCCATATTTGTTTAGTAAAAGTTAATGCTCTGTGCACCAACAATAACATCTCTTCAGAGTGTCACAATTTTGCTCTCTAAAAGGAAAAATACATGCCAACAAGTAAGAAAATCTTTGGAATCAATGTTTCAAAAAGGAATATGGAGAGAGAATAAGAAGGAGCATTTGAATTCTATTGTAGGTATCCTATGTTTTTAGGAAGAGCTATTTGTACCTTAATGATCATGTTTTTGTTTTGTTTTTTAAAACCTGCCCCCTCCCCACAACTCTGTTAGTTACATCTAGTAATTTTAGGTGATCACAGATTTTTAAAGAATATTGTGCTAAGCCTCTGGGGATGCAAGTGGATAAAAAGGAATAATGAACTAATGGCTACAAAATATTGTGCTATTGAAAAATTTTGTCTTCTCTCAAACTCCACCATCTCCATAAACAACAACAACACAAAACTCCTGTGCTTGACTCAATAATGTTATAAGCATCAAGTGTATCTTTATTCTCATTAGAACCATGGTGAAGAGCAAATAAGTGTTTTTTTGGTATATTGCTGTCATATTTCATAACAGGATTGCTCAACAACATGTATTTTTAGTTGAGGATTCTGTTATGTCTCCAGGAAACTTAGATATCAAATATTATTGCTTGGAAATGAACAACAACAATAAAAAGACCTCCAGGGGAAGTTACATACAGTGGTAGGAGTCTTTCCTGAGATGTGGAACCCTCTGTCATTGCTGATGTGGTTGTCTTTGTGGTTGCTGATGTTCACACTTTTGGGGCTATCAGCTACACAGCCATGGACTCACCTAGCAATGCTTGCAAGACCCTCAAGAAGTCATCCATATCCTTCTAACTTTAGAAACATGTCATGTTGACTTTATTCAAATATAGCAGGATCCAGGTTTAACTACAGACACACACGGATGCCCAGAGCATCCATTTTGAGGGGAGATGAGCCCAGCGGGAGCTCTCCAGATGTGCACCTCTAAACATGTGGCTAGATGCCTTCCTCCATCCCTCCAGGGAAGGGGTTTGGTTAGAGAACAAGGAACTTATCATAAAGTTTATACTTTATAGTCTTCTCTTCTTATGTTTTCTAACCCTAAAATGGTTAATCGGGTGTTGGCATTCCCCACTACCCTATTTCTATATCTTAGGAGGAGGAGTGAAATTGTGGATGTTTGAGGGTTGGAGACACCTGAGTGTCTGGGTTTTCCTAATAGCCTGAGCATGTCAGATCTTAAAGTTCATAGATTTAGGCGCACACTCTTAAAGCCAATGAAACCTCTCAAATCTAATCTTACTAGCTATAGATAATATAAGAAAAATGCTGCCCAGCTCATGTGGCTTTGTGGTTGAGCGTTGACCCATGCACCAAGAGGTTGATTCCCAGTCAGGGCACATGCCTGGGTTTCAGGCTGGATCTCCAGTGGGGGCTGATTGATATTTCCCCTTTCATTGATGTTTCTCTCATTTTTTCTTTCTGTAAAAATAAAAAACGTCTTTAAATTAGAAAAAGGTCAGAATTTTTGATATAAGGACTTATGATTATTTTGGGTGAATGCAATTCTAAGACAGTAGACCAAATTCTCTTGAGAGAAAAAAAGTTCAATTTAGCCAGAAGGGCTTTATGATTTCCATTTGTGTTTAAGTAGTGTGTGTTGCAAGGTTGTTCTGTCAATAACTGCCAGAGAAAATCCATTGATGACTTGACTCTGAAGGTATTCAAAGGAGTGCCTGCTAAGGGGTCAGGAATTAGCTGATTGCATCTTTAGAATGGGCTAATACACACTTCTTTTTGGACTACATTCATGCCTTTTCCAAAGGGACATTGTCACATAATGTTTGTACAAGTGCTTCCTCTTCGTAACTTTGCCAGAACTGTGTTCTGTGTGATTCTGCTTACATACCCAAGTCTCCTTGAGTTGCCGACATTCAGACATCATTAGTGACCTCACTAATGCCATTTTGATAAAATGTTGACATCATTGCTTCTCTTATATCTTGTTCTTGACGCATATTGGCATGTCTGCACTACATTTCCCCACATCCTTCATTTACTGCATATTTGCTTGATGGGTGTTATTTTGAGTTATTTGTGTTCTGGACTTTTAATTCCCTTTTGGCTAGAACCCAAATATTTGGTTCGCCAGGTCATAAGCCTTGCACCTTGGCGATTTTTCTGCTAAAAGCACAATGAAGAGGAACATTGACTGTTCAGAGGTCCCATGTAGTTCATCTCCCTGCCTCTGTTACTTTCAGAAGAGTTACTTCAGATAGCCAGTCCAACTGGGAGGGTATCTGCAATTGCTGTCCTTTCATGCAACATTTCTAATGAATTTCATTTCTGCAAGGGTTCTCTTCTATGGATTCTGAGTTGCCTAATCTCTGGAACTGGTGAATTTCCTAATAGAAATAGTTTCTGCCTCAGCTCACTGTCACCTCATGGTCCCCTGGGTCCTGATATGGCTTTCTTATCTGTTCAGATTCCTGAATGACAACTTTATTATTTTGACCTCTGGGCTATGCACTCTTTAACTTTGGTCTCATTGAACTTCCTGTTTAATGCTGGTATAGCTCATCTATATCAAAATCTGAGAAATTCCTGTAAGATTGCTGGTCTGAAGCTAGCAAAAGTGCTTTGCTCAGCTGTTAGCTCTTCCTTTTGTTCTGTTTGCCATGATTCTGCTGTATTAAGTAGCCAGCACAAACGACATTGCTTTCTTTGCTGTTGAATGTCTAATATGCAAATGTCCACTTTGAACATTTTAAAGTGTATATACTATGTAGCTCTATCCACAACTGTGCCCTCTTCTAGCTCACCTTATAAACCTCCCAATCCCCAGTTTCATGGGTGCATCCTAATTACTCTACAATCATATTCAAATCATCTTAGGTGCCTTTAAAAAATAAAGATGCCCTAATCCCACCCCAAACATACTAAATTAGTCTCTGGGGTGTGGGAACTAGGTGTTTTGAAAAATGCTTTGCAGGTGATTCCAAAATGTGGTTACAATAGAGAACCATAGCCTCAGCCAATCAACGTACTAAGATGTTTCTTCTGGTGGCTATATGTTACTGGCTCTCTTCTTAAGGCAAGGATGCATATCTATATTAATGGGCAGAGTGAATGAGGAAATACGTGGTCCCAGTTCTGCTAGAGGTCAGCTTATGATCAGCCTTAGGATGAAGTTGATGCTTTGGACAGGAAATTAGAGGAAGTGACCTCTGATGACAACTCTGATCCATTGAATCAATTAACCGTGAAACTTGCCTTACCTTTGGACTTCCTGTTATGTGAGAAAATAAACTTCAGAGTCAAGGAAGCTGGGGTCAGAGAGATTAAATGACTCATGGAAGAAACTAAAACCCAAGTTTTAAGAGTTCTTTCTGTGCACTCTATGAAAATACATCTCAAGAAATTGTGAGTACATGAGAAAACAGTACCTGCTCTCAAGAAAGTCACAATCTCTTCGAGAGAGATGAAACGCAGTTGTTGGGAACCTTCTCAAACAATCCTGCACTAAGCTCCGAGAACATGTTAGAGTTGACAAAGGATTGTGACATCTTTTATCTCTTTTTATCCTCTCAAGAAACTCTTAGATAGGATATTATTATACCTACTTTACAACTGAGGAGATTGAGGCTTCAAGAGGGTTTACTCTTTGCCCAAGATGATCTAGTTGGTAGCTGAGCGAGGAGTTAAACTCAGATGTTCAGACTTAAAACCCGGCATCCTTTTTGCTCCACCTCTTTTTCTGAATGGTCTTTATGTTTTGGAATTCCATCTGTCTTCCTCACCTGGATATAGAGATACAAGGATTCAGGATAGAGTAATGCTCTGCTAGTCCCAGGAGCAACAGTTACTGGGCATCCATGCCAATCTAATCTTATAGGGGAGTTGTCGAATTTTGTTCTTATATTTAGAAAGTGGATGAAGTTCCTGGAAACCGTTGAGTTCAAGGCAGGGACATTTTATTTTGGAATATTAGAGTTAAGATTTCTGGGGAGCATTTAATCTGGGTTAAATGCCTCAAGATGACCTATCAATGGGAATTGAGTTCAATTGTGGAAGCAAGAGGCACACTTCTATTTTATTCCTATATTTTATTGTCTGGTCTCATGCACCTTTGTTGCATCCTTTTCTGGATACAATAGCCACATTCTTGATATAGAGAATGTGCAGAAGTTCCCATTATTTGTGTTCTGGAGCTTTTTCCTTTCCCCCAATCCAACAAACCAAGTGACTTTATACACACAACTGCTTCTGCGACAAGTTTTCCCCTCACGTCCACTGGGTAAAAAGAACAGCCTAGCAATCTTCCCCTTGCATTGCTCACGATTCTGGGAAGATAGTTAACCAATTAAACAGTGCAGCTGTACAAACATTCCAGCTATAGTCTGTAAAGTTCAGATTGTGCACACACTTTCATTGTCTTTTCCCCCCCATATAGAATCTCATTGTTTCTTTCAGTTACATTTAAACATGTGTTTATGTAAGATGGAATGTTCTTTAGCTGTTAAAGTAAATTTGAACTACACTCAAAATGTTGAACTGTGTTATTTTCAGGGAAGAACATTTGGAGAAAATTTATTTAGAATAAATAATAGTCGTTGGGAGTGGAAATGATTGAATTTCTGAATCTAGCTTAGACTATGTCAGCATAAGATTCACCTTTGGTATTTTTCAAGAGTTACTTCTGGGGACCAACTCTTGGGGTAGATGCCTAGTTGAGTAACCAGAGTCACGCTGCTAATAGTATAGTCATTGCAATGAGCATTTATGAGCACTTAGTATAGAGCAGAGCCTGCTTCAAGCTCTGCTTCGAATTATACTATTTAATCCCCCAAATGACTTGATGATGTGCTTTCCGTTACCATCCCCACTTTGCGGGTAAGGAAACTAAGGTATAGAGAGGAGAGCCAGCTGCTCTTTGTCATCTCACAAGCCAATGTTTAAACCCAGGCATTTGACTCTAGCTCCACACTTGGAACCACAATTTTTTATTATCTTCCTTCAAAAGGAAGCAACTCATTTAACTGGTTTTCCTTTACATGACCTCTTTCTTCCTTGAACCACTAACTGGTTAACCAATTAACTGGTCAACCAATCTTCAAGTGACAGTGACACAGTTTTCCCTATCTCATTACTGAAAGGCAGACCAGGAGAAATCCTTTTCTGGAAGCAATTAGAGGAAGATAAATAAATTTTGCAGTCTATTTTCAACATGTGGAGAAAATTACCTGTTAAATTTTTTTTTTCACTTCTTGATTGTTGAGGCACTTACTTTGCATGTAATAAAAAATAGAACCATCTGGTGAAAGATCCATATTCTATACTTTTGACTTTCCTGCATCCTCTTAGAAAATAATTCATTGAATCTGAAGGACAAATTCATTCTTTTTTTTTTTCTTTTCAATTCATACTTGCAATTCTCTAGGAAGTGACAGATTTTCAAATAAACTGCTTCCTGTTCAAATGCTCTGCTGTGTTAAGAATGTGATTTGTTACTCCTTAGAAGACAGTGATAGGTTAGTGGTGGCTAATGGTTGAAAGGAATAAACTTCCCTTAGTTCTTTTTTTTTATTTTAAATTTTTTATTGTTGAAAGTGTTACATATGTCTCCTTTCCCCCTACATTGACCTCTCCCCACCCACTCCGGCCCCCCCAGTATATGCCTCCACCCTCCTATTATTTGTGTCCATTGGTCATGCTCATATACATGGATACAAGTCCTTTGGTTGATCCACTCCTGACTGCCCTCTGAGGTTTGACGATCTTTTCAATGCTTCTATGTTTCTGGCTCTATTTAAAAAAAAAATATATTTTATTGATTTATTCACAGAGAGGAAGAGAGAGGGATAGAGAGTTAGAAACATCGATGAGAATCATCGATCAGCTGCCTCTTGCACGCCCCCTACTGGGGATGTGCCCGCAACCAGGTATATGCCCTTGTCCGGAATCGAACCCGGGACCCTTCAGTCCGCAGGCCGACGCTCTATCCACTGAGCCAAACCGGTCCCGGCTCTGGCTCTATTTTTGTTCATCAGTTTATGTTCATTATAGTCCACAAATGAGTAAGATCATTTGATATTTGTCTTTCTCTGACGGGCTTATTTCGGTTAGCATAATGCTCTCTAGGTCCATGCCTGCTGTTGCAAATGGTAAGAGTTCTTTCTTTTTCTTTTTTTACAGTAGCATAGTATTCAATTGTATAGATATCCCACAGTGTTTTAATCCACTCATCTGCTGATGGGCACTTAGGCTGTTTCCAAATTTTAACTATTGTAAATTGTGCTGCTATGAACACAGGGGTGCATATATCCTTTCTGATTGGTATTTCTGATTTCTTGGGATTCCCTTGGTTCTTGATATTTCTTTCTATAAATCTAACTCCAAAGCTCACTGATAGATACTTTAGGGATGGAGGCACTGAAGATAACTGACTTTTCATTTGTGAGCCAGAGCTGTGGTCACTCTCTTAGCCTAGAATACTTCCAGCTAAGTTTCTCTCCCTCTCTCATGTGAATTGGACTTTAATCATTGCAAGAAATCAAGCAAGAAAATGTGCTTTGGAGTGTTCTGCCTCTTTAAGGGCTTGACATTTACATATATGTTTGAAAATGATCCAAATATAAGATCTGCTATGTTCCAAGGACCTGAGGAAGTCCCACTGTGGCTTCTGTTGAGCTCTCTTGATCACTACAAACCAGGGATGATAAAGCTTTAAGAAGCTCAGTCACACAGCAGGACAGACAGAAAATAATGCTTGGCAAGCAGATGTGCTAATTGGATAATTTGCCCCTCCTCACCCCTTTGTTAAGCATTGTCTCAGAGGAGCTGTTATTTCTCCATTTCTTGGAGGAATGCTACAAGAAGCACCCTTATGAGATCTGATACTACATTTGCAATGCTGTCACGGGGCTCAGTGCCCCCTTAGAGAAACCCTCTGTGAGAAATCCCATTTATCTCTAAGTGCTAAGAAAAGTACTTTCTCCATTTCTTTATTTTCTCTTTTTAACAACAAAATCACCCACAATTTCCTTTTCCATTTGATTGCCTTAGAGTGAAAAATGAATTATATGGACACTTAGAACCTGAACACTTGCTTTACTTCCTCCCTGCACATCTTAAATTTCCCCTGGAATAATCTGATAGCCTACTATTTTACTTTTAATAATCTGATAGACACACATTTTAAATGTGTCTTTGTTGAGTGTTGCTTAAAATTCTTCGCAAGATTTATTTGGGGTGTAAAACATCTGTAATTTAATTTGTTATGAGAATAACAACTGGATGAGGAATGGGTTTTGTCCTTTCTTTTGTTCTTTTAAAAAATATATTTTTATTGATTTTAGAGAGGAAAGGAGAAGGAGAGAGAGAAGGGAGAGGGAGAATGATGAGAGAGAATCTTTGATGGGCTGCCTTCTACATGTCTCACACTGGGAATTGAGCCCACAACCTGGACATGTGCCCTGACCTGGAATTGAACTGTGACCTACTGGTTTATAGATCAATGCTCAACCATTGAGCCATGCCAGCTCGGCTATTTTGTTCTTTTAATAAAATAATTTCTTATTATTTCTTCTTTTAGGGAGCAAAACAATGTTTCTTTTACCCTCTTAGATAGACTAAGTGGGGACATGTGAATTAAACAGACCAAAAAAAAAAAAAAATAGCAAGAGAAAAGACAGATTTTTATTCATGTACATATAGGAGTATTCACAGAAAAATGTGATTCCAGGAGAGGCAGTAAGAATTTGGGGCATATATATCATGTTAATAGGAGAAGGGGCGGGGAAGAAGGGCATATGGGAAAACAAATGCCTTTTAGGAAAGATAAGTGGGCCCTGGAGAGTAGATGGTAGATGATAGTTTTGTGACAATGTCTGTTTAATTTCTTATCCTGGTGCCAACTTCTTGTCTCCTGTAATAGGAGTCAATCTTTCCTGCTTACCAATTCCCAGGGAAGGGATTTATGACAGATGAATTTTTTTGAGAGGCTCTGCTGTTAGGCTGATAAGGAAAGTTCAGAAAACACACACACACACACAAAACAAAACCAGAAAACCCTTCACAGTGGTATATCCTGGATCCCATCACTTCCAAAGAAATCTGTTCTCAGAAACGGAAGTTAATCTGTAGACCATTTGATGCTTGCCAAGGTAAGAAACATCCAAACGTCTAACAATTTTAAAGGATTTCATTTAAGCCAAACTGACGACAATTGCTAGGAAGCAAGATCTTAGATGCTTCAGAAAATGACTGTTTAGGATTGGATTACTGGATAGTTAACAAGATTATGTGTTTTCTGGAGGGTGATTGCCCTTATTACAAAGGTGTGTTAGCCTAGATGCACAAAAACAATGGGCAGGGCTTGCTTAAGGCAAAGATAAACATTTTTATTAAAAATGTCATAGGCCTGGGGTGTGACTACCCACCCTGACCTTCCTAGTTAGGAATTGATGATCAGATTACCCTGTGAAGTTACTTTCCATAGAACCCCCTTTTCTTCCATACTCAGAAATCAATTCCAAATCATTTTAGGACCAGTACATGCTAAGCCATCAAGGAGGACAGTAAATATTAGGGCAATCAGAAATAAGGCACCCAGAAGAGTGAAAATATCAACTCTGATGATGACTAGGTAACAATGCCAAATGTAACCTTAGCATTTTCATAAGCTGATGTGAGTGTGAATTAGCCATTAAGATGTTAAGGCCATTTTTATGCAAAAATGTGAAAACATGGTCATGAGGAGGAAAGCTAAACCAGCATGGGGTCTAGAAAAGTTGGAACAGGGAGAGAGCTTGGTTCTTTGGTGGTAGAGGATAATTCATGTGTTGAAAGCAAAGTAAAAACAAAACAAGTTGCAATTAAATACTAGTTCTGGAGTTTAGCCTTAAGCAAGCTTCCTGGTTGGTCTGTTGAAATGATTAAGGTCAGTAATTAATTTAAAATCAAAACATGGTATCTGTTGTCAATAAGACACTGCTTTGGACCCAGATTTAAATGCTCACACTTTTCTAGTCTTTGGCGCTGCAAATTTCCAGAAATATATATAAAGAGGTTGGCTTTTCCTGCTTCAACAGGCAAGAGAGCTAATGGGAAAAAAATATTTGCACTAAAGCAAGTTTTCGCTTAATTTTCACTCTCATTTTCAAGAAAAAAGCAAAATGATTAAATGCTTTTTATAAAGGAGGCACATAAAATATCTTAAAGATACTAAATAGCTTAATTAAGATTCACTATTATTTCATTTTAATGATTTCAAATGTGATATAGGTCATTAGTTTTCAATTAGTTTTTTTTTTTTTTTTTTTAAATTACGGCAGTATTGCTCTAAAAGTAATGCTGTTAAACCAATGGTCTACAACATAAAGGGGAATTGGTTTATTCTGGCTTTTGGCGTGTCTGAAAATCCTAATTTTGGTGACATCGTTCTTTTACTTAACTATGGCTTGAAAAAATACAGAAATCTGGTGGGAACTAATCCATCTTGGCTATGAGTTTAGTTTTATTATTGTGAGAAAAAAAAAAGATTTGGTTCAAATTCTTTGCTCTTTCAAGTTGTGTGTGTGTTTTCAAATGCTGTTATAAGTACTATAAATGGATACTATGTAGACTTCAGGAATATTTTCCCTTTAATCTATGTAGACTGAGCAAAGATAAAATTCTTGAGGCCAGTCACTGCATTGATGCCTCTTTGCCACTAGATGGCTCTGTATAGATGCTCCTATCTTAGAGGTGTCTTTAAAAAGATAACAGCAAAATCAGAGGGATGTTTGCTATTCCTAAAGTGTTTTCCCTGCTCTAATTTCCAGTCCTAACCAGATGCCTTCCCCCTCCTTTCTGGAGGATTAATTCCAGAAGACAGAACTTGAACTAAACAAAAAGAGAACAAAATTAGGCTTAGGCATTGGTCCAAATATACCGTATACATCTATTAGCTAGTCACCCTAGAGAACGGGAGAATTTCTACAGATATAATTTAGATTTATAGCCAAATATTCATTAAAAATGCTAAAAGGAGGGAGGGACTTGGGTTTGAACTGGATCATCAAAATGACAGATAATTTAGAATTACATCCAATATAATAAAAGGCTAATATGCAAGTCAAACGAACGGCTGAACGACTGGTCTCTATGATGTGCACTGACCACCAGGGAGCAGATACTCAATGAAGGAGCTGCTCCCTGGTGGTCATTGTGCTCCCATAGGGGGAGTGCCACTCATCCAGAGGCTCACAGCAGGCGAGCAAGGCAGCCTAAGCCATCAGTCGGACATCCCCAGGGGGCTCCTGGACTGCAAGAGGATGCAGGCCAGGCTGAGGGACCCATGCTCAGTGCATGAGTTCCATGCACTGGGCCTCTAGTTTAGTAATAAAATGTTTGTATTTATCTTTTAAAAATGGTGTTCTGGAAACCAATGAACTTTCAATAATAGACATATAGAGCATATTGACTCCCGAGGAAGTTTGTGGTTGAGGTTTCCTATACAGCTTCTTATCTCATAACTCTCCTCTGTTTTCTATACTTGACTAAGACTAGCCATGTCAGCTGTCAGAACCAGGTAACATGATAGCTAAACCTGAGCTCATGATGTCTTAAGTTTGTTTAATTTTCAGTTCTCAGTATACATGCAAAGAGAGGGGGCCACTGAATGTTGATTCAAAAGACCTCTTGCTCAGTTTTAGGTCATATGGACTTATAAGACTAGACCGGATTGGAATAATTATGAAATTCCTTTTATACTGTCTACTTTAGAATTATCAGAATATTTCAATACATTTTTGGTAATAGAATCACTGTTGATAAACTACTTAGAACCTGAATTTGATTAAAAACATTTTGGGAAATAATTATTAAAGGTAGAGGATCATTCCAAAAGGATTAGATCCTGCATTTAAAATACTATAACTATCTATTTATCAGTTGTATGCATTTTAAAAAATTTTGAATTTAAGTAATCAGTTATAATGTTGATTATATTTAATAACATGTTCCTTTTTTATAACTAAGCATATAAATAATGTAAGAAATAAAAAAAGAAAATAGCACCAAATAAGTAATAGTAATTTAACTTTCTTTTTCTTTTTTCTTTTTTTAATCAATCTTTATTGTTAATATTATTACAAAGGTTCCTCATTTCTTCCCCCTTCCACCAAGTTCCCACCCCATCCTCCGCCCCTCCTTATCCCCCATTGTCCTCATCCATAGGTGCACAGTTTATGTTCAGTCTCTTCCTCCCTCCCTTTCCCTGAGAACAGTCAGTCCACTCCCCTCCCATATCGCCGACTCTACTACAATGAACCGCTATTGTATTATTGTTCATCAGGTTTTTCAATCTCCTTTTTTTGTTGTTGTTGTTGTTGTTGTTTTTTTTTTAATTAATAAACTTTTACACTTCTAAGAATAAATTTTAAAATCTAATAATTTTAAACCTTGTTTTTTTTCTGCCCAGGGAATTGAGAGCAAACTTGTTTACATGTAAACTTGCCCTTAGGCTATCAAAAGGTGTAGCCCTTCAAGTGTAAATGGACACATTGTTTAAACATAGCTGCTGGTTGGAATTAGATTACCTGTTCTGGGTGGGAAGGGCTTGTCATTCCCTTTCTCCATTAAAATTAAGGTGTTAGCTTTAAAACCTCTTTTTGGCAAGAGACCTTAAAATTTCAGAACTTTAAATTTTTCAGATAGTAAATTAGTTACTTAGCATTTTCTCAAATCAATAATACCTCCACATGCCCAGGGATACACTTCACACAAAAGACATTTCCAAATAGATCAACCAACCTCATCCAGGCCCCACACAAGGCACTCACAGATCAACACCCCAGCGCTATACTAACTCAACACATCCAGATCTAAGCCTTCCTCATTTGATTCAGCAGACCCTCAAGTTCCCCCAAAAGTTTCCAGCTATGTCTGAGAGGCAGCCTTGGGGCGGAGGCAGGCGAGGAGCAAGCTGTTTTGGGCCTGGCTGCTCCAGGCCTGGCCTCTGTTGCTCTGGTCCATTCCACAACCAGCTGCTCCGGGTCTGGCCACTGCCGCTCTCGACCTGACTGCTCCAGGCATGGCTGCTGTTGCTCTGGGCCTGGCCGCACCCGACCCGGCTACTCTGGGCCTGGCTGCTCCGGGCCCAGCGGCTCCAGGCCTGGCCGCTCCCAGCCTGACAGCTGCTCTTTTTCTTTTTTAAAGAAAGCATCTATGTTTGAGGGGTTGTTCTAATGCAGACTTTCTTCTCAGTGTTGAAGAAAAAGACATACGCGGATACTCAGTTCTCTATTTTCCTTCTACTTTCCCTCTGTGATCTTTGAAAAATGATCACTTAGAGAAAGTGATCTTTGAGAGATGGTGATATTTGGGCAAGCTTGGAGAATGAGAATGAATGCAGGACATTGACAAAAGCAAAATTTTATAATCTAGCAGCTAGAGAATTTGACAATATTGGCCAACATTTTTGAAAATATCATTGAATGAAGTTTGTAAGCCCTTTTGAGAAGGAAAAGGTGATTATTAAAAGTAAGCATGCAGAAGCAAAAAGTCAAGTAAGAGTTGGGGAAGATGTGGAGAAACAGAGCCTGCATAGATGCTGGTAGGGATGTAGGGTGATGCAGTCAATTTGGAAAATAGTCTGGCAGTTCCTCAAATAATTAAACATGAAGTTACCATATGACTCAGCAAATGGTTATATGCCCAAGAGAAATAAAAACATATGTTCACAAAAAAACAAAAAAACAAACTTGTACCTGAATGTTAAAACAATTCATAATAGCTAAAAGGTGGAAACAATATCTAATAATTGACGATGGATAAAATGTGGTATATCCATAAAATGGAATATTGTTCAACCATAAAAAGGAATATAAGTACTGGTATATGATACAACCTAGATGGACCTTGAAAACATTACGTTAAGTGAAATAAGCCAATTACAAAAGACTATATACTATAAGATTCCATTCACATGAAAGTCCAGAACAATGTGTATAAGCCTAACCAATGGACACAGACATCAGAGGGTGAGGGTGGAGAAGATAGGGGGTATTGGGAGAATAAGGACACATATGAACACCTTAATCAATAAAGAAATTAAAAATAAATAAATACTAAAAAAAATAAGTAAATAAAACGAGCTAGTAAAAAAAAAAAAAAAAAAAAAAAGTCCAAGACAGGCAAATCCATATAGACAGAAAAGTAGATTAGTGGTTGCATAGGCCAGAAGAGATGGCTAGATAGGGAAATACCGTATTTTTCGGACCATAAGACGCACTTTTTTTCCCCCAGAAGTGGGGGGAAAAAGTCCCTGCGTCTTATGGTCCAAATATAGCCTACACATATACTTTAAAAAAAAAGTTTTTTTACTTGCCCCTCTCTGTGTGGTCTCTGTGTGCTTGCCCGGCTCTAAAATGGTTCTAAATGCTGCTGTTTACTTTACAGGGTTGATTACATGTGTTTATGACTGTGATGTTGGGTTTTAATGCACATAAAATATTTTAGGACACTATTTGTTTCAGAATCTTTTTTTCTTCATTTCCCTTCTCTAAAAACTGGTGCGTCTTATGGTCCGGAGCATCTTATGGTCCGAAAAATACGGTAATATTTGAAGGGTAGAGGGTTTTTTTTCTTGATGTGATGAAATATTCTAAATGAGCTGTGGGTGATGTTTGCATTGCTGTGAATGTACACCACTGAACTATACAGCTTAAATAAATAAATTGTAGTTGTGTGAATTATCCTATCTAATAAAGAGAGAGTATGCTAATTGACTCTCATACCATTGCAAAGATGGCGGCACCCATAGCCAATAAGGAGGGAATATGCTAATTGACTGCCACTCTCTCAAAATGGCAGCACCCACAGCCACAAAATGAGGACTTCAGTTGATATACCCGATATCACTTGCTTGCTTTTTGGGGAAATACTTGATGTACTTATATTGATCATCTTACCCTCTCACATTAATTCATATTTTGAACATATTTTCTTTGATCAGCTTCTTTCTGTGAAAGGAAACAAAGGAAGATACAATATATGATGTAAATAAAACAGATTATCCAGTCAAGGTTCAACTAACAGCCAATTAATGATTTATTTGCAAGTTAGCGACTTTTGGAAGGGAATGTTAATCTAAAGGCTGTTTAATTGATGTTTGCTGTTTTTGTTAGAAGATAGTAACAAATCAAATGTATCTTGTAGAGACAAGAAAAATAGTAAATTATTCTTTCGATTCACAATGCAAGAAAAACATTCACTGACATTTATAAAAAGTAACTATAGGTCCAGTGCACAAAATTCATGTGTGTGGGGGGCAGTTCCTCAGCCCAGCCTGCACCCTCTCCAATGTGGGCCCCTCAGGGGATGTCTGACTGCTGGTTTAGCCTTGGTCCTGCAGGTATCCCTCTTGCAATCTGAGACCAGTGGCTCCTAACTGCTTGCCTAACATGATTGCCCCTAACTACCTCTGCCTACCTGCCTGATCACTCTTAACCTCTCTGCCTGCCTGCCTGCCTGATCGCCCCTAACTGCTCCCCTGCTAGCCTGATCACCCCCCTAACTACAGTTCCCCTGCCCCCGTGGCTTTGTCTGGAAGGTCATTTAGCTGTGCAGTCTAATTAGCATACTACACTTTTATTAGTATAGATCAATATAGATGGTTTTCAAATGATTTTAGCCAAACCTGTTCCTCAATTGAAAGCTAATGTGGAAGTTAATATGTAAAACAAATTAAAGTGAAGTTGCTTAGTTTGAAGAGGGGAAAGGATGATGGGTTTGTGTTCTGCAGCAAGCTGTTTAAAGCCTTCCTGAACCAGAGGAACCCTTGGAGGCCTCTCTGGAGATCCTAATGTTTGGAGAACAGAGATGGACAATCTGCCGAATAATGCAAAGGATACTAGTTGGAATTCTAGACTCATCTTAACAACTAATTACCGTGGCATTTCTAGACAAGTCACTTCATTCCTCTGGGTCTTCGTTTTCCCCATGTGGAAAATGGAGTGGATTCTAGACCAAGTCCTCTTAATGAAAATGGGCACACAGAATGTTAAGCTGAGATCAGGACTTGGCTAAAGGCTTATAGCTATAGCCAAATTAAATTTTAATCCAGTGGTCAACATACAATGATTTAGAGGATAATTGCTTTTGTCAATTTTCTGGTTCTAGAACTATAAAACTCTATTACATATAGGCCAGGCACCAGCTTTAGAATCGGAAAATCCTAGTTTAATCTACTTCTGCTTGTGGGAGTGAATTGACAGCATATTTCTGGTGTTTGATATGTTCACCTTCTTTTGTAATCACTGAGTTCTAAATTTTACGTCGCAGGTTATAAACAGAGGAAGAAAGTTCCGGTTTTGATTATTTTTGAATGTCTTTTCATTTATGCTAACAGTCCTGCTTTTTTGATATGATACAGCTCTCTGAGAATCACGATGACAAGTGCAAGCAACGTCAGAGCCCAGGGAAGACACTTTCTTGGATGAACTTTCCCACCGTGTGGTGTGCTTCACGGAGGTTGTGTGCACTGAAATGTTCTGGCAGCACCAGGCAAAGAGCAGCTGGATGTGCTGTGGGTCTGAGCAGTCACCGGAAGACCTGGGCCACAGGTGTTCTTCCTCGTTATCACTGTGCACCATCGTGCAGTGTCCTAGTGTTCGGGTAAGTGGCACAGAGGTTTGAGAAAGTGTTCCCTACTTAACAGCCTTGAAATAGGCAATGCTACTTGCAAAAACACTTTAAAAAGCTTATTTCAGGAGCATCTACTTCATTAGGGCAGATATTCTTGTGTAATTGTATATCCTACTGGTGGGTCAAAGGCTGCCAGAATTGGATGAGCTGTGGCTGCTTCCTCACCTGTCTTAAATCCTGCCATGATAATAAGAATGATGATATATCTGGCATTTTGAACACATGAATTAAATGATGGAGTCAGAAAGTAGCTTTTTTTGCCTGGCTGGTGTTCCTCAGTGGTTGAACAACGATCCATGAACCAAGAGGTCACCTGTTCAATTTCTGGTCAGGGCACATGCCCAGGTTGTGGGCTCGATCCCCAGTAGGTGTTCCCATCTCTCTTTTTTTTTTCTCTCTCTCTCTCTAAAACAAACAAACAAACAAATAAACAACCCCAAAAAACAAAACAAACATATTAAAAAAAATAAAAGTATCTTTAAAAAAAATTTCATTGTTCTTTTGCATTTATTCAGGGAAGCTGGTTGTTCTTTTGACCCTGAAAACATGCAATGCAGTGCATTTTTGGACACCCTTAAAGAATCCAAATCCAATAAGCAAAAGGTCTAGTCCCATGTAAGAGCTATCAATCTTCATTAAAAGGTAAAACTTTATCTGAAGTTCTTCATCCTCCAAATTCAAGCTGCTGTTGGCTATGTCAAGGGTTTGTTCTCATGCCCACCTACTCTTCTGTTCCTCCTCTCTTCAACTACTCACTGATTTCTGCTGCCTCCCCTGTTGGTGGGTGGGGAGGAAGGAGAGGACATGGGCATTTCATTTGGCTGGGCTTGTGGAGGTGATGTGGCACCACTCTGGATACAGTTCTCCCCACCAGCGTGGCTCAGTGGTTGAGCATCAACCTATGAACCAGGAGGTCATGGTTCAATTCCCAGTAAGATGGGTGTGGGCTTGATCCCCCTTGGGGAGCATGCAGGAAGCAGCCAATCAATGATTCTCTCTCATCATTGATGTTTCTCTCTCTCTCCCCCTCTCCCTTCCTCTTTGAAATCAATAAAAAATAAACTTAAAAAGGTTTAAGTCTGATTCTCTTTTGCATGGGTACACACATGAGTTCTTCAGAGATGATCCCCCATATCTTAATACCTGCATCCCTCTGACATGGACAAATGCATTTCTGTTCAGTTGCTTGCTTCTTCCATCACCCCTAGGAATGAACACCCTTGCTTTTTTCTGTTGATGCTTATTTATTTGTCCTTAGGCATTTTTAGTATCTGAAATTCCCCATGCGGTTTTCGCTCTCACATGAGATCCACATTTGGTCCAAGAGAAACACTCATACATTTTTTGTGCTGATAAATTTTCAGAAAATAGTTATTCTCTTGTATGGATTACATCAGGCAGCTTCTTGTCCCCATGTTCCCAACAGCAGGGGACATTACCTTCTTTAAAACCTTGGCTCTTGGCCTGAGGTGAAGGGTTGGTAATTCTCTGAAAAACTGTTTTTAAGAATCCCTCTCTGGCCCTGGCTGGGTAGCTAGGTTGGATAGAGTCATGGTCAGCAAACTGCGGCTCACGAGCCACATGCAGCTCTTTGGCCCCTTGAGTGTGGCTCTTCCACAAAATATCACGGTGAATTTATTTTGAAGAAGTGGTGTTAGAAGAAGTTTAAGTTTAAAAAATTTGGCTCTCAAAAGAAATTTCAATCGTTGTACTGTTGATATTTGGCTCTGTTGACTAATGAGTTTGCCAACCACTGAGTTTGAGCATAGTCATTGGTCTGAGACACTAAGATTGACATTTTGACTCCTGGTCAGGGCACATAGAAGAAAGAATCAACCAATGAATGCATAAATAAGTGGAACAACACATTGATGTTTCCCTCTCCCCTCTGCCTTCTCTCTCTCAAACAAATAATAACAATAATAAAAGAATCACTCTCTGGGTACCTGTGGTATTGGTGATATTCTATTTCTTGACCTGGGATACTGGGTGTTGTATAGATGCTTACTTAATGATAATTCATTGTGCTTTACATTTATGTTTTGTAAATTTTCTGTGTGCTAAATTAAGAAAAATTATTAGTCAAAATAGTATCACTTTGGTGCTAAAAACAATGCAACTATGATCCTCCTTTCTAAGCTCCAACTTCCAGTCCCCTCTGATTCTTGGGTTCTCTGAACAATTTTTCACCTTTTTCTAGTTCCTCATTTTAGAAAGTATCTCAGGTGAAATATATTTTAACAGTTGTACATTCATTTTAACTACAACCTTGTGAATATTAATACCAAATACTCTATTACTACTTTTACCTATGTCATCTCATGAAATCGTCCTATAAGCTCAAAAAGGTCAAATACTGTTAACCTTATTACCCAAGTGAAGACATTCAGGCGCTGTATCATATCTCAGGACAAATAAATGCCTATGTCAAGGTTTAGACCCAAAGTTTTCTGATTCCAAAGCCCAGTTTTGTTTTTTTCTTCCTACAAGGCCAGTCTCAGTTCTCTCATATATGTGACTTGGGGACCACTCCAAATATGCAAAGAAGGTGCAAATGCTGGCCATGTCAGGTTTCCCAGTATCCCCCATCTGCTGGGCTCGGACTGCCAGCGTTTGCTCACCTCAAGTCTGGTGAATGAAGCCTGCTTGAAACCAGAGGAAACTTTCTGGGAGGTTTATGGCTCTTGTGATGGGCAAAGCTGTGTCTGTCCTAAAGTAAACAAAGTAAAAGAGTGGAAAAGGAGAAGGGGTTATCCTCAGAAATGTAGCCACTGTGTTTGCTTGCTATAATTTTATCCTGCAAAACAAATCAGGAGTGGCCTCAGTACTAAGCTGATCTATTTGTAAACTTTAGAAGGGAAATTGTTTAGCTCTCTGACAGGTAGACAGGCAGTGACTGCCCAATAGGCAGTGGAGGTAAACAGAGCTTGTGGTCTGGATGAACCAGATATCTGGTCTAGTGATAGCAACGAAGCACACAATGAACAGGGCTGTGCTGAGGAGGAGGTGTTTTGCAGAGTTTTGTTGTGGGACTTAATGGTAACGAGGCCCATGAATTGATGAATTCTACTCCTTGTTGAATAAAACGTGCAAGGTGCTGCTGAGTTTGATAGAGTCAGACTCATGTGTAAAACCAGTTTTATGCATTGCTTTGCTTCAATCTATTGAATTTAAAATGTATCCTGAAAATGTTTTTTATTTTTATTTATTATTATTATTATTTTTAAAAAATATATTTTATTGATTTTGTACAGAGAGGAAGGGAGAGAGATAGAGAGTTAGAAACATCGATGAGAGAGAGTCATCAATCAGCTGCCTCTTGCACACCCCCTACTGGGGATATGCCCGCAACCAAGGTACATGCCCTTGACCGGAATCGAACCTGGGACCCTTCAGTCCCCAAGCCGATGCTCTATCCATTGAGCCAAACCGGTCTCGGCCTGAAAATGTTTTTTAAATTTGATTTTGTTTACCTCATTATAAACATAATAAAAATTAATAAAAGATAGTTGAAAAAATTATAAGATGATAGAATAATTATTTATAATTCGAGAATTTTAATACATATACTGTTAATCTTTTGTTTTAATCCTTTTTTATATAGCTGATCTTAGAATATGTAAACAATTTTATCGTCGTTTTTAAAAAATATGTTTTTATTGATTTCAGAGAGAAGGAGAGAGAGAGAGATAGAAACATCAATGATGAGAGAGAATCATTGATCGGCTGCTTCCTGCATCCCCTACTGGGGGCTGATCCTGCAACCTAGGCATGTGCCCTGACCACCTAGCTGGGCCCCTACCTCATTTTATGCACAAACGATACTTACTCAGTTAAAAAATTAAGTATGAAAGGGAAAACCATGAAAATTCTAGAAAACATAAAATTTCAAGGTGGCATTATGAACTTATGGTAGGAGAAATTTTTAAATGACACAAAATATATTAACCATGAAAAAAATTTATAAATCTAACCATATTAAACCCAAGTATTCCTATTCATTGAAAAAAAAAGGCACAAAGTGAATGAATACAATGAGAAACAGAAGTAAATATAGCAGCAAATCAATAAAAAGGTGATAAGAGTAGAATAGAAAAACATTATAAGGCATTTTACAGAGGAGGAAATGTTAATGGCTATAAACATCTGAGAAGATGCTCAGACTCAGTAATAACCAGGGAAATGCTATTTATTGAGATATTTCTACTCTTGTGAAATGGGCAAGAATTACAAACTTAGATAAGTAAATCGTGGCATATTCATACTCTGGAATGTTATATGGCAGTGAAACTTAATGAATTCAGCTACATACATCAGCATGCTTGAATCTAAAAAACATTATGTGATGTAAGAGAAGTAAGTCACAGAAGGACTCAGATGTTATGGTTCCATTTATATGAAGTTCTAAAAGAGACAATACTGTTTTTTAATGGAATCACAGATATGTAGAAAAACCACAGTGGAAGAAAGTGAATAATGAACTTACAATTCAGAATACCAGTAGTGTTACCTGAGATGAAGGATTGAGGGCACAACTGAGGAGGGGCCACAGGTAAACTAGTTACCAGCAAGACCCTGTTTCTTAGGGTGAGTGGTTATTATGAGTGATCACTTTATTATTTCTCTCTGAAATGTGAATAAGCAATTTGCATGACAATATTCTTTTACATTTGTGATACATTTCATTGCAAAAATGTAAAAGAGAGCCAGTGCCTGGTAGCTCAGTTGGTTAGAGCATTATTCCAATATGCCAAGATTGTGAGTTTAATTCCAGGTCAGGACACGTACAAGAAATAGCCAATGAACTCCTGAATAAGTGGAACAACAAATTGGTGTCTTTCTTTCTCTTCCTCCATCTCTTTAAAATAAAAAATGTAAAAGAGAAAAGCACAAAGTTTAAAAAAAATTTATTATTAAATTACTAATTATATTATTATTAAAGGAAAGAATGATAATCATACCATTATTTCACTTCACTGGTAAAGAGAAGTAATTTAAACTTAGACACTGGTATCTTGGCAAGTCTTTGAAATTTCCAGAGAGCAAGTTTAATTTTCATAAAAAGACTTTCCAGTAGCATTAAGAGAAAAGATGCCATTGCGCAATGAGGAAAGAAACCCCAAAACATGAGAAGATAATTCACAAGAAAGGAGAATGCTTGTTGAGCATGTCAACCAAAATACATTGAGCCATGGGCCAAAGATTCCACAAAAGGGCAATTCATTTTTGCATCCTGAGTTTATGTAAAAATATGCTTCACAGATCATCAGTTGTCTGTCCAGGCAAGTAAAAGTAATGTGTATTGCCATTTTACACAAAGGCAGTAAATCTCGTTGGGTGAAAATTTGTGAATAAGTTATAACCAGAGAGATTGATTTATGGAAGGAAGTTCAAGAGAAAGGACATGATCATTTCGGGAGAGAAAGGTTTAGTCTGAAAAGGATGCCTCAGAGGGCTATTCTGCCACCCGTGATGAGAGGAATTTGAGATGAGACATTATTATGTAAAGCCAACAAAGGTGATATTATAGAAGATGAGCATTTTAGAAATTGAAATGTTGATTTCCTTATATACATAAAAACTTGTTTGTTGTGGTTCTAGATGTAAAAATCAACTTCGTTACATAATTCACTTTTATAAAGTTAAAACTTTTTTATGACTAAAGTGCTAACTACCAATGTGGGGGTTTACTAAAAAACTTTTTTCTTGAACTTGTTCTGAAAATTTTAACCTGACAAAACTTTTTTTTATTTTTATTAATCTTTATTGTTTTTAGTGTGTAATTTTGATATATATTTTTGCCACAGTTAGTTACCTTTTTTACCAGTTTGCAGGTAAGCTGCATTTGGAATATTCATAGTTAACAACTGGCAGGAGGTAAACCCAGGGCAGTATAGCTTCTTTTTGAGAAAAAAAACAAAAACTGTACTTGCCTTTGAAAGTATGGCTGGGAATGAGCAGAAATGCCTTGATGCGGGTGTGATGGCAGGCTGTTCTTAGTCTTGATGAGATCAATGCGGAGAGTTTGGCTTTAATCATTTATAGGCAGGAAAGCCACAGGAAACATTCTGATAAGGCAGAAAATCAGTAACAATATTACTTTTAAATTATTAAAACCAGGTGATCTTTTATTAATACTTAAATCTTGCTTAGAGTTAGTGTCCCTCTAGGAAACACTAGTTGAAGTGCTCAACCATGCATTGTAAGGTTGGCCAACTGCTAAACCCTTTAGTTTTTCATCCATGCAGCAGATATTTAGTAAATGCTGTGTGTGTGTGTGTGTGTGTGTGTGTGTGTGTGTGTGTAAGAAGGGAGGGGGGGAGAGAGAAAGATTGAAGTGAGAGAGATCTTTCAATAGGTTGCCTTTCCCACACACCCTGACTGTGTATTGCAACCTTTCCGTGTACTGGACATTGCTCCAACCAAACAGCCAGGACAGAAGGAGATAATAGCTATGTAATAGGACAGATGGGGGAAAAAAAATCAACACTTCTATTCCAAGAGAAAACCTTTGAGGCTGTAGTAAGATATAAAGTGTTTGGGATAATCACCAGGTACCCAGTTTTCTAAAAAATAGTTCACTGTTTCATAGAAGTTGTTGGACAACTTATAGATTAATTATGCAATAAATGTAAGATAATAGGTGCTATACTATGTGCTGGGCCTACTACTTGGCACACATTGTATGTGGCCTATGGATTGTAAATATTTTGCATTAGAAAGTGCCACTTCTGCCAAACTAGTTTGGCTCAGTGCATAGAGCGTCGGTCTGCAGACTGAAAGGTCCCAAGTTCAATTCCGGTCAAGAGCATGTACATTGGTTGTGGGCACATCCCCAGTAGGGGATGTTCAGGAGGCAGCTGGTCGATGTTTCTCTCTCATTGATGTTTCTAGCTCTCTATTCCCTCTCCCTTCCTCTCTGTAAAAAAATCAATAAAATATATTAAAAAAAAGTGTCACTTCCAGATATATTTTGGAAGACATGTAGGGGATACTTAAGAATATATTAAGTTGACAATTGCTCAAGTAATGATAATCAAATATTCAGTATGGTCACTCCTTTCTATTTTTTCTATAGAATTCTGTACCCTGTAATGAACTTACACATACTAGTAAATTTTTTGATCCTACCCTCAAAAACAACCAATTAAAGTAGGCATCATATACATTCCTTCTTTCTCCCCTTCCTCTTTATTTCCTTTTCTTCATTTAATAGGAAAATTGAGCCTTAGAGAATAAAGAGGAGTTGGCCAAAGGCACATGGACAGATAATAGAAGAAGTGGGGAATTGAACACACACTCTTATAGACCAAGGCCAATTTATTCACTGTTTGCTGTGTCTGAGGTAAGCCATTCAGGTGTATTTATTCCTCATATGCCTTCTTCATGAAAGAAGACTCTAGTTTTAGCATCTTTCTGCCTCCAAAGTTATTTTTCTTTTGTCTTTGGCACATTCTCCAGATGGAAAGCACTGAGAATGAAGGTGCTTTGGCCATAATGCCCTATGGTTTAATGTAAATGCTGCAGGAGCAGCAGCTTATATGTCCTTACTCCCAGGAACATTGCTTCTTTCAGTTCCAGTCTTAGGCTGTAGTTACTGAGTGGTGCAGAGAGAGTAGGCCTCTTTTCCCAGAAAGGGCACTCTGACATAAATACCTCACTTACCAGGCATTTTATGAATCTTAACATGGTGTCACTTCTATTGGTCAACAACAAGCAATGTTTTCTCCTAGCCATTTAATAATTTGCTAAGCAAGCACTTTGTTGCTAATTATGGTCTTGTTGGGACAATTTAGTAATCTTGTTTTCTAATACCCCCTAAGAGAGAATTCTGTATCTAGATTTTTCCTAAGTAAAAAAATAATAAGGGTAGAAAACATAATCCATCACTCTGCACTTGAGATCCTTGATTTCCAAGGCTGCATTATAAATTGGCCTTTGGGTCAGTTTCCCCTTACTGTTTTATATGTATGCTTTCATTACTAATTTAGAGTGTTGAGGTGAAGACTTGGGCGGGGATTAACCATGCTTACTCGCTGCTTTGCTTTGTCTGTGATTTGGAATTCAGTCATTACCTTTTTCCACCTCCAACCCATGAATCAAGAGTTGAATTCATAGAATTTTTGGTTGGAAAGTTAACTACTTCCAAACCATCGAGATGATGTCTCTCTGTGACTCCAAATACTAGTTTCAAGTATCAAAGAATGTCCAGGCAAGCCAAGATGTCCTTGAACAATAGAGGTCAGTCTACTGTGGTAGCTCAGTCTTGTGGTTCTTTGCCTTGACTGGAAGTTATAAAGCTGGAACCAGAACCAAGACATTATGTCTCCTTCTGAGAAATCCTAAGTAAAAATTAGTCTGAAATTAAATAAATTCCATTTGGCAAGGGCATGAAAAATATCCTATAGTCAGTCTTTCTTGAACATGTTTAAATGCCATAAGTGGTGAAACTTGCTGCTCATTAAATATGAGGAAGTGATTTAAATAATAAAACCCCAAACTTCAAACTTGCTATTATTTTCTTTTCTCACCTTCAATTTCCAGCCAGGAAATAGTGTCATAGAAAAACAATCTTGTGGTTCTGCTCCCTATTGCAAAAGAAGTACATTCAAGTTATCTTAAACTAATTCTTCCAAATGAGTGTCTAACTGAATTTTGAAAACCTCGGAGGGAGATTCCATAAACTCCTTTGGTAAACTCTAACGATGTTTGAATAACCTTGCAATTCGGAAGTGGTTTCTAATATTTAAATTGAGCTTCCTTGCTGATGTCAGAGTATCATAATTGAATTCATTTTTGGGTGCATATTAGAGATGGAAAAGATTTATCTTGAGACTACATGAGACATACTTAACACATCTACATTTACTAAGTTAATTCTTGAAAGAGAAGTTTTATTTTATTTTACTCTATTAAACATGTGGGAATAGCTCTTAAATTTGTTCATTTAAGATTTTTATTAAATAAATTACAGTTGGGACACATAATCTTTATGTTGTAGTAATATTTAGCCTGGTATGTTGGTTTAGAAGGATCTGAATGCAGTTTTTATTATGAGCTTTTATAATTTTTTTTTTAGTTATGACTGTGAATGATGAGGGTTATTTAGAAAAGCCTATTTTACCCTACATGTTCTAGTTCTGTTTCTTGGGCTATAAATAGTGCAGATAAGATTTGGACAAGTCTGTGAACTTTCCATTGACTTTATTAGAACAGTGTTTTCCACTGGTTATTCCTGAGGGGCAAGGTCAGATCTTATACGAGATTGGCTCAGCATAAAAACTGTGTATACTGAGTAAACATGAGAATGAAAGCCAGAATATGAGAAATGACAGAAGTTTGTAGGCTTGGAATAATGTTTTTAGACTTATGCCATGGTTGCCCATTAAAATGGAATCCTCCACTCAAACCTTCCCTTTCCTATGTTAGTGAATGGTACACCATCCACTTAATTAGTTACTCAAGTAAGAGACCTTTTCCATTTCATATACCTGTGTCAGTTAGAACTAGGTTTTACTCTAAGTTATAGAAAGTTCCAATTAATAGTGGCTTAAACAAGACAGAAGTTTATTCTAGCTGTACATAAAAATCTTGGTTGGTATGTGAGGACTATTATGGTGCTCTATACAATGAGGGACAAAGGTGAGGTTCCTTACATCTTATTGTCTTGTCATAGATGGTGGTATTTACATTTCAGGCAGCAAGCTGGAGGAAGGGAGAAAAAAGAGAGCAAAGGGTATGCATGCTCCATCTCATCTGAAAGATTCTCAGAAGCTGCTACATAAATGCTTCTGGTTACCATCCCATTGATATGAGTTTAGCCACATTATTGTATTATACTTGCAAAGAGAAAGTGAAAGCTGTAGTCTGCATTCTGGGAAGCCTTATGCCAGGCCCCAGATTGGAGATTCTATCACCACTGGAAAAGAAAGAGAAATGGATCTTGGGCTAGAACATCTTGGACTCCCAAATACCCATGAACACACTCTTGTTCATTCATAGACCACTGCTCTTCCATAGGGAAGACAACCTCCCAAAGCCATCCAATTCCTTATCCAACTCAAAGGCCTTGACCTCTGGATATGCATGGTGGTCTCTATCAAGGCCAGCCATAGCTTCTTGTGGTTTGGTAACCTATAAACTAAGGCATTCTGTCATTTCATAGGCACTCAACATCTAACTATAGAGAAGGAGCAGAATAACTTCTATAAAGTTTCCCATTTAGAAAAGAAGGGAATGAGAAATACAAAGAAGTACTATCAATAGTAGTTGTCACATTTTGCTGGACTGGAATTATGAAGACTCCTCTCTGCATTAGAAAAGCTCCTTGATTAGTCTCTCTGGTAGCTCTTGATTTTGCTGCATGGGAAGAATTCCCTAGTGCTGTGGTCAGCAAACTGTGGCTCACGAGCCACATGCGGCTCTTTGGCCCCTTGAGTGTGGCTCTTCCACAAAATACCACGGCCTGGGCAAGTCTATTTTGAAGAAGTGGCAATAGAAGTAGTTTAAGTTTAATAAATTTGGATTTCAAAAGAAATTTCAATCGTTGTACTGTTGATATTTGGCTCTGTTGACTAATGAGTTTGCTGACCACTGCCTTAGTGCATTTTTTCTGTGACTCCTGACTTTGTCCTTAGGGAGGTTCCTTTTTTAACTTTACTTTCCTTCATGGCCGCATTGGAATACATGTTCCTAAAGGATGAAAATCTCTCTCTCTCTCTCTCTCTCTCTCTCTCTCTCTCTCTCTCTCTCTCTCCCCCCCCCCTCATAATTTTAAATGGATTTTTACAGAGAAAAGAAGGGAGAGGGAGAGAGAGAGAGAAACATGGATGTCACAACAAAACTTTAGCTACTCCTGTATGCCCCTTACCAGGGATTGAGCTTGCAACTTGGACCTGTGCCTTGACCAGGAATCAAACCAGCAATCTTTTGGTGCACAGGATGATGCCCAACCAACTGAGCCACACCAGCCAGGTGAGGATGCAAAGCTTTTATAGTCCATTCCTGCTGGTGTGGATTAGGGGGTTCAAAGAATTGCTTTGTGGGCAGGGGAGTAAGGGAAAGATGGATTAGGGGTGAATTTTCCTAGAAAAAAAGTAAAAGTGAGAGAAAACAGACAATGCTGAAACTCCTGGAATCATCAACATTTAAGAGTTAGGTGGAGAATGAGGACCTGACAAAGAAGAGAGAGGGAAACTGTTCAGGAACAGAAGGAGAATTGGGACAATGTGATATACAAGTCACAAGAAGAGAAAGTTTAAAGAAAGAAGATGTATCCCAACATAGATGTTCAGAATGGTAAAAACATATATACAAAGTGTAGTGTTATAAGGGTTGGTAATTGGGAGTTATTTGAAATTTTCCAAAGAAAGAGCAACATCAGTGATGAGCTGGTGGACATAAAACCTGCCCATGGTGGCTACAGGAGTTTAAGGAAGAAACAGAGATAATAAATTTGAATGTGGTTATAAAGAGAATGGGAGGGAAGGGAGGAATCAGAAGTTGAGATTCACTCAGATTCTCAGATATTTTTTTAAGAAGATAGAATTTTAACTTGCAAGAAAACAGAAAAGATGTCATCTATAGTATACTCTGACCCTTCCCTTAGATCATGATCAGTTTATAAGCTCCAGGGTGGCTGGGGATTTAGGTGTCCTACTTTTTTTTTTTTTCCTTGCAAAGTAGTTGGAAAGTGAAGAGGAAAGCTTTGGCCAAAGCTCACAAAATATACAGACTGTGGAAGAAAAGAGAAAGTCTTTGATACCCAGGAATATTTATTGAAGAGCATTACTTTGCAACAAGAGCAATTAAACATAACTATCATGTGCAAGGCACTGTGCCACTCACCAATATATCCCTGAAAGAAGATACTATCTTTGTAATTCAAAGTCCATTGCAGTCAAGTTTAATGAAACGGCTCTCATTTAAGTCTCTAATACAATAACCTATGTAGGATAAGTCTCTTAGGGTTTGGTGGTAGCATTAACTGTGTCTTTCCTGAGAAACTTCAGTTGTCCTTTTCTTTTAAATAGTGATACTAGATGATATCCTTAGAAATCTCCTGTGTGCCAGGCACTAAGCCAAATACTTCATCTATGTTTTCTTAGGATATTCTCACAATGTGTCTTTGAAGAAGGTACTGTCATAATTCTATTGGTGAGGTTAAGTAACAGGCTACTAAACATTTTTCTTTTTTTGCTGCCAGGAAGCTTAGAGCAAGGTTTTAAACTCAGTCATAGCAATTGCACTGACCTTTCCTTTGCTTTTCTTTTTAAGTTTAAAATACTTTTTTTTTTTTCCCTGAGGTTTTAATCAGAACTGAAACATTCATAGATGATGGCTCAATTTTTAGTTTAAGGCTGCTTTTTAAATGTACAAATAAGTCTGTTTCTTCACCTATTTTCTCCTCTAAACTTTTTTCATCCTTAAAAAATAATTATATACATTCTAACAGATTTTTGAGGTGGTATCTTGTTGTAGTTTTTAATTTTTGTTTGTTTGTTTGTTAATCCTTGCCCAAGGATATTTTTCCATTGAATTTTAGGGAGACTGAAAAAAAGAGGGAAAGACAGAGAGAAACATTGATTGAGAGAAACAAATTAATTGGTTACCTCCTGTATGAGTCCTGATCAGGGCCCGGGCTGGGGAGAAGCCTGCAACCAAGTACATGCCCTTGACTGGAATCAAATCTGGGACCTGTTAGCCCATAGGCTGACACTCTATCCACTGAGCCAAACTGGCTAGGGCTCTTATAGTTTTGTGATTTATGTTTCCCTGATAGCTAGTCAGGTTGACAAATGTATGTCTTCTTGGATGTTGAAAATATTGTGGAAAATTTTTGTATATAATTTTTTTTTAGTGATCAAACATATTTTTGAAGAGAATCATGGTATAAAATAATTGAATTTTACATTTATTGCATTCATATCTTGGTATTCTATTACAATTGTGATTTGAGTTCCTAATTTGGATCTTCGACTTGATAATTTTAGAAATTAAATGATGACACAAACATCTGCTAGAATTTTATGTTCTTTTAGGTCATTTACTTGTCTCTTTATACATTTAGTAACATTTGCAACAATATCAGATATTTTACATATATGTTTTTGGGTAAGAATTAGTAAAAGATATAAATATTTAAAATGCAAATTGGAGCCAGTTCTGAACCAGACAGCTATTAGAATGGCATTTTTACTCTCCATCTCTACCCTTTGTGGCTGGAGAGAAACAGGGTGGAGCCTAACCATTGATTACAAGCAAATAGATTTCTTCAACACAGGTCTCTTACAATAGACATCTACTATTAAAGTGGAGTAGAAAAACATAGCCACGAGGGATTCCTTTGCAGTTGTCCCTTGGGATTGACATTTACTGGGTGGAGCATTCCTGATTATAAGGAAAGGTAGACACCAGCATAATTATGCAGCTTAGCATTAGCTAGACTTGCAGTTACTGGTTGAGTAGAACAAATCCAAATGGTCCAGGTTATAAGGTTACAGCATAGGTGGAGAGAGCTTGGAAGATACTCCAGCTGAGGTTCCTTCATTAGTGAGTGAGCTGAATGCAAATGTTGTGTCCTGGATAGGTGCGGGTAGTGAATAGGAATGGCTTCTTTGACAAAGCCAGGCTAGACATGATGTAGTAATCTTCTTTCACTATAATCTCTTCGCCAGTTTGAACTCCTTAGATTATGGTTAAACCATGAATTTAGAATAGGAATTTCCTCATGAAGAGGGGGGACAGTTCATAGCTTGCCATGACTACAGAATAAGATGTTTTAGGAGATAAATAACCTTATCAAGGGGAGCCTTTGCTAAGTAGGGTGGAGAAGGTAGTAGAACTGGAGAGGGGCTCCAGGGACAGCTGAGGGATGGTAGGTCTCCAGCTCTCCTGGCATGGTGTGTACTTTCACTATCACCATCACCTTGTTCAGGCTTTCTGTTGGGCATCCTAAGGGCAGAACATGAGACCAAACCAAATTAAAATATAAGGAAGAAGAAGAAAAAAATTAGCTCAAATTCTATACAAAATGCAAATCAAATAAGGATTATGTAAAAAAAAAAAAAAACACAAAGAATTTTCCAATGTAAACAAAGAAAAAGCTAAAAGAAATAAAAATGACAATTTTTATAGAATTTACAACGAACAAAACACATACAAAAAACAAAAGTTTAGCAGAATGACCAAATCTTGATATTTTAAATAAAGGTAAGTAAAACAAATAGGAAAAAAAAGATGAGAAAAAGTGGATAAGAAAAAAAATCATTAAACATAAAAAGGTGCGGTTTAAAATGAAAGATAAAAAAAAGACAAAAGTAAAAGCAAGAAGGAGGAAGATGAGAAAGATAGGTGGTAAACATGCAGAAGTAGAAGGAGAGTAGCATAACTGAGTAACAGGCTAAAACAATGCTGAGCTGTAGAATGTTTTGCAAAAGACAAAATATAACCTGAATAGGAAACCAACTAACCAAACAGCTGGGAGTCTTGGTAGGAATCCTCGGCAGAATCTTACATAGTGTGAGGCCCAATTTAATGTGGTCCCTAATGGTTGGGGGAGAAGGAGGGAGCGAGAGGACTGTGCGCGCTCAGACTCCTGCCCTTCGGCACGCCTTGGGCACCAGGGCCCAAGTCAGCATTTCTTGGCAATTAGGAGCACAGGGGCAGGGCCCTGGGGGCCCTCTGCCTCAGTTGTGTGTGGGCTCCTGGGCCCTGCAGATTCTGCTGTGAATTAGGTGAAGCAGATGCAGTTAATTCTTTCTGATTATCTATAGTTCTGGAAGGAAGGGTTACTTTATGTAATTTCAAATAATTTATATTTGGTCCTTAGATGTGTGCATCTTTGAATTAAAAAAAAAAAAAATTCCGATGTTTCTCCTCTCATCTCACCCCAGAGGTCACTACTGTTAAACACTTTCCTGTGTGTTGTTTTTGACCTTCATATATGGATTTAAAACATTTAGATGTAGAGTAATAGAGGATTTTGTATGTAAATAATCATCATGACGAACATATATTAAATGTTTATAATACACCAAGTACTAGAAATGGATTATACTGTATTATGGCTTCCTTTGCCTTAACTCATTTAATCCCTGAAGCGGTATTATTTTGGTTTTACAGATGTGGAAATTGAAGCAAATGAGATTAAATAATGTGTCCAAGGCCACCCTGCAAATGAAAAAGTAAAACAAGACGTGCAGTTAGAGTTTCCACTCTTAAGCATCATGATTTTCTGCTTTACTAATTGGAGTCATGTTGCACCAATTTTCTATAACTTATTTTTACTCTTAAAAATATATCAAGGAATATATATTCTTAGCAATATAGCAAATCCAAAATAGATCTTCCTATGTGAGAGCTTATAGGTCCACTCCATTCTTTAAGTTGCTGCGTAGTATTTGTATTTCAAATTTAATTAATTCCCCATTTATGAATATTTAAGTAGCTTCTAATTTTGAGTTCTGGGCACATTTATTATGTTTAGAAGATGGTTATTGAGTACCTACTATGCTCTAAGCATTCTTCTTGATGCTAAGGAATCAGCTGCCAACAAAACAGACAAAGCTCTGCCGTGAATTTATTTTCTAGTGGAAGAAACAGACCAAAATCAAATAAATGCATCACCTATACTAAAACATGTAAATCTGTCAGCGCATGATAAGGGTAATGAAGTGGAACAGAGCAGAATAATGGATCTATGGTATGGGAGTATAATTTTAAATTGTATGACAGGTCGTCTTCCCCCCCTCATTTTTTTTTTTTTTTTGCTTTGAAATTTCATATGTATTGTGTTTTTATTTTATTTTATTTTTAATTTTTTAATTAAGGTATTATATGTGTACATATCTTACCATTGGCCCCCCTACTCACATACGTGCCTCCCCCCGAGTTTTTCGTCCATTGGTTTTACTTATATGCATGCATACAAGTCCTTCAGTTGATCTCTTATCTCCCTTCCCTCCCCGCTGTAATTTGACAGTCTATTGCTTTACTGTCTCTGTATCTATCTTTTTGTTAATCAGTTTATAATGTTCTTTATTATCCATAAATGAATGAGGTCATGTGGTGTTTCTCTTTCATTGACTGGCTTATTTCACTCAGCATGACGTTCTCCAATTCCATCCAGGTTGCGGCAAATGATGAGAATGACTTCTTTTTTATGGCAGCATAGTATTCCACTGTGTAGATGTACCATAGTTTTTTGATCCAATCATCTGGTCTCATTGGAAGTTGAAAAATAGTATAGGGGTCCCATGTGCACTTTATCCAGCATACTCCATGGTAATACCTTACATAACTATATTACCATATCAAAATGAGGAAACTGACATTAGTATAATCCACAGACCTTATTCAAATTCTACCAGTTTCTAAATATACTCATTTGTGTGTGTGTGCGTGTGTGTGTGTGTGTGTACATGTGTATATATTTGTACAATTCTATGTGGTGTTATCACATTTATAGATTTGTGCAAACATCAATTATTTATTTTTAAGTTGCCATTTAAATAAAACCTAAAATAAGTGGGGGGCTAAGCCAGGGAAGATCTGGATGTACAGAGCTTCAGGCAGAGGCCTTAGTGTATGCACAGGCCCTGAGGCAGGTGGGGAGCAATTTAAAGAGGAACTTTGATGGCAGAGTGATTGGAGAGGTAGTGGGGTGGGAGAGGGAAGTCAAACCATGTAGGGCCTATAAGGCCATGGTGAAGACTGGTCTTTATTCTGAGTGAGATGTATAGAGTGGGAGGGATTTGAGTAGAGGAGTGACAAAATTAGACTTCTGTTTTAATTGGGTCACTCTGGCTGCGGTGTGGAAGCATGGAGACCAGTTAAGGGTGTGATTTTACAATGACTCCCTTTCTTCCCTAAAAGAGGATTATACATCTCTGCTTTGTTGCCATTAGGTATGCATTACAGGGAGAAGTATTTCTCCCCAAACCCCCCCCCCCCCCATTACTTCTTCACCCAATGGTCAATCTGGGGCCATGTACCTGGCTTTGGTTCAATGGAATATGTACAGACATGACCTATCACAATTGTTACATCAGATTGCATGGTTCAGCTTAGCCCCTGGGTTCTTCTTTCTGCCATGAGAATAGCAGATCTGGGGTCCTTTTTCAGGCTGGATCCTGGAATGAAAAGAAATGTGAAGAAGAGCCTCAGAATATAGAGGGACTTCATCCCATATGTAACATGGTAAGGAATATGTTTATTATAGTAAGCTCTTCAGATACCGGGGTTGTTTGTTATTGCAGCAAAATTGACTAATACAAAAGTCTCAGGTGATGATAGTTTGGACCAGTGATTTTCAACCCTTTTCATCCATGGCACACGTAGGCTAATTACTAAAATTCTGTGACACATCAAAAATTTATTTTTTGCCAATTTGAAAAAAAAGTACAATTTTGTTTTATTCACACCAGATGGCTATTATTGTGTTGGCTGTTGCCTTTTTAAATTTGACAATCTAAGGAATAAGAGGTCAGTGCCCCCAACTAAACAGTCAGGTATTGCATGTTTTAAAAATTCTTGTGGCACATCAGTTGAAAATTGCTAATTTGGACTAAGGTAGTAGACATATTTTTATACACATTAATTATGATTTTTGTGGTATACTTGCTTGCTGGGTCAAAGTGCACAGCTATCAGTTTGTCCTGCTGATTGTGTCAACCCAAACACCTTTTGATTATGCAAGAAAATAGTCATTTCTTTATATTTTAGCAAACAGTGGATGGTACCCAATTAATTTTTTTGCTCTGATGGGCTAAATATGTTATCCCACTGTTATTTAATACCCACTTCCTTGATTACTAGAGAGAGTAAGCATTTTTGCCTATATCTTTTTAGCTCTTCTTCCTGAAGTTAGATTATATTATTATTTAATTCAACCTACTAATCCCAGCACTACTCCCATTATTCTCCAATTTAACAATATGTTAAATTGAACAACTATTACATGCCAGACAGAGCCCTAAATATCACCTAATTTAACTCTCCTATTAATCTTATGAGCTAGGTATCACAATAATAGACATTATTGTCCCTTTGTGCTTGAGGAATATGAGGTCTGGAACTATTTAAGTATTTAGAACTATTCTAAAATTACTTGCTTAGAATTATACAGTCATTGTTAGAGTGGAACTTTAATCAGCACTACTCAGACACTAATATTTCCCCCCAATTTTCACAATGCTTTTGAACATGAACACTACTTGGGCTAATCTACTCACTGTTCCTTGAACAAGTTTTGTTCTCCCTGCCTCTGATTTTTTTCAAGAAGACAAACCATGCACTTGTAAGTGTACTGAAGGATAATTAGCACATGTAAAAATTTTAGTTTTTATTTTATTTGTCTTTCCATTCTCCCTTCCCCCCAAGTATTATGCCCGCACCCTTTCCTGCAATAGTGTAGTTTACCGATTGAACGAAGAAGGCTTTCAGTGGGGTATGCATCACCTTATGTTCTACTCTAGGTATCTGCACAGTCTGTGGCCTTTCATTGCAAGGAATGGGACTAGCAAAAGACACAGAATAGGTAAGAAACCTAAAATAGAACATAAGGTGAACATACCATGCTGAAAAGCTTCCTCATGCAATTAGTGAAGTATATACCATTGGCTCAGACACACCTTTCTCATGTGCCAACTCTGGGTGTTTTAAAGTATAGAGACTTTATTGTCACAAGCGATTACTAAACTATAATAGACTTAAAATAGTTTCCTCTGCCTTTCTCCTACTGAGGAATTTAAAAGATTGTTTCTTCCCTTCTATAAATGTAATTAGAAATTGGCAAAGAATAGGCTTTTTAATTTTTTCTTCTGTGGGAGTATGTCTGTCTTTCACAAATTCATATTTCTTTCCCATTAAATGGCAATAGGGGTGATTCTCCCCACCCTCATTTTTTGTGGTCTCCACATGTCTATGAAAATATGTGCTCTAACTTAATTTTCCAGTGTGGTGAAACAGACAAGTATGTCTAACATGTAGTGAACAGGAAATAAGAAAATATTTTTATCCACAGAGGATGTAAGTGCCGTCCAAAGTCAGACAAGTAGTTAATGAAAAAACATTAATCTATGTAAACATAAAGAAATAGCCCATCTGGGAAATTGGGCCAATTTGAAATTAAGTAAAATAATACTTATTTTTAATGTGTCTCTAAATTTAGAGAAACATTTTTGGTTGAATGTTTATGAAACATTTTTGGTTGAATGTTTATATAAAATGTGATGGGATATTTTTCCAAAAATATTGTCATTATCCCTAAGTATTTATTCTTTTGTTTAGAATTTACATAAGGGAATGTCCTGTGCTTTGGAAATACATATAGACTGGAACACTAGAGGAGCAACCATTTTTTTTCTGTATCTAAACTCAATATGGATGAAATCTTAGATGACTAGTTATGTGCCGCTTAATGATGAGGATAGTTCTGAGAAATGCATTGTTTGCTGTTTCATCCTTGTGGGAACATCACAGAGTGCACTTACACAATCCTACTAGTACAGCCTATGACACACCTGGGCTATATGGCATAGCCTACTACTCCTAGCCTACAAGCCTGTGCAGCTTGTTACTGTGCAAAACCGCATGAGATTATGTCAAGAACAAGAGAAAACGATGCAATCAAGAGACAAGGCAAGCACAAAATGTATGTGGCTGCTGCTGGCCTAACACAGTATGCCATTTGAAAGAAAATGATAGTTTTATCAGAAGAAAGAGTATACTTCAAAATAACGATAAAATGTTATAGTGGATACGTAAGCCAGGAAAGTAGTTATATTGCCATTATTAAATTTTATGTAGTGTACATAATTGTGTGTGCTACCCTTTTATGCAGTACCATAGGTTTACACTAGCATCACCACGAACGTGTGAGTACCACATTGTGCTATGACATGAGTCACAAGGTGATAGAACGTTTTCAGCTTCATTAGAATTTCATCCCTATTGTATATGCAGTTTGTAATTGACCAAAACGTTGTGATGTGGAGCATGACTGTATTGTGTTTCACTTTTCAGACTAGCATGGTAAGTTTTTGTTTTTCAGTATTTTATGTTAGGTTCAGGTGTACAGCATAATGGTTAGACAATCATATATTTAGTGTTCCCCTGGTATTTCCAGTACCCACCTGGCACCATACATAGTTATTACAGTACTAGAGGCCCAATGCACAAAATTCATGGATGGGTAGGGTTCCTAGTGACTGCTGGTTGCTGGCTGGAACCTCCCTTCCCCCAGCTGCCTGCTGTTGCCACCAGCTGGGACCTCCCTTCACACTCGCCTTGGCCTGGTGCTGCCCGCTCACCTGCTCTCCCATCCCGCCATGGTCCTGCTCTCATTGGGCCCCACTGGGCCGGCAGCGCCTTCACTGGGGACAATTTGCATATTAGCCTTTTATTATATAGGATTATTGACTATATTCACTATGCTGTAATTTACATCTCTGTGACTATTTTGCAACTACCAATGTTCACCTTTTTCACTCAGTCCCCCATCCCGCATCTGTTTGTTCTCTGTATCTGTGTGACTGTTTCAATTTTGTTTGTTCACTTATTTTGTTGGAAGAATTTTTTAATAGCAAAAATCAAAGATTAAGCTCTAAAAAAAAATTGTTTGGATCTGGTTGCTATAATGTTTTGGTTTTCTTTTTTTGTTTGTTTTGGTTTCTTTTTAAAAAGAATTAATATTAATTATAAAGATGTGAAGGAAAAGGAAATGCAATCAAATTGGTACCTGGCCCTCACTGTTGTGAGTCAAATGATGTTCTCACAAACAATGGCAGCTTATTTATTTAACCTCATTGTTCCTTACAATGACTTCTGAGGATGATTAAGGAAATAAAAGTTTTTAGTATTAGGTCTAGTAATAATTAATGTCGTTTTCTAATACTTTTTAAAATCGAATTTATTTAAACAATACAACAAAATTTAATCAACAATATAGTTGCTGTTGTTTTCTATTACTTGTGCCCAACGCTCAGGAAGCATTTTAATCCCTCTGTTGTAAAATTCTTGTGATTTTGATGCAAAAAATTCGGTCAATGCATTTTTGAGGCATTCTTCATTATTAAATTTTTTTCCAAGAAGAAAGTTTTGCAAAGAACAAAACAAATGGTAATCAGAAGGGGCAATATCAGGAGAATATGCAGGTTGAGGGAGAACTTCCCATTCCAACTGGCACAGTTTTTCAGCAGTGATTCTTGCAGTATGCAATCAAGAGACAAGGCAAGCACAAAATGTATGTGGCTGCTGCTGGCCTAACACAGTATGCCATTTGAAAGAAAATGATAGTTTTATCAGAAGAAAGAGTATACTTCAAAATAACGATAAAATATTATAGTGGATACGTAAGCCAGGAAAGTAGTTATATTGCCATTATTAAATTTTATGTAGTGTACATAATTGTGTGTGCTACCCTTTTATGCAGTACCATAGGTTTACACTAGCATCACCACGAACGTGTGAGTACCACATTGTGCTATGACATGAGTCACAAGGTGATAGAACGTTTTCAGCTTCATTAGAATTTCATCCCTATTGTATATGCAGTTTGTAATTGACCAAAACGTTGTGATGTGGAGCATGACTGTATTGTGTTTCACTTTTCAGACTAGCATGGTAAGATGTTTTTTGCAGCCTCACTGTGTTATCGTGGTGAAGAATTACGCCCTTCCAATTAATCAGCGCGGGTTCTTTTTCTCTTAAAGCTTGGGCTAACCTTTCCAATTGGGCACTATACACTGCACTTGTAATGGTTTGGTTAGATGGTAAAAGTTCATAATGAAGAATTCCTTTAAAATTCCACCAAACACACAACATCACTTTTTTCGCATGCAAGTCAGGTTTTGGCGTGGGCTGCGGAGCCTCATTTTTGTCCAACCATTGAGGCCGCCTTTTCAAATTAACATACAGTACCCATTCTTCATCTCCGGTAACAATTTGCTCTAAAAACGGCAAAAGGTTTTGACGAGAGAGGAGCGAACTGCAAATTGTGACTCTTTGATTATGGTTGTTGTTGGTCAACTCATGAGGAACCCATTTTCCAAACTTTTGGACTTTGCCAAGTGCACGCAATTGATTGGAAATTGTTTTTTTGTGAACAATTTAAAGTTGTCGCAAGCTCTTGTTGGGTAATTTGAGGTTTTTGCACCAAAAGAGCTTGAAGAGCTTCTTGATTAAGATTGGACACACGGCCTCTACCACTCTTGTCATCTAACGAAAAATTCCCCTCGCGAAATTTCTCAAACCAACGCTGGCATTTTCTGGTGCTAACTGCATTTTGACCAAGAGCACTACAGATGTTTTTTGCAGCCTCACTTGCTTTTCTTCCTAACTGGAACTCGTAAAGCATGCAGTGCCGAATATGCTCTTTATCCGCCATCTTCTTAGTCCTAGTTTTGCAACAAAAACCAAACCAAACACAAACTTTTTCAAGCAAAACTTGTTAATTGCACTTCACACGTTCTGTAGATACCACGTGTTTGAAGGTTATGTCAATACAAGTCAACGCCAAGCAAGATTTTAAACGAATGTTTAAAAACGACATTAATTATTACTAGACCCGATAGAAAAATTGCTAAACCATATAGCAAACTTTGTTTTCGGTTAAGCTTTTTGAAAGATTAAACTTTCCCTAATGGTTCAGAAGACTCTCATGAGCATTCATTATTTTGCAGTGTTGGGAGATAGTCTAGACCAGTGGTTGGCAAACCCATTAGTCAACAGAGCCAAATATCAACAGCACAATGATTGAAATTTTTTTTGAGAGCCAAATTTTTTAAACTTAAACTTCTTCTAACGCCACTTCTTCAAAATAGACTCGCCCAGGCTGTTGTATTTTGTGGAAGAGCCACACTCAAGGGGCCAAAGAGCCGCATGTGGCTCGAGATCCGCAGTTTGCCAATCACGGGGGTAGAACACTAAAGGTAACAGTCATCATTATCATTGACATAAAGCTAACATTTGAGAACATGTAGGATATTGTGTGCAGGCATGCTCTCAAATGCTTTATCTTTATTAACTCATTTGGTTCTTATAAGAGCACTATAAAGTAAGCCATTCTCATGTTGCAGATGAATTAACTGAGGCACAGGCACAGAAAGGTTTAGTAACTAACCTAAGGTGGCCCAGCACAGAGGCAGTAATGCCAAGATTTACATTCAGCCTATCCCCAGAGTCTCAGAGTTTATGGGTTTGGCACAAGTTCAGATTTTGGCTTTGCCACTTGATGGTTAAATGAGGAGGTAAGTTTTCCCCAGTTTTCACTGTGCTTGTCTTAAAAAATGAGGATGATAATGGCACTATCATACATTGTAAAAGCGAGGAGAGAATGAAATACTGTGACAAGGGGAAATACTGAAAAATTGCTCATTTTGTTTTGGAATCTGTGTTTGTGGTTTTCTTCCTCGCTGGTTGTATGTCACTTTTCAATGTTTTTAGTGCTCAAGAATGTAGGCTCCAGATATCCCCGGTTTACCATGGGTTTGGCTGATTGTAGGCAATCTAGTTTACTTCTCTAAGCAGAGTTTTCCTTTTATGAGGTGGGGACCTATATTCTTAATGAAACAGCTCCATGTATTTGAAAGTACAGTGTGTTATTGTCTTTGTGATCTGGGTAAGAAATTTGGAAAAGGTTCTGTATCTTAAGGTGTCCTTAACATAACCTTTCTAGGATGTGCTGTTTTTCTATTATTTTATTTCCAAATTTGTCTACTTACTTTAGCATTTTAAATTTGGTCAGAATCAACTCATTCATTCCTTGTTATTTTTCCCCAAACGCTTGATGGCTTTTGAATGTGTCCTGTGTTTGTCTTTCATTTCTCAGTGCTGGCAGATTTGGTCTATCTGTTGACATCAGTTAAGGTGGTTTGGCGAGAAAGGTTTCCCCAAGGGACAAAGTATTTTCCAGATCTTTTGTGGAGAAAATGGGCTGGCTTTAGTCACCCATTTCTGACACATTAATATTGTTGAAATTGATTGTATGCATATGTTCTTAAACTATAGTTCCACTCTCTATTTTCCTGACTGCTCTTGATTCAAACCTTGTTTCTCTGCTTTAAAATATTTTTTCATATTTGTATAAAGCATGTATTGTTGCTCTATGGATATGGAATATAAGTAATACTGATGTATCTTCAAAAGGAAAATATCACACTGCTGTGTTTGGGTAACTTGTTAGATGTGAAAACAAATAGCTCATATCAGCTTTTATACTCCCTTTCTTCCTATGTTAAAAGCTCCTAACTTTACTCATCAGTCTCTTGAAATGGTGTGGAGTATACTTATAAGGAAGCTGCCATTGTGAAAGCAGTCACATCAAGGGAGAAATTAGAAGAGCATAAAACACAAAATCTACCACTGGATCTTGACCTATTGCCATTATTTTTAAGAGCTCTCATTTCTCCATTTTGATGCCAATTCTTTTGGTTTTTAAATTTGGTAATTATGTTACTTGCCCACTGACACTTTAGGCTTTAAACTTAAAAAATAAAGTTTTATTGAGATATAATTCATACACCATATAATTCCTTAATGATTTAATGTTTTGTTTTTATAAAAATATATTCACAGAGTTGTGCAACCATCATGGTAATCAGTCATTGCTGGCTTTATTTGTTTTTTTTTTTTGGTTTAAAACAGGCTTTAAACTTTCTGAAGAGGTGATATATTCATATGGTTAAAATAGCAATATTAAAATGGTAACATTGGGAAGTCTCACTATTACTTGTTTTTGATGACTTCATCTGTGCACACTTGCCCCATCTCCTTTTATTAGTTTTTTTTATACATCTTTGAAATACACAAATAAATAGAAACTTAATATATATTCTTATTTACCCCTTTATTATACATTTACTTTTGAAAAAAAACTTAATATTTATCATGGACATCTTTCTATATCAGTATCTAGACATAAGTGGAAATATTGTTGTTTATATAACCAGTTCCATATATTGAATAGATATATATTTGGGTTATTTTCTTTTTTTAAAAAATTATGTTTTTGTTGATATTTAGAGAGAGGGGTACTGAAAGGGAGAAGGGAGAGAGAGAAACATTGATGAGAGAAACATTGATAGGCTGCCTCCTGCCTGACCCTACTGAAGATGTAGTCCTTACCTGGAATTGAACCAGCTATCTCTTTGTGCAGTGGTCGGCAAACTCATTAGTCAACAGAGCCAAATATCAATAGTACAACAACTGAAAATCTTTTTGAGAGCCAAAAACCGACTTCTGCACATGGGCCATGAAGTTTCAATTGTACTATACGTGCACGCCCACACATGATATTTTGTGGAAGAGCCACACTTAAAGGGCCAAAGAGCTGCATGTGGCTCGTGAGCTTCAGTTTGCCAACCACTGTCTTAATGACTGGGTCAATGCTCAACTGCAGCCAAACTTGGCTGGGTTATTTCATTTTTTTGCTGCTACAATCAGTGCTGTAGTGAACAGCATTAAAAGTATGCCATCTAGTATGTGGGAAGTTTATCTATAGGATACATTTCTAGAATTAAGATTGGTGGGTAGGGGAAAATGCATTTGTTACTTATTTTTTGGCTTTACTTAAAGTGCCTAGTAGAAATTTTTTATTTTTTCTATACTAAATTTGTCAGTTGTATGGCTTTTGGATTTTGATTCTTGTTAAGAAAGGCTTCTCCTGTCCAAAGTTAATAGAGAAATTTGTCCGTGTTTTCTTTTAGTGATTTTATGGTTTTATTTTTTTTAATATTTAAATTTATGCTTCCCTTGGATCCAATTTTTTTCCCCACTTGATGATTCATCGTCATAGCACCATGTATTTAAAAGCGTTCTCTAACCCTTACTGATTTGAGATGCTGTATTTATTGGGTCTATTTTTGGACTTTCTGTCCTGTTTCATTGGCTTGTGTGTCCCTTTGCATGGCTTATACTTTCATATCTTTTGTAAAATTAACTTTTAAATAATTTTAAAAATTGTAGAAGCCTACCAACCACAGGGTTCATGACTTTATTACATAAAATGCTCTGAAGAAATAAAATGAACTAAGAACTTTTAAAAAATATATTTTATTGATTTTGTACAGAGAGGAAGGGAGAGAGATAGAGAGCTAGAAACATCGATGAGAGAGAGTCATCGATCAGCTGCCTCTTGCACACCCCCTACTAGGGATATGCCCACAACCAAGGTACGTGCCCTTGACTGGAATCGAACCCGGGACCCTTCAGTCCCCAAGCCGACGCTCTATCTATTGAGCCAAACTGGTCCCGGCTGAACTAAGAACTTAAAAATTAAAAAATAATAGAAAACTTATGAAAATCTATAGAAAAGAACAAATGAACGCAAAAGAAATCTTCCTTCAGGATTTTGATCTGATTCTACATCTCCTAGCTTCCCCATTGCAATTATGGGAATAAAATTAAAAAAATTCTCAAAATAAAAAAAGTTCCAATTATTGACATTATTCATAAATCTGTGACATTTGATGAGTTAGATATTTTGACTAGAAATAACATGATTGCCTGGATATAATTTGTTGCCTATACGTGCTTCTAGTCTAGCCCTCTTCCTTTTCATTTTTGGTACTGCTGCCAGTATAATCTTTCTTTTAAATGTGATTATTCAAATCTCTTATATGAAGGGTTCATTGACTCTGCATTGGCCATAGGAGAGTGAAGCTACTATGAATGGCAGCACAGCCACCTAAAAGTCAAAAGGTAATTTTTGAGCACCAACTGTGTTTTATAGCAAAGACACACATAGAGGAAGGAACAAAACAATCCTGTCTCTGACCCCATGCATCTCAGGACCTAATGGAAATACTGATGGTGACCAAGGGATTGTAGTGAAGTGTGATGTGGGCTATTATGGGATATTAGGTTAGCTGTCTATGCTTGCAACCCACAAATACCCAACTCTCCAGTTCTGACAAACTATTTGCACTTCCTTGAATTAATCATTGTTGCTCACCAGCAGGCTTTTACATTTGCAACATTTTCTTGGAATACCTGGATATATTGGACTGAGTCTTTCATGACTCAGTAGAAACAGCATCTCTTCTGGGAAAACGTTCTCATATCCTTATTAGAAAAATTTGTTCATATTTTCTTCTAGTAGTTTTATGGTTTCATTTTTTAAACATTCAAACTTAAGATTCCCTTGTGTTACATTTTATTTTTTTGTGGAAGGGCTAGGTGTCTTCCCTGCTTTGTGGTTTCTTGTTACTCTGTGCATACTTCTATGGACCATTCACCATGTGGTGTTGTAGTGAATTGTTTGCTTCTCTAGCCTTTCCTCTAGACTGAGTTATCTAAGCACAGGGTTGGCAGGAATGGGTCATCTTACTCTAAATGGTAGTAATAGTGTGTATAATCAATTTTTGAGAAGTTTTGTTAAGTAGAAGTGACACAATAATTGGAGGGACATGAGAGTTATTACAAGTTTGTTGGGCAATAGAAATGATCAAAAGAGAGTGCAAATTTGATATGTATTATGATATACATATTTTTGCTCCCAATACCAGAAAACCATGAAAATTATTTTCTCTAATATAACTTTCTCATGTTATCTAGCTCTATTTTTTATTGGAAAGTTAGGGAAAATACAATTATAGCTATACTAGATTTATATTTAGTAAGAATATGTTGTGCTTATTCAATGTATGTTCTTGAACATACAATTTTATTTATACCTCACTATTATCCTGAAATGAAGATATTTTACAGAGAAGGAAACTAGTGGACTAAGTAGGTTAAGTAACTATTTTGAAGGTCATAAAGCTTACAAGCATCAGTGTGGCATGTACCTCAGGTCATTTGATACCCCTGTGACTATAGGTGGGTGACCTACTGGTTTATATGATATTTAATGCATTCTCAGTAGTGGCTTATTCATAAAAAGCTTAAGATGTTTCAAGTTGTAGCTCACAGAACTTGGTTTAGGGTATGTTCTTTTTTTAAAAAAATATATATTTTATTGATTTTTTTACAGAGAAGAAGGGAGAATGATAGAAAGTTAGAAACATGGATCAGCTGCCTCCTGCACACCCCCTGCTGGAGATGTGCGCACAACCAAGGTACATGCCCTTGATCAGAATCGAACCTGGGACCTTTTAGTCCGCAGGCCGACGCTCTATCCACTGAGCCAAACCGGTTTCAGCAGGATAAGTTCTTTTAAATATTTGAATTAGCCATCTGAACAAAAGGATCAAAGTGATTTAAAAATATATTTTATTGATTTTTTACAGAGAGGAAGAAAGAGGGATAGAGAGTTAGAAACATCGATGAGAGAGAATCATCAATCAGCTGCCTCCTGCACACCCCCCTTCTGGGGATATGCCTGTAACCAAGGTACATGCCCTTGACAGGAATCAAATCTGGGACCCCTCACTCCACAGGCTGATGCACTATCCACTGAGCCAAACCGGTTTCGGCCAAAATGATCTTTAAAATCAAGTTTTCACCAAGAAAGTAACAATATGATTAATATTTGAAATTCAAAATGATCATGCCAATAAGAAAAATGATCCTTTAAAATTAGAGCAAGGTGCTCTGTGGGGGAAAAAAAAGCAAAAACAACTCGAGCATTGTGCTCTAAGGTAGTATTATTTAGGCATAAGGGGAAAAGAAATAGATCTTAAGAATCCATTTTAACATATGCTTAATATTTTGGTAAAAGAAAACTTGATTTTTAGTATGATAAATGGGATATTATACAGGATGGGTCAAAAGTAGATTTACAGTTGTGAATATGTAAAACAGTTTATTCTTGCATTATTATTTATTAATTATTGTTTTATGTTTCATATGAACAGCTGTAAATCTACTTTTGCCCCACTTTGTATGTAAGCTTTAGAAAGTGATTCTGCTCTTCTATTTTTATTTAGAGGCTTATTGAAAAAGCCTTAGTTAAAAGACTGCGTTCACTTTGAGTCACCACATTTTAAATAAATGATGAAGAAACCAGAGTCACATTTTGAGAGGACTGATCGGAATGACTCAGGAGAGCACAAACAGAAAATATTCACTGGTAGTCCTTCAGCGAATATTTGCTTAATTAAATCATGGAAGAGAAATACCATAGAGATAATTAATGTTGGCAGATTGCAAAGGAAGAAATTTGGTGAAGATAACCTAACTGTATGAGGGTGGAAGATTATGTTATATATCACCTGAGGTTCTGTGGATTTATCTACCCACCCACCCACCCATCATCCATTCATCTTATCCATCTGTACTAGCTTTCTATCCATATATTATCTGTCTATGTGATTACATCGATCTATTCAACAAATGATATATTCCTAAAATTCATAGCTACCATTTATTGAGAGAGATGTATCAGATTCTGTCTTATGTACTTTGTCTTTTAATGTTAAAAAATAATGGGGTAAAAAAAAAATAATGGGGTAGTTAGTAGTAGCTTAATTTTATGAGTGAGAATACTAAAGAGTATATACCCAGTGTCATTTATAAATTGACAGAGTTAGGAGTGATATCACTGGATAGATTTTATAGACCCCCGGGTTGTACAGATACTAGAATCTGAAGCAATCTTCAAAAAGTCCCTTTGGCTTGCTGTGTCTGTGAAACTCATGGTTCTATGACTCTTAACACTACTCTCTCAACCAACATTCTTTCCTCCCTCCTTTCCTCCCTCCTCCTCTCCCTTTCCCTTTTCCTCCATCATTTCCTTTTCAATATTTATTGAGTGTCTATTTGTTGGGCCCTATGCTAGGTGCTGTAGATACCATGGTGATACACAATGGTTGGATTCTTGTTTTCACTCTAAAAAATACTACGTAGGACGTAAAGGATACAACTATAAATAAGCAACTTCTGTTTCCAAGGAAATCACAGTCTAGTGGGGACATATTTGGAGGGTATTATACAGCAACCTGAGAGAGCCATTTTGGAGGAATGTGGGCTCAAGTCAATGTATTCTGGAGAAGGTAGCTCCTGATATAAGTCTTAAAGAATGACTAGGTGTTGGCCCACCAACGAGAATGAGATAGTATGAGAGAGGGCACTCCTTGGCTGAGAAGACAGCATGAACAAAGGTAAAAAAGGGAGAACCAGCAAGGGGAACACATCGCATTGCAAGCCCGTTGGGGATACAATGGATGTGTCTGGAGTGGAAGGTCATGATCTAGAATAGAAGCCTTGGGATGCTGTGGTGAAGTTTGATCCATTTAAGCAGGGAAATCGTGAGGGTAGAGAGATCATCCCTGGGGGATATGTAGAGGGAAGACTTGAGGATTATGAGATTGGAGGCTGTAGTGATACACCAGGTAAAAACTATGTGAACTTGACCCACAATAGTGAGAACAGAGAGGAATTAGAAAGCGGAGTCTTGAGAACCATTCTCAATACAGAATAGTGGGACTTGATGAACGATTCGATGTGGAAATGATGAGACAAAGGCAGGTTTCAGAAAAGATTAGTTGTTCATTAGCACATCCTGTAGAGCAGTGTTTTTCAACCTTTTTTGGGCAAAGGCACACTTGTTTCATGAAAAAAATCACGAGGCACACCACCATTAGAAAATGTTAAAAAATTTAACTCTGTGCCTATATTGACTATATATAAAGCAATTCTCTTGAATAGGAATCAAATAAACACAAAGAAAGTATTTTATAATTACTTTATTATGAAATATTAAGTAAACAAAATAGTGAAAAATTATAAAATTCTTGTCTTGTCTGCACCTACGGCACACCAGGCAACATCTCGCGGCACACTAGTGTGCCGCGGAACAGCGGTTGAAAAACGCTGCTGTAGAGAATACAGGGGCTTTTGCATGATCATCCATGTTGCGGTCCTTCACTGTGGTCTCTCCCCTGCTTTGTAGAGTGAAGCCACACAGTCAAATAATGAAAACAAAATGAACTTCTCCAAATATATAACTTTGACTACGAAAGCATTGATGAGTAATGCATACTTTGAGGCTTCCTAATTATATTTGTGCCTGTTTATTGTTAAATTTGTTTTTTCTCTCTCTGACATTTATTGAGAGCTTGCTATGTCAGGTGACTGTTTAGGCAAATTAACTGTTTTATTCTCACAGCTACCCAAAGAAGAAGGCTGCAGTTTATTTTCATTTTTACAGATGAGGCACTGAGTGATTAGATAATTTGCACAAGATCCCCGCCACCCCCCATGAGAAGTGGCGTTTGGGCCTTGAATTCAAGCAGTCTGCCCTCAAAACTTGTCATTTTAATAATTATGTTTATAAATGTATTTATTTTCTTAATTTCTCCTTCAGATTCTTCATTGCTGGTGTAGAGAAACAGCTGATTTTTGTTTGTTGATCTCATACCCTGAAACTTTTCTAAATTTATTAGATCTCCTGTTTTTTGTTTTGTTTAATTCTTGTTGGCTACTGCTTTGGAATTTTGTTATAATATTTTTCTTTCCAACTGTTGCTATTGATTTAATTTAGAATATTGAAGGCCTTAAAATATCTTTTGTATATCTTCAATGCTACATAAAATTTACCTTTTTTTATTTTATGTCTTGTGTTGTCTGGCTTAGAGCATTTATGTTAAAAAAGTAAAAAACAACAACAACACAAAGGAAAAATATTTAGTATAAATATTTTAAATGCTAAAGAAATAGTGTGTCAAATGTTTACAATTCAATCATCACTTAAGACCATTGAAAGGTTTTTTAGACTGATTTGTTTTGGCTGGAGAATTACATGGACTTAAAACAATATCAGTTAATATGAATAAATGACCCTCATTCAATTAGGTAATTTAGGTGGCCCACTCATCCTGGCAAATTGTGGCTGTTCAAATCTGTTCCTGAAGTGGAGGAAATGTGGCTATTTAACTTCCTTTCATAGTAAAAAAAACAATAAATAAATAACTTGTTCCTCTCTTACTTTTTAAGGTTCCTTGAAGGTTAGGTTAGACTTTCCCAAAAGGGTTTTCCCCAGTCCTGTCCCAATTCTTTTTTTTTAATTTTTAAAAAATATATATTTTATTGATTTTTACACAGAGAGGAATTGAGAGGGATAGAGAGTTAGAAACGTCGATGAGAGAGATACATCGACCATCTGCCTCTTGCACACCCCGCACTGGGGATGTGCCCGCAACCAAGGTACGTGCCCTTGACCGGAATCGAACACGGGACCTTTCAGTCTGCAGGCCGATGCTCTATCCATTGAGCCAAAAACGGTTTCGGCTCCTGTCCCAATTCTATTTTGAATTTTAAAATTATTTCATTCTTATTATCCACTCATGAGACGTATGTTGGTTTGAATTTTATTGACTGTTAATGTGAGATGCCGAGAGCACATTCTTTTCCCATCATTTAAGTGTCTGGTCTAGACCAGTGCTTCCTGCTATTGCAGCCTTGACCTTAGCCCCTTGGTTATGATGGATGTACAAATGGAGCATGCCAGAGCATCTCAGGACTCAAAGAGACCTTGGAGGTCACTTTCTGGTGAGAAATTGTAACTCTCACCCCAATGTGTCATGCAAATGTTGACTCATGTGGCAGTTTTTATTCTTTGTCCAAGTAGAAAAATGAAGATATTCATATTCAATTTAACAGAGAAGAATAAATACCAATTAATTACTTTGTTCAGATACAGTGCTCTGGCTTCTGGATTCTCAAAGACAAAGAAGAAAAAAAGCAGAAAGCAAAAATCACAATTAGGGAGAAAACTTAGGAATCTGCAATTGTATCAGTTCTACAGATCTGTCAGAGTTCATGATTATTTGAACTCATGTCCCATGCACTAAGTTTTCTCTGACAGCATCATAGTTTAGTCCTTTTCCCATAAACTCTTACGTAGAGGCATCCAGGTTGCAATGTTTCAACATTCCTCACCTAGTCTTACTGACACTGTAGTCTCTGAGTGTCCTTGTATTTCACATGCATTTTATATTATCCTAATAGTGGCCCAGTGGATGAAATTCATGCATGGAGGGGTTCTCTCAGCCCAACCTGCACTCTCTCCAATCAGGGACCCCTTGGGAGATGTCCAACTCCTCGTTTAGGCTTGATACCTGTGGGATCAGGCCTAATCCGGTGGTCAGACAATCTGGAATCGCTGGCTCCTAACTGCTCACCTGCATGCCTGCCTGATTGTCCCTAATTGCCTCTGCCTGCCTGCCTGATTGCCCCTAACCCCTCTGCCTGCCTGATCACCCCTAACTGCCCTTCCCTACCAGCCTGATCTCATTTTGTGTGTGTGTGTGTGTGTGTGTATGTCCCCCCTATAACAATAGTTAAGAGCAATAATATAATATTAAAGGATGAATACAAATTAACAAAATGGAGAAAAGTAGAAAAAATATTGCAGGGAGAAGCAACAAGAGGGTGTGTATAAGTGCTGAGAAAATTGTAAGAGACTGGTCTGGTGAAGGCGGGGTAAGTGTTGGGGTTGGTACAAGAGGCAAGGGCAAGATGATGATACCTATTTTTCTGAAAATTAAAGGCAACCGTTAAAGGATTTGTGGGAGGCCAAATGGTAAGAGATCCCTTGAGGAAAACTAGTCTAACAGAGACCTGGTGAATGGATAAATGGGAGATGGGCAGACAAATTTAGATGCAGAGAAATAAGAGACCCTAGTTGATATCAGTTTGTTTGCTCAGCATCCCTTCATCTTCTACTCCACATGTTTTGGGCAAAGTGTCCAATTACTGTCCATTGCCTGTTTTTTTTAGTCTGACAGAAGATTATATTCCTGGGGCATGGACAATGACAGCATCCCGTCCCTGTACACTTTGATGTGTTCAAGGAGAAGCACCTGACTCGTTATATCAATTAGGTTCTGAGGTTAGGATTTTAAATAGGCTAATATGGAAGACAAAAGCATTATTTCTTTTAATATTCCCAACAGAAATGTTGGAAACTTAGGTCTGCACTGGCCATTGTATTAATTTGCTATGGTTGACATAACAAAGTCCCACAAATTGGGTGCATTATATCAGAAATTTATCCTCTCACAGTCCTGGAAGCTAAAGCCAGGCTCTTTCTGAAGACTCTGGGGGAAAAATCATTCCTGGTCTTTTCTAGCTTCTAGTGTTTGTAGGGAATCCTTGGTGTTCCTTAGCTTATAGAGAGGTAGCACTCCAATCTCTGCTTCTGTTGTCAATGGCAGTCTTCATACAGGGTCTCTGTGCTCAAATTTCCCTCTTCTTATATGAACACCAGTCATTAAACCAAGGCCCATCCTAACCCAGTATGGTCTCTTCTCAACTTGATTACATCTGAAATGATCCCATTTCCAATTAAGGTTACACTTATATGAATATTGGGGGGCCTTTTCAACCCAGTAAAGCCATATTCCCTGATGCCTGTGTAAACCCATTGCAAGGGTACAGGAAAAGGCCACACCACACAGTGAAACAGGCATGTAGGTGGAGAGAATATTGGCAAGGTAAGGAGTCCTGGCCTCTGGTTTTTAAGTGCCCTACAAATTTCACTGGGTCCCACTGTTATTCTTTTGATTTTTTGATTTTTTGGGACTACTCAACTCTTTTTTTTTTTTTTTTTTTTTTTTTTTAATGCCCTCCCTCAACGTTAGGAAGGAGGTGGGGGCTTAGGCTAGATTGTCTTAGGTTTCTATCCCTTCCTACCAAGACAGTACCAATAAATACAGAAATTATTTCTGCATTCCAGATAGAAAGAGAAGCAGATCTGAGCTGTGGCAGTGGTGATAGGAATGGGGATGAGAGGAATTTAAGAGGTGGAATTAGTGGTGCTTTTATCCCATTGAAATATTTGGGTACAAGGAGAGGATGGGTCTATAACAATCATTGGAATGAGTTGGTAAATAGATGATGGGACCATTCTCTGAGAGAAAAGTACAAAATACACATAAAATTTTGTCTTGGCAAACTTCTCTAGACTATTATTCATAATCTTTCTGAAGAATTTGTTTTCTTAAGGGCAGGGAACATATTTTATTCATTTTTATATCTTCAGTGCTTAATATATTTGGCACGTGGTGGGTGTACCCCAATGTTTATTCAATTAAATACAAAAACCTAGCACTTGACAGGCAACTATCTTTCTCCAACCAATAGAACATATGACACATGCTCTTCGGCCTGAACATGCTTGTGTCAGCAGTCAGTTCTCTGTAGCGTTCCTCATTGTGTGTAGAAGTTTGCATGCCAAAGGTCACCTGACTTGTATCCATATGACAGTCACCAAACTTAAAAAAAAGGGAATAAAAGAAAATTCATAGTGTCATCAATGGGAAGGCTGAACATAAATATGTTAACATAAAATGAAAGGTACTTTCTTAGGACAAACATGGCTGAAGTATTTTGATTCTTCCTGCCCACATTTCTTTCGTTAAGATGCACAATGACAGAGACTCCTGGAAGCAAAAATCAAGTTTTACAGCTGCTTATAGCTGCTTGTAGCCCCACTGCATATGACAGAGGCTACATATATGTGTGTTGAAAATACCCATGTTTGGAAGTCGCTGATAACTTGGGGACACTGCCAAGGTATCCCTTTAAGGAATTAAAAATATACAAGTATAGTGCTTGGATATTTATAATTCAGCTTGGACATCTCAAAATGTGCACTTGAAGTTGATAAAACCGTGAGAGACAGTTTGAAACAAATGCATTGAGTGATACATGAGTATGTTTGTGTGTGAACTGATCAACAGATTGAAAGTGTTGTTTTAGTGTTGAGGGGGGGGGGGGGTGGTCGTGTTGCAGGTGGATACCAGAAGCCTTTTAGTCTGTGATTCCTTTGGCAGTCCAAAAAACAGAATTTGGCATTTAAACCTCCACAAATAGTGTATGCTATATTTTTGTAAAATGCAGTTGTGAAGGATTAAAAATAAATAACAGCAGGCTGACAGATAAATTACTATTTTCATTCATTCTGGCCATAAGAAAATAAAATAGCTGCAGGACGTAAAATCCAGCAATCATTTTACTAAGTGCAATGACTTTTTATATTTTGTAAAAACAAAAATCACAGGGTAAAATTTAAACTCTGTGTCTACATTGCATTGCTTTCCTCTATCTACATCATCTTGGAAGTACTTCTCCCTCCTTAAACCAGAAAGAATGTGTATGAAAGCCAAAATATGTATAGTCAAGTAAGCTTTTCTTGAATATCATGCATTCTAACAGGACTTGAGAGCCTAAAAACTTTGTGTGTTTTATTTAACAGGCTTGGGTTGGGTAGTACTCTGTTCCCTCATTGCCACCCTACCTTTTAAACATTTCCTTAACTTTTTTTCTTTTAAATAATATATTTTATTGATTTTTTACAGAGAGGAAGGGAGAGAGAGATAGAGAGTCAGAAACATCGATGAGAGAGAAACATCGATCAGCTGCCTCTTGCACACCCTTCACTGGGGATATGCCCGCAACCAAGGCACATTTCCTTGACTAGAATCAAACCCGGGACCCCTCAGTCTGCAGGCCGATGCTCTATCCACGGAGCCAAACCGGTTTTGGCCATTTCCTTAACTTTTTTCTCTTTCTCATTTTTCTGCCATGTGAAGGTGTTTGAACATTAAATTTTTTTGGTCATATCCCAAAGGTTTCAAATAATGAACTAGGTAAGAAAATTCTTGCATGTAACACTTTTTAGAAGAAAATGACTTCATGCAATGAAATCACTGGAGTCCTTCCAGTTACGTAAGTGACTCTCTGGGAGTCCGGCATTTAATGAGAGACATTAGCTTTCCAGGCCACTAAGTGCCATTTAAGAAAAGCACTGTAGTGATCAGCCATACCATAAAGGGGGATAATGCCTTATAGTTTTACAGTAACTTCCTTCCAAAGAGCTCAGTGCTTTTACATAGACCATGTGCTCCGTCCTAAAAGCAATTCATGGGTAGCATTCTATATGAATATATTGTCCTCTAAATACCCCAGGGAATGCATTCAGTTCCTGTAAGAGTTCCTACTATGTGCTAGTCTGTTGTTGGGTTTGCAGAGCATTATGAAGCCATCTATATGTATCTGAGTAGCCATCTATTGAGCAGAGAGATGGGAGTAATCATTGTAACACAGAGTATGGCTAAGGGCTGTAATAGGGACGAATGCAAATGGCACAGATCCCAGAGGGTGGAGTAACTAACTCTGCTTGGGGGACTAGGAGGTAGAGTTTTAGGAAGGAAACCATTGAGCCACAACAATGCAACTAAACAAGGATGGAAATCTTTCTGGCCAATTTGTTTTCCAGGTGGAGACATTCTCTATGTTCAGTGTAGTCCCAGAGTTATGAAAAATGGCTTAAGGTGTGGGAGGAATGTCAGGAGGAAGTCAGGAGAGTATCAGAATAGTCGGAGGACCTTTCAGAAAAAATTATACGTATCTCCCAGAGATTCTGCATTCCCTACTCCCTTTTATGAATCACTGTTAATGAGAAAGTGTGTGCCAGTTCGCCTATTCATGCTGTGCAGAAAAATATTGATAATTTCTGCTCTAGGGAGTTATTTCATCAATTGAAAGACAGAGCTTTATATGAAGTATATTGTTATTTATGAAATCCAGTTCCTAAATTACTTGCTCTATGAATATATCTATTATGGATGGCATCTCCAAATCCAAAGGAAACATGTTATATACATGAGAACGAAGTTATTTGTTCTTTCTTAACTTAGCAATAAATAACATGAAGCAGAGTAAAATTCTTTCTCTTTCTTGGCAAGAGAGTGGCTAGTTGTGCTCATCTTCCCTGAAGATGTGTGAGTTGGATCTGCAGTTGGTTGGATTCAATCAGGAAGAATTTAAGAACTGTGAGGCAAGCTGTGGAGAGAAGTTATGGATTTTCCGTCATTTTTATGACAGCTCTGGCTTAGGAGACATATTTCTTAGAGATGAGGGATAATACAGTGGTGAGCAGTGAGGAAACCTAGGCACTAGTCCTGGCTCAGAGACTAGATAACCCTGTTATTTCACCAGTCAGAGATTCATTTTCATTTATAAAACGAATGATCTGGATTTAATATCTGATTTCCTTCTGGTATGATATTTTTAATCATATGATTATATGAATGAGACGAACCATTTTACAAGCATTTTATGGAGGAATATTTTTTCAGTTATGGAGTTCCTCTGTTTGTTACGTATTTCCTCTTTCCTCTGCCTGGGAAATTACTATGCATCTTTCAAGACCAAGGGACAAATAAAAGGAATGATATATTTGAGTGTCACCTGTATACTAGGTATGGTGATAAAGAGAGTGGCCATATGTTTAGGTTTTTGCCTTTTACGCTGGTATAATTTTAATAGTGTCTTTTCATGCTCTTGAAAGTATTTTGGTTTAAACAATGAATTATATGGTGATAAGGGTTTTATAAACATTATTTAATTCTCCCAGAAATTTCATGAGAGTGGATATTGTTACCATCATTTTCCACCTGAGAAGAACTGTAACTTAGAGAATATTAAGAAATTTATTCAAAATTTCATTGCTTTTAAGTAGCAGACTAATTCTATCCTGGTATCCTGACTTCATATGTTTTCACTGTACTTTGAAAGCCAGATCAAGTGATTTTTGTAGAAAGTCATTGCTAACTCCCATCCCTCTCACCATGATTTTCCCTGGAGACCCCTACATTTGTTTTCTAAAAAATCCTCACCCAAAGATATGTTTAGAGGGAGGGATGGAGAGAGAGAAACATCAATCAGTTGCCTCTTGTATCCACCCTGACTGGGGCTCGAACCCACAACCTAGTATGTGCCCTGAGCGGTCTATTGGTATATGAGATGATGCTCCAACCATCCGGGCCACATAGGCTAGGGCCCCTGAATCTCATCAGGTGTATAAACGTGCTTGTGGGAGACTTCTCTCATTGGACTCTGCTCCATCCTGAAAACAAAGGCTGCCTTTTTTATTATTGTATCAGCAATGCTATACACAATTTGCCTGGATCTGTTTTTCAGTTGGGGTCCCCCAAGTGCTCGCCTATGTCACTCTGAGCATGCTGTACTTTCTGGGCCAAAGCTCACTAACTTTCAGAGTTTTTGAGGATCCTGGCAGGTAATGTACACTAAAAATAATTAAAATTTATAGCTTGCTTCCCTATCCCGCACCACACTAAATCCTTAGAAGATGATCTCATTTAGTCTTCATAAGCGCCTTAGGGATTTAATTAGATTTTTAAAATGGTAACTGCCTTACCCATAGTTACAAGACTAGCAAGTAGCAGGTGAAGACAGGTTTTCAAACCCACTTACCCAAAAATGTCTTTTAATCTTTTAATTCAATTTCCAAAGATAAGGTAGTTGAAATAGCTGAAGGAGTCTTGGGAACTCTCAGCTAAAGAGTCTTTGTTAGGATTGTGTTGCACAGGTGGAGGTAATATTGCCTAAGGTTTGAGCCTATCTATTGGAATGGATAACTGGGAATAATGCTCTCTCTAGTGAGTCTGTGAGGTTTTTGCAGACACTTACCCAAATAAGCATAAATAAAAGTTGACATGTTTTCTGGGTTTGCAGAAATCTTTCCTTGCAAAGTTAATATAAGAAGTGAAACTTGAGCAGAATAACCATAAAGAACAAAACCCTTTGGATACAATATACTGTTACTATAAAGCGAAACGCTGTCCTTGATCCAAACCTGCTAGAGCATGATGAGGTTCCGCTGAGATCACCAAGGGGTGTATAGCATCTTGAAGGGTGCTTTGTGCAAGGAAAGGTGCTGAATATGAATTTATTGAAAAAAGAATAAATCAGCCAGTGCCAATGATTCAAACAGTAAGAGATTACTTCATTCAAAGACATTTGCTTCTTTCTGGGGGAAAATGCCTTTATCCTGGGATTCTTCATATGAGGTCCATAAATCATTACAGTTCTGTAGATGCCTTTTACGGAGCTCAATAACCTCCTGCACATATGCCAAATTGTGCATATAATAATTTTTCCCCCCCAGGAAACAAGTTTATGATTTTTATCAGATTCTCAAAAGCATTCTGTCCTTATCCTTGCTTTGCTGGCCTTCTACTGTCTCTCTGAAGGTGGGATTTAGGCACAGAGACAAACCAAAAGACAAGCAAAGGCCTTTCTTACACCTTTTCAGTCCTTCTTGAGGAGCTATCTGTGTACTTACCCACATCTAACAGAGTGTCTTATGCAACAAGAACTGTGACTACAGTGAAAAGAATACTTTGATTTATAGAGATTGGCCTGTGCCATTCTCTTAATATTTGGCTTCACCTTTAAAATAATTTGAAATGTCATTGCTATGGTCCTGAAAAGTTTCTCGAGGTATTTTCCCTTTGAACTATGTGCTACATCCGAGCTCAGTTGTCAGCGTCTCCATAGAAAAGAAATGGAGGTGTAGGCCGGTTGCTCATGAATGAATCATCTCCTTACAGTTAGAATTATTCCCCTTAGCACAAAGGTATGCTGAGTTCCGTTGAGTAAAACGTAGAATCTGCTACATTTTTAGATAATAGAATTTTTAGTCTCTACCATTAAACACTTTCAACAGACATTTCGTTCTGGTATGGTGAGGCTTACAAAAATATGAGCTGTTCTTCTCATAAAGGAAGAGAAAAATTAATGCCTGTGATGATTTCAGCTATGTTAGTTTATAGCAAAAAAAGGTCCATTTTTCCTGTTCACTGGAGTTGAATGGGAAGTCATTTTTTTTTTAAAGCAACTTAGTGGTATATTTTTATCCTGTTTTGGTCATTAATATTTTAGTCTAACTAGTGCATTCTGGACACGATCAGAAGACTGTAATTTTGAAGCCACTTCAGAATAATACCAGGATTAATGCACACAGTTATGTATCAAAATGCTCCTGAAATATTCAAACTTTGAGCTTCTCCACCCCTCCTCCCTGCCGCGCACATGAGAAATTGCAAGAGTGTAAAAACAGTTGGCATCGATGGCTCCTTCTCCAATTCAGTTAAGCTTATCACAAACTATGTCATGCCAGAGCTTAACGTGTTGTTCTCTTGCCAGGTACCCATTTGCCAAATACAACACAGTTCGGATGGTGGGAAAACTGTGGAGCATTCACATTGAACCAAGATTTCACCCCCTACCACTCAAGTTTGGCGCTGAAGCAAACACGCTGATAAGTCAGCCTACCTGGCTGCAGTCAGCCCCATCTCTGGAAACCACAGGGCAGAAGCAGCCACCACCGGATCCTTACCATGGCGTTTTCTGCTCCGAGTCCATTTGGAGCTGTCAGTTAGTAATTTGAAACAATATGCGAGGGTCAAGGGTGCCTGGATGGATGGCTACGAATGTTATGAAAAAATATGATGTTTCCCCAAGACTCATAGACTGGCTATTTGGCCCCCAATGCAGAGTTCCCTTCATCTTCATCTCATTGGGTAATTAGCACACTGACCCTGTGCAGACTGGAAGCATAGAAAAACATTTTGAAAAGCACAGAGGAAGAAGTAGGATTAAGACAAACATTTATATAACCAGGAAAAATGACCCAGGAAAGACGGGAAATCTGGTGACACTCTGTTTACCCACGGCGATGTTAAAATAGTTTGCAAGTGAAACAAAGCAGAGCCCCTTGCATAAATCACGAAGAAAGTATAAGGAGAGACCGGCGGCCAAGAGTGCGTCAAGAGCTATCTGTGTGATGTGATGCTCTCCCACTGCACCAGGCAGACTGCTCTCCTCTGAAAGTTGTCCCTTTTCTCCTCTCCCCACTTAACTCCCATCCTGGAATCACTTGAAACTGGAGGCTGCTGTGAATGGGAATTGGAAGTGGCTGGAAGTAGCTCAAGTTAGTGGAAAAGGGAAAGTAATGAGGATGTTTGGGTGTTGGGTCCGAATCAACACCCAAACCTTAGTTCAAAGCAGAGACAGTTTAATAAACCTCAAGTATCTGAAAAAAACAAAACAAAAAAAAAAACGATAAAAAACTGTGTAGCCATTTCATGCAGGGGCAAAAGAACCCCAGTTTTTGTTTGTTTGTTTGTTTGTTTGTTTTTCCAGATCATGTGCCCTTAGGAGAAGATTTGTTCTTGCAAGGATAGCATGCTTGGTGCTGGTCTCGGTCAGAAACTAGAAGGATAGAAGCTATCAGAAAGTCAACTGAACTTTCTTACCTTGTATATAAGTGGCTTTGGTTTCACGCCAGGTAGTTTATCGACAGGGAAAGATAAGCTCTTTTGCCAACAGTTTGCTGGGCTGACTGCTTGCCAGCCAGATACTAAGAGCCATACCCGGCATCATACTTATACACAAGCCCTTGCTGTCAGGGTCCTGGGAGAAGTCTGCGGGATGATTTATGTGAGCTCTGCATGCACACCTTCGTTTATGAAAAGAATTGCTCCCGATGAGGGTGAATGAGACGAAGAAGCAGGCAAGAGTTCCTTGTCCTCAAGCAGCTTATTTTTTATTTGAGAAGTTAAACAATTAAAAGTAACTGAAGTACAAAATATGAAAGACTGTGTCAAGTGACAAGTAAATATTTTAATTTTCTTAATTGATGTTAGATAGAGAAAGGGGGAAAGAGAGAGAGAGAAACATTGATCGGTTGCCTCCCACACTTGCCCTGCCTGGGGATTGAACCAGCAACCCGAGTATATGCCCTGACCAGGAAACAAAGCCACCACCTTTTGGTGTATGAGGAGATGTTCCAACCAGCTGAGCCACACTGGCCAGGGCAACAAATAAATAATTTTAAATAATAAGAGCTCTGAATTCAGGGAAGACAGAGAGACAGAGATTGGACAGACTAAGCAGGAAAGGTTTTGTGGAAGATGGGACTACCATACCACCTGTCATTTATAAAGTGCTTTATTGAAACAGGTGGATTTTACATCCACTATCTCTTATTGGAGTCATCACGTTATTACTGCCATTTTTAAAGCTAAGGAAACTGAGGCTGAGAAAGGTGAAATACTGGCTAACTTTTACACAGGCAGAAAGGACTCATCCTATGCAGATTTTCCACTGAAAATTTTGCTACTCTGTGGCTTGCTGAATAAGTAATAGAGTTCAACTTTATTACTTTCACAGCCCATATTCGAGAATACGCCTACTCACTGCAATTTCTTTGTAAGCCCAAATCAATACTTGTGGCCCTTTCGCAGTCATTCACAGCCATGAGCAGAGTGGTGAAAGGTTTGACTTGTCCAACACAGACGTTCCCAGCTGAGGTCAGACAAGGCCGCTCTGCCTTCTTGCTTCACTTCTTATACTGTAAACAAGTGTCCTTTTTGCGGTCTGTTCAGTGCCATGTTTTGCACATTTTTGCCGGTGATTGTGCTGTTTAAAATGGTCCTTGAGCATGCTGTTGGAGTGCTGGCTAGTGTTCCTGAAGGCTGTGAGGTGCCTTATGGAGAAATGTGTGTGTCTGATACGCTTCATTGAGGTATGAGTTACATAGTGCTTTGGCCATGAATTCAATGTCAACGAATCAACAGTTTATATTAAACAGGCATCTTTAACCAGAAATACATAGCAAACAACATTGAGTATTGACTTGTGGACAAACATGTTGTTGCTGGAGGCTCGCAGGAACCTAACCCTGTATTTCTCCTAAGTACCTTGGTTCAGTATTTGCTAACTCATTGTGGTGATTTTATAGGACACAACTATGGCAAATAAGGAGAATCAACAGTGCCTAAATAAAGTGAAGAAAAGGTGACAGGATATTGTAGGCAAGGGGGAGAGCATGAGCAAAGGAGTGGAGTTGAGAAATTGGTGCCCGTTTAAAGAACAGACAATAGATGATTCCAGTTGGAATCAAGGTTGAAGCCCAATAGCAGCAGATAAGGTCTATAGGCAGCTTTTTTTGGGGGTCCATTCTATTCAGCTGATAAACTTAGACTTAATCTTATGAATGGATTGGGAGCAGTGTTGTCATAAACGCCTCTCTGGGAGAAGGGTCTTTGGCTGAATGTACAAGAAGAACTGGGCGGGGAAAATGGCAGGAAGGACAAGTCTCGAGAGGCACTTGCTTCCGCTGACAGGGACTTAGTGGTGGAAAAGGAAACCAGTCAGTCCTCTCCGGGTCTTGATGGCTGATGTGAAAGGACAGCACGAAGAAGGAGCTGACAGAGGTAAAGGCATCCCAGGGACCTGGAGGAAGTTCAGGGAGAAAATTCAAAATAACAAGAGAGCAATTTAGGCAAACTCCTTCACTGAACGAGGAGCCAGAGTAAATGTTGGAGCCTGTGTGTGGTGTGGCTGTGCTCCTTGGTGGGGGTAAAAGCAGGGTTCTGAGAAGAGGAGGCAACCCCAGGAGTTGCCATGGAGACTGTTAAAAACAATCCCAAATATGTGTACTTAGTTTCAGGAGCTGGCTCATCTGGATCCCCATGTAATTGAACAGTTATAGTATATTTCTTTCTTTCTTCTTCTTCTTTTTTTTTTTTTTTTTAAATAGTATATTTCTAAGGCAAGAAGAATCAGGCTATTCTTTCTTAGGCTTGTTGCTTTTCTTAGGACTGTTGCTGGAAGTTCATTGTTTTCCATTCTGACTCAAATCTTGCATTAGCACGCCCACGTGCACACATGCACACACTCATACATATACATACACATATGCATGGTGTCCTGTGGCATGAACCATGACAGACAGTACATAACTGGCATAAAGAAAGTCTAGGGCTGTCTTGGAATAACAGTGGGCAATATCTCTGACACATTGAGAGTGGCAACTTCAGATGTTTGAGGCTGACTGCCCTGTAGCCATCTCTTCAATATTTATCTTGCATTATTTCTGTTAAAATTGGGTTTGAAAAATAAGTGGAACGAAACCTTTAATAGACCTGGAAGTGTATGCCTTTCTGAGTTTTTAATTTCAGAAGAATTTGACATCAATATAAGTTAAAATGACACATTTTGTGTGTGTGTGTGTGTGTGTGTGTGTGTGTTTCTCTCTGCAACTGACAGTTTTTCAGCCTTGTAAGGAATCTCAAACTACCGATGTGAAAATAGGTCTCTCAAGTGGAAGTGAGTTTTGCCCTGTCAAGTAGGATTCTCATACTTGGATACAATTTCTTTAGGGAAGCCTCTCCATCGTCTTCATTTAGAGTCAATCTATGCCCTCCATAAACTTTCTCAGCCCTTGCATGCACTAGACTGTGGTGTTTCTCATAACCTGATTGGTATTAGCAATATTTGGATCTGGGCTTCCTGCCTGGATTGTGAACTCCTGGAGCTCAGAGAGCATATTTTGTTTATCTCTCTATGTCCCACCTGTTCCTACTGTCATTTTTTTTTATTCAACGGAGGTGCTCTGTTGAGTTGCTTGGAAATAATTGACCCACCAAGAAACACAGGCTCTAAATAACCCAGTGGCATCACTAGTTACTTGAGGCTGCGTGGAGCTGAAAGGGAGTGTTGCCTGTTTTCTTCTTCGGAACAAAGCAGATATACTTTGTCAAATAATGTCTAGTTCTTTGAATAATGAGAAATCACACCAGCTGATAAATTAATATTATTTTCTACAGGGCATATTGGAATGATGGTAGTACAAAGACCTAAATATAGGAGAGAGCCATCCCAAAGATTATAAAGGAATATATGCAGATTCTGCGAAGAGTTTCTCAGGATTACAAGCACAGGGGTTCATTCTGTAGGAGGTAGAAACAAAGATGGGGAGGAAAATGGGAAATGGAGAGTCTCTTCCTTGATTGGTTTAACAGGTCTCAATCCCACCAAAGAATCTGCATGTCATGTGGATGCCTAAGCCCAGGATCAAACGTTCAAACACGACTCATCTCCTGTCCTTCAATGAGTTTGTGTTTTTCTAAATAAAATTAGAACTGGAGTCAACCATCTGAGTTCATTTTAATTTTTTTTCTATTTTGAAAATTTTTGTTATTGACAAAAAAAAATTATTCTCCTTCTTCCTCCCCTGGGTTAATTCTGTCAGCCTCAATCCCTGTTGAGATGTCTCTAATCCTGCCTTAGTTAGAACTGAAATCACCTTTTGCCTAATCTCTCACAGTAACAAAAGACCTTATTCTTGCCTTACCAATGTCTTGTAAAACCCAGGCCAGATCATTCATCTCCCTTCCTTCAGAGGTGAACTTGATACTCTCTAGCATTGCATTCCATAGAATCTTCATCTGATAGGAAATAGCCAGGTCTCCCTCTCATGGCTTAGAACTCAATGTATATTTCTTGTGTCTCTTGCTTTAGCTTGGCAACCTGACTCTCTTTTCCTCTGACGCAGACCTCACTCCTTGCTCTGTGTTTTTACACCAGCTCTCTGTGATGTCAACTCCAATCGAGTATTAGGACCTTGCTTTTAGATTGCTACCTTTACTTGATGGTTTGTGGATTAGTTTGCTCAGGTTGCCATAGCAAAATACCGCAGCCTGGGTGGTTTCAACAACAGAAATGTGTTTCTCTCTGTTCTGGAGGCTAGAAGTCCAAGACAGGGCCTGTTTCTTTGGAGTACAGACAGACATCTTCTTGCTATGTCCTCACAAGGTCTTTTCTCCACGTGATACCCCTGTTGACTCTTTGTGTGCCTGTATTTCCTCTTCTTATAAGATCACCAGTCAGAATGTATTAGAACCCACACTAATGGCCTCATTTTAACTTAATTACCTCTGGAAAGGCCTATCAAACACAGATACAAATGCAGCCATATTCTGAGGTACTGAGGATTAGGGCTTCAATATGTGAATTTTTGAGGGGACATAGCTTAACCTATAATAGCTTGGTTTCAGAATTCTTTCCCAGGATTGTAACCTAACCTATTTTTAATTAACCTGTTCATAGTAGCTCATAAAAAGGATTCTATTCCTTCCACTGAAAATAATTCTTACTCTGTGTCTTTATATTCTATGCACTATGTTAAATACCTTCTAATTGCATTACAATATATTTCAGTTAGTTAACATAATACACACCAAAAATTAACCTAGGATGTGTAATTCTCAAAGATTTTTCTTTCCCTCCCCCAAATGAATTGATTATTGCCAAAAAAAGTACAGAATTACTTGATTAACGCTATGATATAATGCACCAAATCTTTCCCCCTCCAGAAAACAAATGAAATTCATGAGAATCTGGTTGGAACAATACTCATACTTAAAATGAACTACCTGAAATAAAGTAAGAAAGAACTTGCTAAATAATATTTAAAGGTTAAATTGAAATTAGAACATGATTCAAAATTATTATGGGAGGGGGCAGTATTTCTATATGTATTTACAGTTTTCCATTTAAGCTGTTGAGTAAAAAAAGCCCCTGAGAGTCTAGATCAAAGGGGCCTAATTTAATGACTCTTCTAAGAACCTTGAAGGACGGAGCTGCTGTTTTACTGCTAGCACAGTTTACAATCCAACGTGTCCTTTCTGTGTTAGATAAAGTGCCTCAGGGAGGAAGGGGGCACTTCAGAAGTCACTAAAGATAGGACATATTGTAATGAGAGACATTGACCAAGGGAACATTTTCTTAGACGGCTCATGACTTCAAAGCAGCAACTATTAATGACTCTTTTTACTTCTTCCCATGTATCATGCTCTCTGGCTTCCATCCCAAAATGCACATTATTTTGATATCGCTTCACCATCCCAATTTCCCCCTTACACTTAATAAAAATGTTTATGACAGTTGTACTTATGACAGCTGTATTTATAAAAATACGTTGTATTTTTGTGAAGACATGTTTGGTCTAGTGCAGGTTTTTCACTTGCTGACTTCAGAATGTGGAACCTAAATAGTGAAATGGTTGGGTCATTCTTCCCGAACTGAGCTCTTCCTGTTCCCACTCCCCTTCTGGTGAGAGGCAACACCCTGTGAGACTGAGGCCTGGAGCATGGGTGTTCGAGTCAGTACAGCAGTCTTCCTCTCTCACCAAGAAAGGAGGAACTTAGTGTGATTTTGCCTTTTATATCATGAGTGTTAACTTGAGACCTAAAATAATAGGAGCTGCCCTTTTAATTTCTGAGGTTATAATATTATATTATTTGCCGTGAGCACACACATAGCGGTCAGGCAATGCTCTCGTGAAACCGTCTTCCACATCTTGTCACTGAAAATCCACACTTTTCCCTCCCAACCCCATATTTGTGCTTCCTGCCAGGACCTGTAGATGAAGCTTACAGTGCAATAGAAAAATACTGTTTTTATCATCTCTGTTTCAAAACCCAATAGAAAGGAGTATTCCTTACTTTCTGTTTTATTTTTTTATTTTTTTATTATTTCCCCTCCCCCACTTTTGTGGTTTTGGCATTTCAAAAACAAAGTTTGATTTTCAACAGATCCAAGAGGTTCACATGAGATGTTCTTTCCTGTCAAACAGCATCCCCTAAACCTTTTGAGGTTTCTCAAGGACTTGTCTTTATAAGCTGAAAAGTCTGTTCTCTTTCTTCACCATTGCCAGAAAAATAATCAGGCCATTTTTCCAATTATAGTAATCTTCCCCAAATGGCATATAACTTCAACTCCAAATGCCATGTAAATTGGCCAACAACATTCTACAGTGAAGCACTTTACCAAGACAGCTTCAACGTAGGAGTTTTACTTTGTACAAAGGCAAAAATCTGTTCTCTGTCCCAGTTACCACTGGATTTTCTTCCTCTGTGTCTTGCCGGAGAGGTTCCACTGTTATAGTGTAAAGTACGTGGGTAGCAATTGCTTCAGTCAATGGTGTTTTGTGAAGAGTTGTGTCTGTGGTGGATACATTATTTCCCCTTTGGAAAAAGAAAAGTGTATTCTCAGTAAAACTGAACACGACTAAGTGATCCTCATGCTGTTCTGTTGACTAAAAATCTCTACCGAAAGGAAGAGTCAGGTTCTCTGTGTCACATAACACAAAACTCGATTTTTCTTCTCCTAAGAAAAAGCCTCTTGTAATTAGTGTTCTCTATTATGCTAACCAAGGGGAAATTAGGTCCTGCTGGTAATTTTGTGGTCCAAAATGTGCTCAAAGCAGAGTAATTGCTACCTTCTCTTGTTCCATTTGTCAAATTTCTCCCCTTCCTCCCCCCCCGCAATAATACATCCTCTAGGTACTTGATTTTTTTCTTGTCTACCCACTCTCTGACCTTAATATAAGGAGCTTTTGGATTAGAAAAAGGGCACTAAGGAGAATTTTCTAGAAAATGGATCTGGGTACTGAAATAATGAAGAGTAAGTAAGGAAATGTTGGAGTTACAATGACTGAGAAGGGAAGAATAACATAGCAATTTAACACGTTAAGTGCCTAATCAGTCACCGCTGACTGACACTGTATTTTCCGTCCAGAAGACAAATCAGGCTTGGTGCTTAATGTGTTAAGAATATTAAAATGGAGTTAGCATTTAATGGTGCAGTAATAATATGTAATAGTTACTGAGTGGTATGTGGATGATGCTTACCTTTATGGGACTAACCAAGAGCATTTTATTTCTACAGAACACTGCCACTAAACCATTAAGACCTGGGTGTTTGAGGAAGAAAGATAATACATGAAATAGATATTTCAAAGTGTTAGACCTCTCAAATCATTGAATCCCAATTTACCCGTGGCTCCATTTTATTTGTGAAAAGTGAAAATTCCTGTTATTTTCTTAGAAATAATATCTAGTAGGTTGGAGATGGGGCCCTGGAAGCTGCATTTTCCCCAAGCTTCCTAGGTAATTCTGATGACCTTATTCTTAGATGGCACTATTATCAGTTGGTTATGACAGAATAGTATTCATTATATGATATGTTACATTATTAGATAGTTTTTAGCCAACACTATTGCTCTGGGAATTTTAAGGAACAGAGGCTGGCAGATTAGCTCAGAGTATTGACAGTACAATTTGGAGCCATTGCTACTAAGGGAATTCAAATAAGGAAATAATACCTTGTAGGCAAGAAAAGTATGGTCATACTGAGGTAGGATGAATTAGAAATTATTATTTTTTTTCCTGAAAGCTATTCAGAATGGAATGATGACCTGCTAAAGTTGAAATTAGGTTGATATCCAAGCCATGGATTATTTTAAGGAGCTGGTTATTTCAATTTTGAATAGGGAATAGGAAAGGGAAGTGGAACTATAAATGTTTTTAGGGGATGGTTATAAAAATGCACATCTGAGAAAAAGGACAACATTTTACAGTTAAGAAAAGCCTTACACCACATTGCACAGGGATGTTAGAAAAATATTAGAATGAGTACTTGCCATTTCCAAAGGAAGAGGATATATATATATTTTTTTTTTTGGAAAGAAAATCTGTATTACTTATTATTTCTGTGAAGCATCACCATACTTTACACATCTTGTAAACCATTATTTGAAGCCAATTTTTAAAAGGGGCATATAACTTTATAATACAAATAACTGAATTCTAGGAACCTGCTTATTCCAATAACCCCCCTCCCATTCCCTGCTTATCATAGTCTCATTAATAATCAGATTTATTTAAATTTGAACTGTGTGTTTCTTGGGACTGTGGAATAATCTCTCTTCAGGATTATTTACCAGAACTGCCTTAAAAAGCCAAATAGGAAAATAATGCTTTTGTCAGTGAACCATAGAATCTGAATTTCTTTATTTCCTAGAGTTAAAATTCAGGAAAAGGAATCTTGGATTTATTTAACTTTAAAATAGACTTTTCCATAAAAATATCTCCCAACCAACATTTCTTGTAATCTGTATGGTCACAGATAATGAATCCCACTGTGATAGAGAATTTTCATATAGATTCATTTGTTGATTGCCTTTGTGTTCAGAAGCACCCTTGTGAGGAGCCAATTTTTTTTTTTTTTTTTTTTTTTTTTTTTGGTAGGAAGCCAATTTTGAAAAGGGGCATATAACTTCATAATAAAAATAATACTGAATTCTAGGAACCTGCTTATTCAAATACCCTCCCCCCAATTACCTGCTTATCATAGCATCATTAACAATCAGAACACTTCAGTGAGACTGGTTATTTTATTATTATTATTTTTTTAATATATTTTATTGATTTTTTTTTTACAGAGAGGAAGAGAGAGGGATAGAGAGTTAGAAACATTGATGAGAGAGAATCACTGATCAGCTGCCTCTTGCACACACCTTACTGGGGATGTGCCTGCAACCAAGGTACATGCCCTTGACTGGAATCGAACCCAGGACCTTTCAGTTCACAGGCCAATGCTCTATCCACTGAGCAAAACCGGTTTCAGCTGGTTATTTTATTTTTTAAAGGATATATTTTTATTGATTTTTTTAGAGAGAAAAGAAGGGAGTGATAGAGAAATAGAAACACCAATGAGAGAGAAACATTAATCATCTGCCTCCTGCACACCCCCTATTGAGGATTAAGCCATCACTGGGGCATGTACCCTGACAGGGAATCCAATTGGTGTCCTTCTGGTTCATGGGTTGATGCTCAACCACTGAGCCACATGGGCCAGGCAACATTGGTTATTTTTAAAAATATATATATTGTATTGATTTTTTACAGAGAGGAAGGGAGAAGGATAGAGAGTTAGAAATATCAATAAGAGAGAAACATTGATCAACTGCGCCCTACACACCCCCTACTGGGGATGTGCCTTCAACCAAGGTACATGCCCTTGACTGGAATCAAACCTGGGATCCTTCAGTCCCCATACTGATGCTCTATCCACTGAGTCAAACTGGTTAGGGCTGGTTATTTTTTTTTTAATAGCATAATTGTAGCTTATAAAGGTTAAGAAGGGGATTTGAATATAAAAAGATATTAGTCTTGCAATTTTAGGAAGTTGGCTTTGACTCTACTCTCTTCATCCCTAAATTACCTTGACAGACTCTAAGGCAGTGTAGTAGGCTGAGATATCAGGTTCTGATCCCTGGAACCAGTAGGTATCCTATATAATAAAAGGCCAATATGCAAATTGACTGAACAAAGGAATGATTGGTCGCTATGACACATACTGACCACCAGGGGGAAGATGCTCAACACAGGAACTGTCCCCTGGTGGGCAGTGTGTTCTCAGGGAAGCGCTGCTCAACCAGAAGCTGGGCTCATGGCTGGTGAGCTCAGCGGCGGTGGTGGGAGCCTCTTCTGTCTCTGTGGGGAGTGGGCCTAAGTCAGCAGTTGGACATCCCCTTAGGGCTCCTGGACTATGAAGGGTGCAGGTTGGGCTGAGGGACCCCCTTTCCCCCTAGTGCACAAATTTCATGTACTAGGCCTCTAGTTACTTTATAAGAGAAAAGGATTTTTGTAAAAGTGATGAAACTAAAGATCTTGGGATAGGATGATTGTCCTGGATTATCCACATGGGTACCAATTCCAATCACAAGTGTCTTTATAAGAGGAAGACAGAAGGAAATTTCATACACAAAGAGGAGGAGGCAACATGACCACAGAGATAGAGATTAAAGTGATGTGGCCACAAGTCAAGGAATGCTAGCAGCCATCAGAAACTGAAAGAGAGAAAGAACAAATTCTTTCCAACCACTCCCTATAGGAATGCATCATGCGGACACTTAGTTTTTCTTGCACACTGAAACCAATTTTGGACTTCTGATTTCCTGACTTATGAAAGAATACATTCTTATTGTTTTAAGATTTCAAGTTTATGATAATCTGGTATGGCAGCCCTAGGAAACTAATTCAGGCAGTGACTTTTCTCCAATTTCTTTTCTGACTTATATTCTGGTTTGCAGCGCAACAATCATCCCAGAAACTTCTTTAACTCATCAAAGATCTAGGGAATCAGAATTTTTAGGAATGGGATCCACAGATCTGTTCTTTAACAGACTTTCCAGGTGATTCTGATACACACATTGTTTGATAAACATTTCACTAGGATGCTGTATTAGTTTTGTAATACTGCTTAAACAAATTGCCATGGATCTGACGGTTTAAAACAACACATATTTATTCTCATATGGTTCTGAAGGTCAGAAGTCCAAATTAGTTTGGGTTAAAGCCAAGGCTGGTTCCTTCTAGATGGCTTTAGGGAAGGAACATGTTTCCTTGACTTTTCAGCTTCTGGTGCTTATCTCCATGGACTCCTTCTTCAGAGCATATTATGCCAATCTCTGCTGCTGTCATATCACCTTCTCTAACTCTCACTTGTTTTCCTCTTATAGGGACCATTGTAATTGGATTTGGCCCACCCAGATAATCCAAGATAATCTTCATTTTAAGATCTTTATTTTGAGTGCATTTGCAAAGTCCCTTTGCCATATAAAATAACATTCATATCTGCCTGGAATTAGGATATGCATATATTTGGGGGATTATTATTCAGTTGACCTCATAATAATATCTCACATGGAAACCATAGATGTGAATGAGGTTGAATAACAAATCGCCAGGCTTATTTCATTATGTGTGCACTTGCCATTTTTGTGCTTATTTTTCCAAATAAAGCCATTTGGAGTCAAAACATTTACATATGGCCACTATTATCTGTGACTTTTTGGTGGCAGATAACAAAGTATGCAAAGCTGCTGAGTTCACAAAGGAATGATATCATTAAAATGTAACCAATTAATTTAAATGCCCGAGGCATAGGGGTGGTCAGATTGGATGACTCCCCTCAAATTTTCTTTATCCCCTTCCTCAACCACCCACAAATAGACATACCTATGTTCTAAGCAAAAACACAGTTTTTTTTTTGTTCTGCAAATGTGGGTTCAAGTCAACCCCATACATTTCCCATAAATAAAAAGTGGGTTTTGCTACACAAGTGTGATAATACGACAGGTCCTCAAGTGTTCCTTTCAGCCAGTTTACCCCTTCTAAGCACTCCTCAATTGAACTTGTAGTTCATATTTTGTACCTTATATTTGCTGATAACATAGAATTCTAAGGAGTCAATCAATCACTTGAAGTGAAAATTGCACACAAAATTTTGGGGTCACAACTACTTGGTGCCCTTTTCATTAGGATCTTGGCCCCTCAAGTCCTGACTTCTTTGGCATCCCTGAAGTTTTATTTTTACTTTTCAAATCCGGTGTTACACCTACAAGTTCTAAGCCACTGTTTTCTGTTTGGATTCCGTGCTTTGAACTGTGAATAGGCAAATGCCCTCAAAGGGCAAAGCAGCAGGCGAAAACAGAGCTCACTTCTGCTTATCTCTCCCCCTTTAGGAGGTTGGCCTCTTAGGTCTTGGTTGACTTGATTGCTTCCTGATATATATTGTTTTAGGAGCTTTACTATGTATATATTGTTTTGCTTTTGAGGTAGATTATTCTGGTACAGCTGTTTCATCATAGCTCTTAAAAAGCAACCTCTAGTTATTAGTTTTTTGTAACCCACCTTTTTCTTTTCTCCAACTACTTTAATGCTGGGAACCTTTTTTCCCGGTGTTTCTGGTGAGCATTCCTCAGAAACACTATTCTAACCATATCGCCTCTTCACCATTTCTTAAACAGAAAAAGCATTTCATACTACAATGCTACTGCACTTCTTTTTCCTCCACCTAATATGGCCTCGCTTATCTTTCTTTTGCCTTTTAAAATCTTACAAGCCCTACTTTTTTCATTAAAGATTCTGTAATTATTTGGGAATAAAAAAAAACCCATTCCAAATCCCATAAAGAGTAAAACAGTAAACAGCAGTAATCAAAAGAACAAGTTTCTTCTCAAGGTCATTTCAATTCATTATGTTGGGCTCATTCTGAATCATTCATGACTTGCAATTTTTCTCAACTAAATTGTAACTCTGTTGATGGCATAATTATCGTCCTTCCTAGCACCTACATATGGGGAATAAAACTTTGTTTTTTTCAATTTTGTGATATAGATTATCATAGTGGTTATGAACAGGGCTTCTCAAGCCAGACTATCTGGATTTGAATCTCACCTCTACCTCTTAATGCTTGAGATCTTGGGGGACTTACTGAAATTTATTGAAATTCACTTTGCCTTATGTTACTGATATTTAAAATGTCATATGTTTGCTGTGAAAATTAAATAAGCTGATACATATAAATTGATTAGAATAGGATCTGTCATGTAGTAACTTTTCAACAAATATTACTTAGGATATTTGGAAAATGTGTGGTGTCTAATTGTTATCCTCTAATATCTGAAATGATGAGTTGTGCAAAAGTTTTTCGAGGTTCTAAAAGTTGTTGAATGGCTTGTAGCAATGTCCCAATTTGTCAGCCACAAGAGACATATTGCAGTTAACATAAGTAGTGAGTAAAGATATTGTATTAAAAAATACAAACATAATATCTTTTAAGTTTTGTATTTTAGCTTCCTCATATTAGTGATAACACTTTTAGAACAAGGTATGGGATTGGAAGATTACCATGTTTATACACTATATGTCAATGCTTTATTTTTTTTATTTTCTTGAACAGCATTATAATCTGTCAATGATAGGACTAGAAACCTCTGGTAGGGTAATGCTAATTTAACTAAAAGTCATAATATTGTGTTCTGTGTATTGTTGTTGGTTATGAGCACTGAGATTTTTTAAAGAAATAATATTAATATAACAGTAAGATCAAGATTGGCTTGGGGAGCTTTCTTGAGCTTACCTCTTTTGTATTAGTTCCTGAGGGAATTCATATTAAAAAAAAATGCAAGGCGAAATGACTATTTTCAGCTTGGTGATTGGACAGCATTGTAGGATTCTCTTAGGCTGGACTGGAGAGTTCTGGAGGGTTCTGTTTTCTATACCAGTTGAGCCTAAGAGCATTGCAACAAAGCCAGCCGATAGGTGTCTTTTCCTATTTTCCTTCTCTCTCAAAATTGAATTTTGGAGCTTGTCATCCCAATGGAAAGAAGGACACACCAGCATCCACCGCAGGAATCAAAGGCATGATGAGTGAGAATGTTGGCCAAATGTCTAGAGCATGGCTGGTCTAGGCTGCAAGCCTGGGGTCAACTGAGCAGGCAGTAGCCTTAGCCGGTGAGAGAGAGAGCATAAAGGTTTGGAAAAAAGTGAGATGGCCAGGCCTTTAGAGTAGCTTGGGCCCATGTTTTGACCACATGTAAAGAAGACTTTCAAAACTGAAGCCCAAGAAATAGATGGTTGGCCTTGTTAGCATTCTGGCTGTGCTGGTGGTAGAGAAGAAGGGCAGGGGGTTGAGATTGACCAAGTTGGGCTTGTTCTGATGGTGAATGAGACCAGGGATTCGTTTTAGTTACCTAGGATCCCAATAGGAAAATAATCTAAAGAAAGGACTGCCCTCATAAGTGTGGAAACCTAACCTGACAGTGTCTCTGCATACTAGTGCAATGGTGAAAACATTACCCTGCATTTGATTGGTCCAGATTAGTATTCAGGGCAAATGTTTTGTCCTAGGTCCAGAATCTACATTGTTAAGGAGTAGAAAGATAGTGGTTATTAAAATCATAGATGTGTAATTTAAAAATGTCATACATATAGTGGACCTTCTTACCAAAGCAATCAAAGCCTAAAGTTGATTAGCTAATTGAAATAAAACTAGATATTTTATTTTAAAAGTGATACCTCAAATCTTTTATTTGACCCCACCCACACATTCACACTTGTGCATACTTTTCCACTGAGCAATCTTTTGTTCTATTGTCTTTTTTTCTCTCTATCATCTGTTGATTGAAATTCAAGTTTCTTGAACAAATCATTATTCATAGGTACTGTTTCTAATTTTGCTTTCTTTCAAGTAAAGTGAGCTCTGAAATACATTTTTAGAGCAATATGAATTCAGACTATTTCTAAATTTTTATTTTTTTCTAAACTTTTAATGTAGTTTTACTCACATATAACTCAATAGAAGGCAGTTATTTTTAAAATCAAGTTTTCTTTATCAGATATTTTAAAAAATATATAGATTTCATAGAAATAGTGCTTATATGTATATTGAACAGCAACCATTTAAATTGCAAATTAGACTAAAGTAGAGTAGGCGTGGGAACAAGCACAGCAGAGTCTTTATAGACATCAGTTCTCATGGTGAGAGCATGGTGCAAGGGGATACTTGAAATTAGCTTATCTGGGAATCCAAGGGCTCTTGGACATTTCAGAATGTTGACTAATATGTACATGCTCTGAAAGAATAAATGAGAGAATGAATTTAATAATCTCTCACATTTTAGGTGAGTCATTTGCAAATGGATGTTAGTCATGAAACAGTTTTCAGTTACTTGGATTCTTCTTCCTATGGCATTTTGTTTAGGCACTTTCTGTGCGCACACACACACACATACACACACACATGCACACATACATACTTCTATATCACTTCTTAGACTTGACAAAATACTCTGAGGTTGGGTTCATTTTGTCTCATCTAGTTATATTTTACTGATTTTTTACAGAGAGGAAGGGAGAAAGATAGCTAGAAACGTCGATGAGAGAGAAACATCGACCAGCTGCCTCTTGCACACCCCCTACCGAGGATGTGCCCGCAACCAATGTACATGCCCTTGACTGGAATCGAACCTGGGACCTTTCAGTCCGCAGACTGATGCTCTACCACTGAGCCATTTTGTCTCATCTAGTTCTGATTCGCTCTTGGGAATTTCATTTTGACTTGAATTAAAATAAATGGCTTTGAGACCCCAGTCATCTAGCCTCAGTTTGGGGGTATACAACAGAATACAGCCAGGTATGAGTGACTAGTCTGTGTAGCATCCAAATAGGAAAGACCTCACGTTTAGTGCTTAGATATGCACATAGATTTATCACCAGCTTTTTGAATCTTTCTCCCACTTTTTATACCTGTGTTATTATGTAGCAACTAGCTCTCTTTATATTTGCCTGTGAGAGAAAAGAAAAAAAGATAGGGTTTTTACCTGATTTTGAATACAATCTGAAGTAAAAAACAGAACTTAAATAATAGCCCATGGACACACACAACAGTGTGGTGAGGGTCAGAAGAAGGGGAAGATGGGATTAGGTAGAGGTGATATAGGGAGGAGAAATGGGGACCATATGTAATATTGCCAACAATAAAAATAAAATATTAAGAAAAAATAGTACATGGTACAATAACAAGCTTTTTTCAGTGCATGCTTTCAGAATTAGAATTTCTGACTATCTCATGTATTCACTTACTTAGCGGCAGTATAATAGTCTAAAGCTTATGTGGGTGACAACTCAAAGGGAATTTGAATATAAAGGCTTATGTGGAAGTAGAGATATTAAATGCAGCTAAAACCCTGAGTAATTCTTTTTTTTATTTTCAACTTAGCCCTTAGCATAATGGTACTGCAAAAGCAGTAGCAACAAATTTAGACATACCAGCTAGAAAACAGAAAATAATCAGAGTGTGCTGGTTATTCTAAACTTTCCCTAAGAGAGTGCCTAAGCAATTATGATAAAAGAGAGAGAGAGAGAGAGAGAGAGAGAGAGAGAGAGAGAGAGAGAGAGAGAGAGAGAGAGAAAGGTGAAGGAAATATAATTTGGGAATAGTCACATAGTAAATATAGCCAATAATATTGTAATAACTATGTATAGTGTCAGGTGGGTGCAAGACTTTTTTTGGGGCTCACTTTGTAGGTTATATAAATGTCTTGAAAGAGCAAGCTATGTTTCAATAACCAAAAATTTAGTGTGAAAGAGTAGCAGCATTTATATGAGAACTGAGTTACTTGGATTGCCCCTGTGAAGTATTAAGTAGTATCTACCCTAATTGTCCTATATTTAATAGTTGCAATCAGGGCATTCAGTCATCCACTGGGTAAATATATGAGCACCTTCTATCTGTGATTTTATATTATCTCCAGTCATTTACCATCTGATTAAGCCGCTGAGAGACAGAGATAAATGTGGCAGGATGTGAGCATGGTCTAAGCAAATATCATAAAATGGAAGGAGTGAGTTGGCCTCGGATAGTCAATATTTCTTTTTGGCTTAATGCAACCTAATATTACGGGGAGGGAGGAATAATGGTGAAAAAGTAAACCTTTTTTTTTTTTTTTTTTTTTTTTTTTAATCAGTGTGCCTTGGAGTTCAAGTATTTACTTTTCCACCAGGAAGTTGAGAAAGCTACATTTATATTTCACAGCTTACAACTTGTAGAGGAAGAGAAATTCTTCTTGAGCACAAGTAGCCATGTCTTTACTTCTTTTCTAGAGTTCTCTGTCCTTGTAGTTGGTAGACATGTGCCTAGCCTGTTGTTCGTGTATATACCATCTTGCTATATGCTGTTTAGAAGTAAGAGAAGACTTGCTGTGAATCAACTTACACAACTGGAGGAAAAACAATATGTCATGACAGCGATAATTAGAATTCATCAAATTATATTCAGATTCTGTCTCTAACTTCTTTATCCCGATAGTCTCCAAAGCACATTAAGAGATAATGAGAGAATGGTTCCATCCAATTGACATTTAGTGTCTTATAAGCCATTGAACTGCTAGATGCTGAACTATGTTATCTTCAGCAGTAGTTTGCAATGAAGACATTACCATGTGCACATACATTATGTACATAGAGGTTTGTACTATATATTTCAATGTGCATGAGAATTTTCCACATTAACTCACATTATTTCTATAGGTTTTAAGCAAGAAAAAAGTGCAGCTGAAACCGGTTTGGCTCAGTGGATAGAGCGTCAGCCTGCGGACTGAAGGGTCCGGGTTCGATTCTGGTCAGGGGCATGTACCTTGGTTGCAGGCATATCCCCAGTAGGGGGTGTGCAAGAGGCAGCTGATCGATGACTCTCTCTCATCGATCTTTCTAACTCTCTATCTCTCTCCCTTCCTCTCTGTAAAAACTCAATAAAATATATTAAAAAAGAAAGACTGGTCAAATTGCATATCACTCTCAAGAAAAAAAAAAAAAAAAAAGAAAGAAAGAAAGAATAAAGTGCAGTAATATTGTCTCCCCATCTTACTCTGAGAATTTTGAAGTATTTAGTTTTTACCACTTGCTGAATACAAGAGTGGAACTTGCATTTTATTTTCCCCCAGTAGTTTTTTTTGTTGTTTTGTTTTTTAGAATCAGCCCAGAAGCAATTTATGATTTGTATTTTTTTGGATGAGAAATTCCCATGACGCTGAACTAAGTGAAGTGTGAAGGTCTTGGGTGCTGAAGCCCGGTGTCTTGCTGCTGGGCTGAGCGTGGTGATAGGGCAGAGGAAATTCTAGCCAGTACAACAAATCACTTACAGTGTCAGACCAAAAAGGGCTGCACACACCAAGGCACATGCGTGAAAAGAGTCAAGGAGAACAATGATGTGACTTATTTTTGATGATTAAGGTAATAAGGTAATAATCCTTGAAGATGTTAGGAGAGTGGCACAAAATTGACATTATAAGGAATATGGGGATGCAGGATGGGAAGATGGCTGGATTCTTGAACAGAAAAATGAATGAAGAGACACAAAACCTTTGAGATGGCAGTCTGCTTGAAATCTTACACATAAAAAGATGTTTGTGGGAACAGCCTGCTGCCTGTGAATACACTTGTCCGTGGACCAAAAATGCCCTGTGGGTTAAAGCATTTCCTCGCCCATTAGCAATCGAGGATAGCAAAGTACATGTTTAGAAAGGAAATTAAGTTCAACAGCTTTTGGTATGTTTGAATGGGAACATACATCATTTTTGCAAAGCTTCGGTGATATTCTTTAAAGTGACAGCAGGTCTGACCACATTTCCTTCAGTTTCCCATAATGACTGAACTTGTGAACTCCTTTAGGCCCTGTCTGGCATCAGACATTTCAATGATGTTGGCTCCTTTCAAAACTTCAGCTTGGATAAAATATTATTAATTTTGTTTTTATTATAACATTTTTTATTATTTTATCCAGTTGCTCATTTTTGGTGAGCGCAGTGGAAAAAGTTACCATTTAAACAGTTGGCCTTTGGGGGTTGAATGATGCCATCTTTATTTTTTAATTTTAATTTTTTATATATTTTATTGATTTTTTTACAGAGAGGAAGAGAGAGGGATAGAGAGTTAGAAACATAAGAATCATTGATCAGCTGCCTCTTGCACACCCCCTATCGGGGATGTGCCGTCAACAAAAAGGTACATGCCCTTGACTGGAATCGAAAATCTGGGACCTTTCAGTCCACAGGCTGACACTTTATCTACTGAACCAAACCGGTTTCGGCTAGTGATGCCATCTTTAGGTCACCTAACATTGATTATGGTGAGTGGGAAAGTGTTGGAATAAATTCTGTGAGCCATACTTGAGTTATAGGACTAAGAAGATGAATGGCTTGCAAGTCTCACTGTGAATAGCTCCAAAGAAAAATTAAAATTTTATTTTTATTTTTTGTCAAAAGAGGGACTGTGTCACTTGAATGTTTATTGTAATATTAAAAGCTAATGTCAACCAAAAACACAATAATTTTTGGGGAAGTCTGTTTCTTTATGGAGCTAGCACTTAGCTATCTATACAAACCAAGGTGGCACTCTATTTCTTTTATTTTCTACCTATATTCTGTGATAATTTAATGGGTAAATGTATAGTGAATTTCAAAAAATGTTTCAGATCACTTTTTACTATGTTTAGATTTTTTTATTGTAAAACTTCAAAATATATATTCATATAGTCTTTGATAATATTTAGCATTTTTGACACCTACTTTTATCGTATGTTATGTAATTTCACTACACAAAGCATGTATTAGAAAGTTGCTAAAAAAAAAGACATCATATGAACACCTACTATAGACTTAAGCCTTTATTTACATGCACTACCTTACTTTATATCCATAAAAACCCAAAGAGGTAGACATTATTATTTTTATTTTATAAATGGTGACATGACATAAGATCATTTGCTCAATGTTTTCATGACATTTGGAACTAAGATGTGAATAAAGTTCTCTCTTTCTTCAATGTCTATGAATAAAGATTAAAACTAATAACTCATAATTTCACCACCCAAAGGAAAACACTGACAGCATTTCTCATATATTCTATCAGACTTTTTCTAAACTAAACTACCTCTCCTACCCCACTTCCCACCCCTCACAGTTAGGGTCTCTGTAAGCAACAGAAGTCTTCTCTGATGGCTCTACTAAAGAGACCTCAATGAAAGGACCATTTATACAAGTGTGGGGAGGGCATTGGGAGCCAACAAAGGAGCTTGAGATACTTGGAAACTAACACTGGCGGCCTATCACCTCCATAGCCTCAGGAGACCTAGGAAAGTAATAACATTATTGGAGTCCAATGCAAACTAGGGTTCTGGAGGAGCTGCTTCTGACCAGCAGCTGTGATTAGAAAGGATGCAACAACTGCCACACTGTAGAGTGATTCTCTTTTTTTCTCTCATGTAGATTTAGATTCATGTTAGTGCTTCCTTTTGGCAGAACCCAATTGGAATCCAGCCTTGAAGGGAGCCCAGATGATAGGGACACAGAAGAGGTCAAGGAAGGTAGTAAGCTTTGGGAAACATAGAGAAGAAAAGCTATCTCAAAATCTTGCCATGCATTTTTTTTCCATTTTATAAAAATTAACATTAAAAATAACTTTATAGCAGGTTGCCACATGGATATGCCATAATTTTTACATTAAATTTCACAAAACTTACACTTGGAATTTTTTTTATTGTTATTAAAATGCTATAGTGAACATTCTAAAAGAGTACGTTTTTGAAAATATCTTTTTTTTTAAAATTTCCTTAGCATAAAATCTTAGAAGAGGATGGTAGGTTGAAGATCTATACATTTTGAGATGCAATATAATGCAATATAATGTGGCTATTAATCAGAGACTCTTTAAAAAAATATATTTTATTGATTTTTTTACAGAGAGGAAGAGAGAGGGATAGAGAGTTAGAAACATTGATGAGAGAGAATCATTGATTAGCTGCCTCTTGCACACCCCCTACTGGGGATGTGCCCACAACCCTTGACTGGAATCAAACCTGGGACCTTTCAGTCTGCAGGCTGATGCTCTATCCACTGAGCCAAACCCATTTAGGCAATCAATCACAGGGTCTCTTGAAGACTAGCTTCCTGTGTTCAAATTCTTGTTCTGTCATTTAACAGCTGTGTGATCTTAGATAAATAAATTAATCTCTCTGAGTCTCAGTTCCTTCATTTTTAAAATGAAGCTATTAATAATCCCTATTTCATAGGGCTATTTTTTGATTAATTAGATAATAAAACCAAAACACTTATGACATGATGAGCATTATATAAATGATAGCTATTATTATTTGTAAGGCTTTTAATATATCTTAACAAACTGTTTTCTAAAAAAATTTGTACTACTTTACATTTCCTTATGTAGTGTTTAGGGGTCCCATTTCCCCATACCTTGATCGTTTCTCTTAATCTTTGCCAGTTTAATAGACCAGAGATAGAATCTCATTACCATTTTAATTTTCACTTGAGATTTAATTTGGAGATGAACTTATTTCCTTTGATCTATACAAGGGACTTCAAACTTCACATAATTCTTAGGGTCATAAACATTACTAGTCATGGTAGGCTGTAAATGAGTGATGGTAATACAGAGTCCTGGTTTAGAATATTGGCTGTAGTGCCTAATAGTTTAGTAACTATGTAAATCAGGTACGTTAATGAATATTCATATGGTATTTAGCCCAGCTAAATGAATATACCACCAAAGGGGTTTAATGAATGCAAGGATTATCCATAATAAAATGCTGGATATTTAACAGATGTACAATTCCATGTGGGATGAGTCCACTCCTGTTTCCAAACATCCATCACACAGCTCATGAAATCATCTCTGCCCCTGCCCATGTGTGCACATCTGGGATGTATTGGCAGCACCACAGTTGTCAACGTAGGAGATGGGGCTAACCGTGATTGCTTTATATCTGTAGCTGTTGGTGCTTGGTAAGATACTTCTGGTGATAATTTTATTCATAGCTTCCTCATTAGTGACCTCATATCTCCTTTGTCAAATTACTCATTCACATGAGTCACTATCACCATGTAGCAGGCTAAGCAATGCATCTACTCTTGAAAACAATCTGCCCCAAATTAAAATAGAGATTCTGGTCTAAAGATTAATGATGATATTTTAGTTACTTTTATTTTTTAATATGGGGGGTAGATATTTCAAATCTGACATAGCTGTGACATGCAAGCATGTGATGAGGTGGTGACAGAGGAGAATAATGGTGTCTTCCACTTGCTGGCAATTTAGGAAAACTTGCTGACACACTGAACTTATCTGATTAGATCCATGTTAATTTGCATGGTAGTGTCATATGATGTCTGAGGGGAAAGGAAGCCAGTGGAATTCACATTTTTATAGAAAAGACAGATTATTTTTTAATGTTCCTTTTGTGTTTTCATTAAAAAAATCTTCACTTAGCCAAAGATCATTAAAGTGTACTCTTTTATTCTAGAAGTATACCATTTCAGCTTCAGTATTTATGCTTATAGAGCTATAATTAATTATTATATCACAAATTAATTATTTGTGTATAGTAGGTAGGGTTAAGGATCATTTTCACCACATGGTTCTCTGGTTGTTCCAGCTTTATTTGTTGAAAAACTTTTTTTTTCTTCATTGATTGTCTGAGTGACTCTCGAAGACCAGTTGAATGTGTATGTGTGGGTATATTTCTTAAATTTCTATTCTGTTCCATGTATCTATTTGCCCATCAAAGTGGTTTGTAAAATATGGACCACATGCTCATGATATTATAAAAGCGTGCATGGATAAAAGATCTATTCAAAGTGTAGGGAAGACCAATGGAGCATAAAAGCTTCATGGATATGTTTTTAGGATTTACAACTAACCTTCAAAAAGCTATTGTTCATTGAGTTGTAATGCAGTGTCATATAGAATATGTGTGATAATCTAAGTCTATTAAATACTCCTCACTTTTCCAGTACTTATCAGGATGTGGCCCAATTTTCTTCATGTATTTCAACCCATGGCATCAGCTGCCCAGTACAAAAATGTGCTAAGCAATGGAAATTCAAAGATAAACACTTTCTAACCCTGTCCTCTGTCCACTGGAAATCATCATCTAAATGGGGAGAAGAAACATAAGCAAAGCACATCGAATGTAATATGATTTTCAGTCTTAGTGAGAAAAGGAATGCACATAAAGTATGTGGGTAAAAGGAAGGGGATTTCAAGCAGAGGGAGTAGCAGGTATTCTGTACCTCCATATTCTCTCTCTCTTCTGTCATTGTTAGATGAAATAGAGGAAATTTGGTAGGAAATATTTTGAGGTGCTTTTTGTTGTTGTTGCTAATCCTCACCTGAGGTTATTTTTCCATTGATTTTTTTAAAAAGAGAAAATGGAAGGGAGGGGGAGAGACAGAGAGAAACATATATGGGAGAGAGATACGTCGATTGGTTGCCTCCTGCACATGCCCCTCCAGGTCTAGGGATTGAGCCTGCAATCAGTATGTACCCTTGACCAGAATCAACCCCAGGACCCTTCGGTCTGCTAGCTAATGCTCTATCCATTGAGCCAAACCAGCTAAAGCTATTTTGTGTTTTTATAATATGTTAGTGCTCTTGTCCTGTGCCCTAAATAAAAATTTCAGATTTATAGATAGCCAAACTCTTCCTGTTACAATTATAGGTGACCCTTAAACAATGTAGGGATTGGAGTACTGACTCCAGTTGCAGTAAAAAATCCACATATTACTTTTGACTCACCCGAAACTATTGACCAGAACATATATACTGTTAATTATCACATAGTTGATTAGCACATATTTTGTATGTACTAATTATGTACTCTATTCTTATGGAGAAATACATTTCTAGTACTGTACATATTTATAAAAAAGAATCCATGCACTGGACCCATACAGTTTAAAGTATGTTGTTCAAGGGTCAAATAGCTTCTATTTTTCTCCTCCAACTTTGGTGATTAGTAATTTCTAAGATTTGTTATAATACCTGTTTTATATCTTTATTATGTATATAAGTAAGCTATAACATTCAGACAACCGAACAGTAATATTTTATACAAGGAAATGGTACTATACCTCCCCCAGACTCCAGTGCAATGCAGACTTGATAGATGTGGCCATCTTGAGTAGACTTGGTAACAACAGCTTTTAAGAGATCCATTGCAGTGAAGTTCAGGAGCTCATTTTCCTTTCTTCCTTCTACGTACAAGCTGAGTGCTTTGTTTTTCAAATTTAATGTGACCCGTTTCTGCCTTGCCATTTTGAATCTTGATTCAGGAAGACTTAATAATCAGAAAAGGTATTGAAGGAGGATTTCGCTGCATCAGTACTTCTGGAGTTGACTTGATGAGCTCCCATCTAAAGTAGCACTTAGCTTTCTACTAAGCCACTGGGCAATTCGTTAAAAAAGCTGTCATGTGGACAGGAAATTGTTGAGAGATTGAACCTGATAGTGGGAAGAGTCAGAATCAAGAAGCTTCCATATGAATTGGTGTCTCCTGTGTGATACTTTGATTATTTGTTCTTTCTTTTGTTCTTATCTCTTTTTGCCTTACAATATCACATATCCCATAATAGTACGGTGGCCTTTTACATAGGCTGAGTGAGGAGAAATTGGGTTGTTTTTGCTGAAGCAAGGACAAGGTTCATTTCTCTCTTTGTTTCCATAATTATTACTTTTTGTGTATTTTTACTATAGGCTTGCTTTGGTCTCTATATAATATAATGTAGCTAAATGGAGAAGAATCCCTTTTAAAATAAATTTTGAAACATGTTGAGTTATGGAATAAAGCAAATTTAGATGATGGTTGAGAGAACAAGGAGATTTTCTATTTGAGAAATCTAACTAGAGCTGAAACAAAAGTCTGATATGATAAAAAGAAAGAGAAAATAGTTAAAAGAGAAAATGAGCAAATAAGAACCTTATAATTAAGAAACCTGAAACATGCCCTTTTGCACACTTTTAAATTATGAATAACTTTCACCACCTTATATTCATTGCTTTATTTTTAGGTAATGCAACAAACAATACATGCATCAGGAAAGACTAAACAATCATGAGAAAATGCTCTTTCCTGCCATTTTTAATTTTTTTTAATTTTTTTTATTATTTATTTATTTTTTTTACTAATCCCCAACCACGGATATTTTCCCATTAAATTTTAGGGAGTGGAGAGAGACGGAAAGGCAGAGATTGGTTGCCTCCTGCCTGCAACCAAGGTATGTCCCCATGACTGGGATTGAACCTGGGACCCTTTGGTTTGCAGGCCAACGCTCTATTCACTCAGCCAAACTAGCTAGGGCCCTGGCCATGTTTTTTGAGGTTCATGGATTTCAGATAAATTGGATTAGATTCAAATGTGTAATTCAAAGAGTGGACTCTTATTCTAATAACATCCTCTAAATGATGAGACTCAGTTGCTGCTTCTACTGATTAAGGAAAAGACATAAATAATTGGAGAAGGGGAGAAAGAAAATAATAAGATTTCAGAAGAAAATAAGCCTTAGATAAATTTTCTTACTGAGGCATTGTTGGCAAATGGAGAAGAGTGGAATGGATTAAGCAACTCTGTGCTACTTCAAACACCCTAGACTCTCAATTCCAATAATTATAGGCTGTTGTTGTTCCTTGTGATTAAGCCTTTAGGGAACCTGGTGGATATAGATATCTTATTTTACGTACTTAGTCTCTTTTTGAACCCCAAACATTAATTTCATTAATGAAATTCTATTGTATTGTGGCTAAAGAAGTGATTCTCTTACAAGAAAGAAAATGGTTTTTGATTTTAATTGGAAAATACTCTTTGCTCCCCACCCCCGTCCCAACACACAAATTCTGCCTGAGATTATAATTGATTAATTAATCAATTAAATGCTTTGTAAAATATTTTCATCCTTTATATATCTGATGTTGATTCTGATTACTTTAATGAACCTAGTAGCAGTGATTGGTCATTTTAAGTTGTTGATATAATGACATAGTTTTACTACATGGGGGTTACTAAAATTTGAAAAGGAAAATACAATAGCTTTTAAACTCAACTTGAATCTTCACCTCTGGTATATACAACACAGTGCCCTGGGGATTTGTTAAAAATACAAATGCCTGCCTAGCTGGTGTGGTTCAATGGTTGAGCATTGACCTATAAACTAGGAAGTCACAAGTAGATTCCTGGTCAGGACATAAGCCAGGTTGCAGGCTCCATCCCCAGTGGGAGCGTGCAGGAGACAGCTGATCAGTGATTCTCTCTCATTATTGATGTTTCTATCTTTCCTCTCTTTTCCTCTCTGAAATCAATAAAAGTATATTAAAAAAAATACAGATGCCAAATCTCCAGGCCAGTTTTATTAAGTCAGAAACCATGGGGGTGGACTCAGTCTCCACATCTCTCCCTCCCCAACCTCCCTCCCCCCCAATGCTACAGGTAGACCAGCGGAGAGCCCTGCAGCTGCAAATGGTACCACAATGGCAGCTCAATTTATTAACCTCCAAAAATGCTCCCTTCAGTCTAATTTGCAGCCCTCTAGCTAAGGTGTCAGCCATATTTCTTATGTGCCTGGTCCCTCCTTTGCCATCTAGAGGAGTCTCTGTTCCTCATTTGTAGAGATTAGAGGTAGGACACCGCCTTATGGACACCTTTCTGTGGAGAAGTGGAAGCGCTTTCTGGATTGCATTGTTGTGAGTCTGTCTTTTATAAAACCTACCAGGCTTCTCAAATCAGGGTGAGCAGCATTCAGAAGAACTCTGAGGGTTAGATGATGATGGCACCAAAGGCTCTCTCTTGTTATCTTTCTCCAGCAATAATGTGACAAGTGATATATTCAAATTTTAAGACGTAATCCCAGGAAAGAATTTACACTGGAACCTGTTGCCAGACTGGAAGCTACTTGGGCCAGCATGTTTTATAGTCCTCTGGTGCTCCTGCCACTCTTGAGCATTGTAGTCTATTTTGATTTTGACTGTAATCATTGTTTCCTCACCAATAATCATAACATCGTATGCTAATCTATCCCAGCAAGTATCTTTGGCTCCTGCAATGCTGGTGAAATATCAGTCTAGACATTTTCTGATAAAAAGTATGAGTTAAATGTGCAACTTTCCCATAAGGTTAATGAGAGAAATGAATCACACACTAGTAACTAAAAGTGAATGAAGAATGTTATTCACTACACCAAAGTCTTCCTTTATCCTCCATTTCACTTGTCACAATTTTAGTTCCCTACGGTCCACTGCAGTCTGAAAATTTTAAATGGGAAATTTCAGATATTTTGAGAGAGAGAGAGAGACCACATTCACATAACTATTATTACAGTATATATTGTTATACTTGTGCTACGTTGTTATTAGTTGGTGTTAATCTCTTACTCTGCTTACCTTATAAATTAAACTATTGTAGGTATATGTGTATATGAAAATACAGGGTTGGGGAAAAATTAGGTTGACAATTGACTCACTGAGATTATTCTTGTATTATTAGTTATTAGTTACTTTCCGTATGAACAACTGTCATCCTACTTTTGCTCCACCCTCTAAATAGGGTTTGATACTACCACTGGGGGTCTTGGAACATGTACCTCATGGATAAAGGGGGGCTACTGTACAAGCTAACTGCTATGAGGCGATTAGGGAGGAATAAAGTACTCTGGCTAGGGATGTGTGTGGTTCTGTGTGGGAGGTGGTCTGTAGGAGGAGCAAATTAAAGGACTATCTACATAGGGACCTCTGGAAACGGGCTTGTTGGCAGACAGCAAAATGGGAAAGTGTGAAGGCTTGATAGGAGGGCAGTGAACAGTTCAGACTGAGTGTTGGAGGGTGTGGTAGATTAAAGAGAACCTTGATGGTCAGGTTAGGACTTTCAGACTTGCCCTCTGATTAACGGGGCAGCAGTGAAGATTCTACTGGGAACAACGTCCTCTAGTAAGATTATTCTGTAAGCAGGAAGAAAAACTGATCAAAAGAGAAAAGGACTAGAAAGAGGGATGATTATTGGGGGGAAGATTGTCCAACTCTAGTCTTGCTTTATAAATCAAGTGGTACGTCTCAAAGGTGTTTAAAATTCAAGGAACAGTCAAGGAATTGTCACTCATAGAAAAATTCCATTAATAACAGAATCCAACAAAGAATCATTATTAATGATAATTTAAATTTGAAGATTATATCCAGAGGATGTTTCCGCTACTACTATATTTTCCTATGATGCATTTAGTTCTTTAAAATATTTTTATACTTAGTGTGTTACTGCATCCTTACTTCAACAGGATATAGTTAAGATTTAATAGTTTCCTGTACGTCACTTGAACTTAGACAAGGTACCAGAGACACAGAGAATCAGTGGCTTCTCTGGAAGCATCACTCAGGCCCTGAGGCTCTTAGCTTTTCTCTTTTCCCACCATCTTCCCTTTGTCTTCTTCAAGTGACTCCACAGTGCTGGCTTACATCAGAAGCAGTCATTAGTTCATGTATAAATCCTCTTTGTATTCACTTAAGTCAGAGGTTTTTCCTTGTTTATACAACCCTCAAAGTTCTACATTTTATTTCAGGAAGTCAAACGCTCCAGCTGTCTTAAAATGGTAAAAGGCATAGTTACCTTTGGGAATAGAAGTGTACAAGAAATTCCAATTAAAAAATTGGTCAGAAATTGTATGGAGCATGTCTGTCCTGCTGTTATATTTCTTCATTGGTAAACTATGGGTTTTACATGCCCTGAATAGCATTTAGCATTGGCAGATTTAACTGCTGATGAGATGGTATTTGAACCGATCTTTTCTTCCTTGCTGTGCCTAATGGATTACTAAATTTAAGTGCTCAGGGCACAGTTTTGCCCTCCTTTGGGTGCGTGTGTCTCTCTTATTGACGTCATTGGGAGCTCTGTGTCTCCACAGGGCAGAATTTGGCACTTCCATGTAGAATATTTTTAAACTATAAAATTGAATTACAAAGGTATTGCATCTGCTTTTTATATAGACACTGTTTGGTTTATTAAGGAATGTTTCATAAATCTAGCCAATTCTGTAAGACCTACATATTTAGCTAAGACAACTATTTTTAGAAATTAAAAAGGACAGTGTACTTTTAATTTAAAATCAGGATTGTTTAGGACTGGATTTTAAAAATCAGAATGATATGTAGTTGAAAGTAAGCTTATTACTAAATCCCATTTTTATTTTTAGCAGGTGCGTTGGGTAGTAAAATTTTGTTTTGTGAAAACACCAATGGAAGCAGTATACAGAATATTAAACAGATCCTGCTACCAGTTGAAATATATGTTTTTACCTTTAAAAAATTGTTTTTTCTGGTAGAATTGGTGACCTTTTATGAAGTATACTCATAATAGCAGAGTTGGGATAAAGACAATTTCCTCTCTCCTCTGGATTCCATATCTGCAGCCCTCATTTTTAATGTAAACTACCTCTCAGATGCTAGTTTCTCTCCCACCTCTCTCTGCTCCAGCCCAGGGGTGGGGCAAGAATTTGAGAGGGCAGCTTGGTTGCACAGTGCTTACCAAATGAATTAGGACATTTCTACTTATTTTGTTCACGATTTGATGGCTGCCATACTCCCTAAGGAACTTATTCTGTCTCAGAAACTTGTTTTCCTGGCAGGAGCAATGCCAACTTTGAATCTTTTGTATGATTTTGTTGTGTTTCTGAGTCATTTTGATAGAGCATTACCCTGGAGAATGTGTCCGGACTTTCACATTCACAGATGTACGATACTTTGCATCCTCTAAGTCAGTGATTTTCAACCAGTGTGCTGCAAGAATTTTTAAAATATGCAATATCTGACTATTTAGTCAGGGGCACTACCTTCCTTTCCCTTAGATTGTCAAATAAAATAATGACAACAACCAACACAATAGCCATACAGTGTGAATGCCCTGTCTTGAACAATAAATATATAGGTCATATAATAAAGTTGCATCTTATTGGTCATGTCAACTAATAAGCTCATGTCTGATTGGCTAATTCTAGGTACCAGAAATCTCTGATATACAAGTATAGGCACCTGGTTTTTTAAAGTCACTTTGGAGCAAAAAGGGGAGGTAATTACTGTTATTATTTTTTGTAAATCAATCAAAATTATACTTATTTTTAATCAGATTGGCAAAAAATACAAAATATTTTTTGGTGTTCTGCAGAATTTTAGTAGTTTATGAGATGAAAAAGGTTGACAATTGATGCTTTAAGTCATTGGATAGTATCATCACTGGCAGACTAAATCTCAAACTCCTTGAAGTCATTCTAATGTTGCAACCTATTAAATATTACTATTTTGGAATATTGCTTTGAAATGTAGAGAAAAGAACTTACATTTAAAATATTTAGTCTTTGCTAACAGTGCAGCTTTAGCTCTGTCTGCAGATTTGCTCTCTGAAATAGAGTAATGTTCATAATTTTAGGTTTTAAGAGTCTATATATCCAGTAAAATCCAATGACTTTCACCTGGGGACAATCACTTATCAATTAGAACACAAAAACCTGGGGAAGAATTGGTGCCATTGACAAAAACACTAACGACATAGGCCAATCCTGAATCCAGCGAGTGATGCATTATCTTAGGGGACATGTAGGAATTCCCAGCAATTTCGTCCTTTATTGTTTCAAGTCTGCTTCTCTGGACAGCATGCCAGCGAGAGGACACTGGGGAGAGAGCCAGGCGTATCTGTGATCTCAGCATGTTTGAATGTTGCCACGGTAGACATGAAAATAAACAATGACGACCTCCTGCTCCAAGTGGAAACATTCCTCCTCTCTAATTGAAAAGTTATAGAACCCAACAGGACAGAGCAGGAGATAGTATAATTCAGCAAGACCAGAAGCACTTGGAATCCCTGGCTTATACATCATCTTGTTCCACCTCTTCCTTTTATAGACGAAGAAGTGGTGAATGGGAGAAATGAAGTGATAACTGCACAGCTCCAGAGTGACAGATTTGGACCTGAAGCCAAGTTTCCCAGTTCATAATTCCAGCGAGGTTTCATCTGCATTGGGGTTGATGAATTTTGGAGAGGAGTTTTGTCTCCTTTCCCCTGCCTTTCTCCAGGCATCCCACACTCACATTTCCAAGCTGTATTTCTGGTGATGAGGGGATGGGAGAGGACCATCATTTATACTTGAATAACCTCTCCACATGATTGGCAGGAAAAAATGGAGTGCTGTGTCTCTTTTGTTCCTCCCATTCCACCACTTTTCCCATTTCTGCTATCAGGCACCATCCTGATATAGCATTGGAGGTATCCATGGGTGGTATCCATTCACTGGATTTTTTAAACACACCAATAAACATTTCCCTGTATTCCACTCCTTCAAAGCTATTTTAGGTGACTTTTAGAAAACTTTTATTCTAAAAATTGCATTTTAGTAAAATATTTGAATACATTTACCCAAAGGTTGGATTAAGAGCGGACATTTCTAGAATTCTGCCAGGAGGCAGAAAGGACTTTTAGGCACAGTAATCATTTGATATAAGTGACCTTTCTGCTCACTTATTAAGTCAAATGTTGGCCCTGGCTTTCTGAGCTTTGATTATATAGGAAAGAACATAGTTCCTCAAAGGACTTACAGAGATTTAACATGAATGTCATGGGTGCATGAGAGTCGGAGAGAATCCATGTGCTCTTAGTCATTATAACAGCCAAAGGGCTTAATTACAAACAAAAAGTGGATTTTAGAGCCCCTGAAAAGTATCAACTCAGAAATGCATTTTTTTCTTCATTATTGAGCCATAACTTACATAGAGTGTAGTGCACCAAAAGTAAGGATATAACTCAATAGATGTTTACACCTGGAGAGCTTAATACAACCACCTCTAAGATAAAACTATAGACAATTTCCAGCACCCCAGTAGGCTTGCTCATGGCGATACTTGCTACAATTTTCTCGTTCTCTTTTCTCTCACCTCTAAGGGTTTATTTGGCCATTAGTGTTAATTATCTTGGTAGCCCTATGTCTCCTCTTCGATATCACCCTCTAAATTTAAAAATGCACATTTGTTATCAATAATTAGTAGGACAGGAGAAGATGTCACCTAATCTGCAAGTGAAATAATTAGCTCTGAAATTTCATAACCCATTGAACTTGGTTGGCAGTAAGAATTGGGCCTTATACTTCTATTTATTGTAGAGGACTTGACCTCAACATATTTCTTTTTATTTTATTTTATTTTATTTATTTATTTATTATTATTATTTTTTTTATTGAATTATTATCTGTGTACATATTTTAACATTCCCCCCCTCCCATGCGTACCCCCCCTCCCCAGAGTTTTGTGTCCATTGGTTGTACTTATATGCATGTATACAAGTCCTTCGATTGATCTCTTATCTCCCCCAGATCTCCCTACTCTCCCCGCTGTAATTTTACAGTCTGCTTATTGCTTTACTGTCTTTATATCTGACTTTTGGTCTGTCAGTTTATAATGTTCTTTAATATCCATAAATGAGTGAGGCCATGTGGTATTTCTCTTTCATTGACAGGTGTGAGATGGTACCACGTTGTTTTGATTTGCATCTCTCGGATAATTAGTGACTATGAGCATGTTTTCATGTACCTTTTGGCCTTCCTTCTGTCTTCTTTTGAAAATATTCTATTTAGGTCCATTGCCCATTTTTTATTTTTTTTAATTAATTAATTAATTAATTTATTTATTTATTTTAAACATTTATTTATTTATTTTTACATATTTTATTGATTTTCCCCCCTCCCTCCCACACATCCCCTCCTTCCCCAGAGTTTTATGTCCATTGGTTGTACTTATATGCATGGATACAAGTCCTTCAGTTGATCTATTATCTCCCCCAGATCCTCCTCCCCTCCCCGCTGAAATTTGACAGTCTGCTTGTTGCTTTACTGTCTCTGTATCTATCTTTTGGTTCATCAGTTTATAATGATCTTTATTATCTACAAATGAGTGAGGTCATGTGGTGTTTCTCTTTCATTGATTGGCTTATTTCACTCAGCATGATGTTCTCCAATTCCATCCAGGTTGCTGCAAATGATGAGAATTCCTTCTTTTTCATGGCAGCATAGTATTCCATTGTGTAGATGTACCATAGTTTTTGGATCCAATCATCTGCTGACGGGCACCTAGGCTGTTTCCAAATTCTGGCCATTGTAGATTGTGCTGCTATGAACATAGGGGTGCATATATCCTTTCTGATTGGTGTTTCTAGTTTCTTGGGATATATTCCTAGGAGTGGGATTACTGGGTCAAATGGGAGTTCCATTTTCAGTTTTTTGAGGAAATTCCACACTGTTCTCCACAGTGGTTGCACCAGTCTGCATTTCCACCAGCAGTGCACGAGGGTTCCTTTTTCTCCGCAACCTCGCCAACACTTGTCATTTGTTGATTTGTTGATGTTGGCCATTCTGACAGGTGTGAGATGGTACCGCATTGTTGTTTTGATTTGCATCTCTCCGATAATTAGTAACCTTGAGCATGTTTTCATGTGCCTTTTGGCCTTCCTTCTGTCTTCTTTTGAAAATATTCTATTTAGGTCCATTGCCCATTTCTTAATTGGATCATTCACCTTCCTTTTATTTAGTTGTATCAGCTGTCTGTAAATGTTGGAGATTAAACCTTTATCAGTGGTGTTATTTGCAAATATGTTCTCTTACACCGTGGGCTTTCTTGTTGTTTTGTTGATGGTTTCTTTTGCTGTAAAAAAGCTTTTTATTTTGATGTAGTCCCATTTGTTTATTTTCTCTTTAGCTTCCATTTATTGAAGAAACTGTCTTGACTCCACTGTATATTCGTGCCTCCTTTGTCAAATATTAATTGAGCATAGTGATTTGGGTTGATATCTGGGTTCTCAATTCTATTCCATTGATCTATATGTCTGTTCTTGTGCCAGTACCAGGCTGTTTTGAGAACAGTGGCTTTGTAATACAGTTTGAAGTCTGGTATTGAGATCCCTCCTACTTTACCCTTCTTTCTCAGGATTGCTGTGTCTATTCGGGGTCTTTTATTGTTCCAAATGAACTTTTGGAGAGTTCTTTCTAGGTCAGTGAAATATGCAGTTGGTATTTTAATGGGGAGTGCATTGAACCTATAGATTGCTTTAGGAAGTATGGACATTTTGATGATGTTGATTCTACCAATCCATGAACATGGTACGTTCTTCCATCTCCTTACATCTTCCTCTATCTCTTTTTTCAGTGTCGTGTAGTTTTCTGCATATAGGTCCTTTACTTCCTTAGTTAAATTTATTCCTAGGTATCTTAATTTTTTTGGTGCGATGGTAAATGGAATTGCTTTTTTAGTCTCTGTTTCTGTAGTTTCACTGTTGGTGTATAGAAATGCCATAGATTTCTTGGCATTAATTTTGTATCCTGCTACATTGCCAAATTCATTTATTAAATCAATTAGTTTTTTAATGGAGTCTTTTGGGTTTTTTATGTACAATATCATGTCATCTGTAAATAAGGATAACTTTACTTTTTCTTTTCCAATTTGGATGCCTTTTATTTCTTCCTCTTGTCTAATTGCAATGGCTAGTACTTCCAGTACTATGTCAAAGAGGAGTGGAGTGAGTGGGCATCCCTGTCTTGTTCCTGTTCTTAGAGGGAATGGTTTTAGTTTTTGCCCATTGAGTATGATGTTGGCTGTGGGTTTATCATATATGGCTTTTATTATGTTGAGGTATGATCCTTGTACTCCCACCTTGTTAAGAGTTTTTATCAGGAAAGGGTGTTGGATTTTATGAAATGCTTTTTCTGCATCAATTGATATGACTATATGATTTTTATCTTTCAATTTGTTTATGTGATGTATCACATTTATTGATTTGCGGATATTGTACCATCCTTGCATTCCTGGAATAAATCCTACTTGGTCATGGTGTATGATCTTTCTGATGTTCTTCTGGAGTCGATTTGCTAGAATTTTGTTGAGGATTTTGGCATCTCTTTTCATGAGGGATATTGGCCTGTAATTCTCTATCATTGAGTTGTCTTTATCTGGTTTTGGTATTAGGGTGATGCTGGCTTCATAGAAGGAGTTTGGAAGTGTTCCTTTCTCTTCGATTTTTTGGAATAATCTGAGGAGGATAGGTTTTAGTTCTTCCTTGAATGTTTGGTAAAACTCTCCTGTGAAGCCATCTGGCCCTGGGCTTTTGTTTGCTGGAAGCTTTTTGATGACTGTTTCAATTTCTTCCCAAGACACTGCTCTATTGAGATTTTTAGATTCTTCCTGATTGAGTTTTGGAAGTTTTTATTTTTCTAGGAATATGTTCATTTCCTCCAGGTTGTTCAGTTTGTTGGCATAGAATTGTTCGTAGTATTTTGTAACAATCTGTTGTATTTCGGTGGGGTCTGTTGTTATTTCACCTCTTTCATTTCTGATTTTGTTTATTTGCGTCCTCTCTCTTTGTTTCTTGGTTAGCCTGGCTAGAGGTCCATCTATCTTGTTTATTCTTTCAAAGAACCAGCTCTTGGTTTTGTTGATCTTATGTATTGTTTTTTTGGTCTCTATGTCGTTTATCTGTGCTCTGATTTTTGTTATTTCCTTCCTTCTGCTTACACTGGGCTTTTCTTGTTGCTCCTTTTCTAACTCTTTGAGTTGTAGAGTTAGATCATCTGTTACCCTTTTTTCTAGTTTTTTGCAATAGGCTTGTAAGGATATGAACTTCCCTCTCAAAACTGCTTTTGCTGTGTCCCATAGATTTTGGATTGTTGTGTTTTCATTGTCATTTGTTTCCAGGATGTTTTTAATTTCTTCCTTGATTTCTCTGGTAACCCAATCCTTGTTTAATAGCATGCTGTTTAGTTTAGTTTCCATGTGTTTGATTTCTTTGGATTATTTTTATTGTAGTTAATTTCCAGTTTTATGCCATTATTGTCTGAGAAGATACTTGATATGATTTCTATCTTCTTGAATTTTAAGAGACTTTGCCTATGTCCCAAAATGTGGTCTATCTTTGAGAATGTCCCATGTGCACTTGAGAAGAATGTATATTCTGTGGCTTTGGGGTGCAGTGTTCTGAAGATGTCAATTAATTCCCTCTGGTCTAGTGAGTCATTTAGGATTTATATTTCTTTGCTGATTTTTTGTTTAGATGATTTGTCGAAGGGTGACAGTGGGGTATTAAAATCTCCTACTATGATTGTATTGCTATTAATCTCTCTTTTAATGTCCTCCAGCAGTTTTTTAATGTATTTGTTTGCTCCTATATTTGGTGCATATATATTTACCAGGGTTATTTCTTCTTGTTGGATTGTTCCCTTTAGTATTATGAAGTGGCCTTCATTATTTCTTATTATGTCCTTCACTCTGAGATCTAATTTGTCAGATATAAGTATTGCTACCCCAGCTTTTTTTTCATTTCCATTTGCCTGGAAAACTTTTTTCTATCCCTTCACCCTCAATCTGTGTGCATCTCTTTTTCTGAGGTGGGTTTCTTGTAAACAGATGTATGGGTCTTGCTTTCTTATCCAATCTGTTACCCTATGTCTTTTGATTGGAGCATTTAATCCACTTACATTTAAGGTTATTATTGATAGGTACTCATTTGACGCCATTTTTATTCTATACCCATGTTTCTTCTTCACTTCTTATTTCTTTATTTTTACAGTAGATCCTTTAGCATTTCTTGCATTGCTGGTTTGGTGGAGATAAATTCCTTCAATCTTTTTTTGTCTGTGAAGCTCCTGATTTCCCCTTCAGTTTCGATTGATAGCCTTGCTGGGTACAGTATTCTTGGATTCAGACCCTTCCTTTGCATGACTTTGTATATTTCATTCCATTCCCTTCTGGCCTGATAGGTTTCTGTTGAGAAATCAGTTTCTAGTCTGATGGGGGTTCCTTTGTATGTAACTTTCTGTCTCTCTCTGGCTGCTTTTAAGATTCTTACTTTGTCGATGTTGTTTGCCAATTTAATTATAATGTGCCTTGGAGTCTGTCTTCTGGGATTCGTTTTGCTTGGGACTCTGCGAGCATCTTGGATTTGTGTGGATTTTTTCTTCTCTATTTCAGGAAAGTTTTCTGTCATTATTTCTTGAAATACTTTTTCCATGTCTACCTCAGTTTCCTTTCCTTCTGGAACCCCTATTATTTGAATATTATTTTGTTTTGTATTGTCCCAAACATTGCCCATTTTTTAATTGGATCATTCATCTTCCCTTTATTTAGTTGTATAAGCTGTTTGTAGATGTTGGAGATTAAACCTTTATTAGTGGTAACTTTTGCAAATATGTTCTCCCACACAGTGGGCTTTCTTGTTGTTTTGCTGATGGTTTCTTTTGCTGTAAAGAAGCTTTTTATTTTGATGTAGTCCCATTTGTTTATTTTCTCTTTAGCTTCCATTGCCCTAGGGGCAGTATCAGTGAAGAAGTTCTTTTGGCATATGTCTGAGATTTTGCTGCCTGTGGATGCCTCTAGTATTTTTATGGTTTCCTGTCTGATGTTTAAGTCCTGTATCCATTTTGAGTTTATTTTTGTGTATGGTGTAAGTTGGTGATCTAGTTTCATTCTTTTGCATGTATCTGTCCAATTTTCCCAACACCATTTACTGAAGAGACTGTCTTGTCTTCATTGTATATTCATGCCTCCTTTGTCAAATATTAATTGAGCATAGTGATTTGGGTTGATATCTGGGTTCTCGATTCGATTCCATTGATCTACAATATATGTCTGTTCTTGTGCCAGTACCAGGCTGTTTTGAGAACAGTGGCTTTGTAATACAGTTTGAAGTCTGTACATGCCCTTGGCCGGAATCAAACCTGGGACCCTTCTGTCCGCAGACTGATGCTCTACCACTGAGCCAAACCGGTTTCGGCAACCTCAACATATTTCTGATAAGACTCATGTTTTAGTGCTTTCAGGCTGTTACAACAAAATGGGTGGCAGAATTGTATCTCTCACTGTTTTGGAGGCTGCCAGTCTAAGTTCAGAGTGCCAGCATGGTCAGATGAGGGCCCTCTTCTGGGTCACAGACTTCTTGTATTATCTACACACTAGAGGCCCAATGCATGAAGATTCATGCAAGAATGGACCTTCCTTCCTCTGGCTGCCAGCTACTGTCTTCGCTCTGGCTGGAGCTGCCTTTTTGCTTCACTATGAGCCACCTTTCTGCCTTCCCAGTTGCCCAGAGGACCGGAGCGGCTGTCATGGTGTGGAACAAACGCCTGCATCATCACCATGGTAACAACACAAGTGTCCTGCCCCATCCCTGACCACTTAGCACCTGTGTATGCGAATTAACCTGCCATCTTTGTTGGATTAATTTGCATACCCACTTCTGATTGGCTGGTGGGCGTTGCGAAGGTACAGTCAATTAGTATGTTGCTCTTTTATTAGTGTAGATGATAGAAGGGCCTTAGGCATCTCTCCAGAGCCAAGGATCCCATTCATGGGGGCTCTGTCCTAAGGACCTAATCACCTTTTAAAGGCCCACCTCCCAATACTGCTACATAGGGAATTAGGGTTTAACATTTGAATTTTGGCGGGGTTGGGAGTCAAATGGGGAAGTGGGAAGGGTGGGGCACAAACATTCAAGCCATAAGCATCTCAATTCACAAATTCCTTTACAGGAATTATTTAAAATATATAGCAGGTATAGGGACAATAGTAATATCTTGATTTTAAATTTCATTTGCTTCCAAGGAACTAAAAGATTGTATTCTGTCTTTTGGAAACCTAGAAGGTTTAAATAGGGAGAATTGTGGACAATTAAGGGACTAATTTAAGATCATAAAGAAAGGCCAGCCTAAGCCATCTGAAAATTTGGTTCTTTAAACAAATGAAAACATTTAAATTTTAGAGACTGGAAGTTCCTTTTCCACAGATTACTTGATTCTTCTAGGCCCTCTGCCAAAAAGCTTCCCTTGACTTATTTTTCCCCTTGACTTTTAAAATCTTGACCATTTCATTTAGCAATGAGACCATTTCATTTATCACCGTTTGGGGCTGACTGCATTTAAGATCCATGCAAGAGCCTTTAATGCCTCATTACTTCTGCTCTAGATAATGATTCATCTCTTCTAGGAATTATGCCTCCTGTTTCAATAGTTTCCTAATAACAAGGAAGGACTTAAACAAAACAAAACTTTTGTTTCCAGTTCTATTGAATTGTTTTTCTCCTCAAAGTATTGCAAAATAGTACTTCAAGGTGTAAATATTTGTTTGAATTTAAGACATTGTTTTATTTTCTAATCTCAATTTGTGCTCATTAGCATTTTTAAAACTTTTAAGTAAGTGAATGGATTGTGTAAATAATGAAATGATTTGGCTTTGGACTATTTAGATTATAAAAGTGAGCCTACTTTATTAAAGCAAAAGGCTTTATTACAGAATCATTTAAGATTCTGAATTCTGGGCAGGATTGGTGAAGGTTGGTAATTGGTATTTATAATAATGAAAGTCCTAATTGTAATTTATTTTGTCTTTGTATTAGGTTATTGTGGTATAAAGGTAAAAAAGTTGTATTCTTCAATCTTGCCTAGTTCTCAGTCTATATTTTGAAATTCCTGCATTCAGTTCAGAACAAATATAAGTGACTTTTAGTATTCTAGATTGTTTCATATATACTGCTATTGAGGTCTTGCTCTTTTAATTTCCAAACCAAAATAATTTTTTTTTCTAATTCTATGAATCCATATATCTTACCAAGTAGCTTGACTACATTCTTTCCATATATTACACACTTACTATAAACAAAGATTCTATAATCTGGAGAAAATGAATTTGTACTAGGTATTCACCCACTTTGTATTTTGTTTTATTGATGACATAGTACAATGTAGCAAGGTCCTTATTCACAAAAACAATGAGACATATCTAGTGATGGGGACAATCTAAATTAATTTAAGAGAATGCCAATTAGTTTTTGTACTGCAAAGAGAAAGTAATATTTCATGTAGGAAGGAAAGAAAAGGGAATAAATGCCTTTTTAGACCTTGATGCATGATAATGAACTTGGATTAAGGCAGTGTTTAAAAAACAAAACAAGTTGAAAATAAGATGCTCTGCAATTAAGTTGTTTTAGGCATAAAAAAGCCTGCATTTCTGTATTGCCTTTGCCTGTATAGAGGATCATTCACCTGTTTTGGTCTAAAATTATAATTGTTTGGGGTAAGCAGCAACATGGGTGAGGAGAGAGAGGTTCTAGATAATGAGGTTCCTGAAGTCGGGAGCTGAGTCCTCCTCTTAATCATTTTCACTTACAGAAAGCAGTTACTACACATTTTCCCTTATTCGATCTAATACTTGCAACAGTCCTGTTAAAGCTGGTGTGATTAATCTCATTTTACCAATAATAAAATGGAGTCTCAGAGATGTAAAGTAACTTCCCCAAAGTGACATCTTGCAAATGATAAATTCGGGATTCAAACTCAGATATCTATTTATGGCCTTACTTCTCAAATACCTGCCATAACTATGAAATTTGAAATGGAGAACATTCTTTAAAATTTTAATAAACAACAACAACAAAAAAGCTTCATCACAGGAAAGCTTGCAGGTTCTCCTAGGCTTTGATTAGAGAAATAGTAGTAATAGTGGATAATTGTCAATAATTTTCAGATTGGATGGGACCCAATTTTTGGGACCATAATCTAAGCCTGTTTCAGTGAAGTTTTTCTGATCAGGTACTTGTAAAGGACTGTGATAATTTTAGGGAAGCAATTCACAAAGAGGCGTTTCCTTGCTAGAAGGACAATGATTGGTTTACTCCTTCTTATAAGTGGAATTCAAGAATAATGGCACTTGGACTGGACATTATTTGCAAATTAAATTATTATAATTTAACTGAGTGGTTGAATGATGCACATTAATTCTTCTTTGGTTTCAAACTCTTTGGGAATTTGCTCTTCTTCATATGTAAGACATTTCTGAATGGAACTAGCCATCTTTTTATATGAATTTGCTTTGCTGTCAAAGACTAATTAGTAATAGTTCAAGGGTAGACAACTAATCCAGTGGTCCAATCATAGATAGAGTAACCATATAATGTATTGCCTTCACATAGAGTAATTTTATTCCCCTATCTTTTTATTTTGAAAATAATTAAACCTACAGAAGCATCAAAAGAATCATGCAGACCTGGCAGAGTACCATCCCTGTACACCAAAAGGTTACAGGCTCGAACCCAAGTTGGGGTACATATGGGAGGCAACCAATTGATTTCTCTCTCTCACATAGATCTTTCTGTCTCTCTCTCTCTCCTCCCCTCCCCGCCTTCTTCTCTCTTTCAAAAAAAAAATCAATGAAAACATATCCTTAGGTGAGGATTAAAAAAAATAATACAATGAATATAATCTGTTGAATTATTCAGATTCAACAACTGATAACATTTTTATGACACACTTGCTCTGTATCTCTATTCATGTAACCTTTTTGTTTGTATCATTTGAAAGGAAGGTGCAAATGTGATAGTCTTCTTACAACTCTTTTGGGGTGTATATCACAGAGCAAAGGACATTCTCCTACGTAAACACAGAACTGTCATCATACTTGACTGTTCAAAAATGTTCTTTATAAGTGTTCACTCAGTTCCTAGACTATTGCATTTCATTGGGTTATCTTGTTTTATCTCATTTAATCTTCTTTTAAAAAATGGATTATGACATTAACATTTTAATGCATCCATGATGATTGTATTATAGAATGTCCCTTGATCTAGATATTTCTTATTGTTTTCTTATAAATAGCTTCAGGCTAAACATGTGGATAATGTTATGGAAATGGAGACACTTGAGGGAAAGGTGCCAAGATAACAGGTATAAAGTAGGAATCATGGCTGTGCTAATCATAGATCCCTACCTGCAAAATGGCTAGCCAGGAATGAGCACATCACATAAATTGGGCCAATCTGAGTCCTCCCCGGAAATCCTATCTATCTATCTATCTATCTATCTATCTATCTATCTATCATTTATTTATCTCCACCCACCCTTGAAATTCTAAATAATAAAAGCCTAATATGCAAATTGACCAAATGGTAGAACGACCAGTGGAACAACTGGTCTCTCTGATGTACACTGACCACTAGGGGTCAGACATTCAATGCAGGAGCTGCCCCCAGCCCACAGGCCCCAGGCCAGCCAAGGATGGTGCCAATGGGGGGACCCCTAATTGCCCTGCCAGTCACCCCACAGAATGACCCTGATCACTGGCCAGGCCTAAGGACCCTACCCACGCGTGATTTTTATGCACCAAGCCCCTAGTATTTTATATTGATCTTAGAAAAGAAGGCTCTTTTAGAACAGTTGCTAAGATATTTGTCTGAAGTTGGAAAATATTGAAATGTAGATAGGAAAAAACCCCCCACAAAACCACCAAATAGGTGATGGAATTTATCCATTGGTTTCATTTCTCTCTAAAATTAATTTTACCTCTGCTCTTTAAAAATTTTGTTACTAAACATTTATTATGCGCCAAGCAATTTTCTAAGTGTTTTACATGTGTTAAATTATGCAATCCTCTCAACAGTTCCATTAATTAGTTTTTATCTCTGTCCTCATTTAATAGGAGCCGAGGAAAGGAAAGCATAACTCACTCACCAAAGACTGCACAGTTAAAAAGGCATGGCGCCAAAATAAGAATCTATAGCACATGATCTCAACCACAGTAGTTATAAGACTCCACTCACTCTTTATTTTATGCTTAAACTAGTTATTTTGGCTTTCTGTGACTTGCAACTGTAAAGGCCAGGTTAATACTCATATAACCTTCAGTTTTGTAGGAACTGGAGAGTCAAATTAATTTTGAAAAGATGAGATGTAAATGGATAAAACCTCCATCTTAGGTACTGTCTTTAGTTCTTTCAGACATAGGCCTTTATTTTCATTAGGGGTGTGCTCTTAATTAAGAGTTTTCTAACAATTTGTTTGTAGGGACCTACACAGTGTTACTCTAATGGGTACATTAATATTGAAAGAGTTTTTGCAAAGACAGGGTTTAAGCTTTTATGATTAGTGTGTAGTTAAACCAGTCAAAACATTTAGAACATCAATTAAGAGGAAAAAACTTCTAGGCATTGACTCTTTCACTGTATTATTCCTCTCAGTAAATTGTTTTAAGAGGCTCTCTTCTTAATGTGTTGGATGACTGTGTAGTTAGTTTTGAAATACAAAACAGAAGTTAGTATGAAGGAAATGTTGATGACAACAACAGATGACAGAGTATTGTGAAATTTTAATATGTAGCATGAATGGTTGTAAATTGCTTCCATGTTTGCTGAGGTAATTTGCAAATAAGACATGAGTCAGATCTTCCATTGGTATCATCATATATTATAGTAAAAAAAAAAAATCCAAATTGTAACAGAGATGTGGTTTAACTTTGACTTACGATGTTGTTAACTCTTAAATATCAATATAATCAATTCAACTCTTGACTCCAGGTTTAAATTGTAAGATATTTATGTTTTTTAAGATGAGCCATAAGACTAAGATATTATCTACAGGTATAAGTTACTATGACCTGCTCAACTGGCGTGGCTCGGTGGTTGAGTCTGACCTATGAACCAGGAAGTCATGGTTCGATTCTCAGTCAGGGCATATGCCAAGGTTGTGGGCTCAATCCCCAGTGGGGGGCATGCAGGAGGCAACCTATTAATGATTCTCTCTCTCTCTCTCTCTCTCTCTCTCTCTCTCTCTCTCTCTCTCTCTCTCTCTTTCTCTGTCTCTTCCTCTCTGATATCAATAAAATATATTTTGTGAAAAGTTATGATGACTATTTTAATTCCAACCATAAGTTATCCCTGTGTTTTGAGGGCGATAATGTGTCAATTATTGTTCTGAGCATTTTTTCATGCATAGATTTGAAATCAGAGTTGGAATAAGAAGATTCAAAAACAGTGACAAGTATGGGCTAAAGGAAATCATGTTTTTATTGATAAGCCAGCTTCCTTAAATTTTTGTGAAGAATCTATTGTTGCTTCTATTTTACAGAAGGAAAAGTTGAGCCATCAAGTTTCTTGTTTATGATTAATTATTAAATGGTAGCTCTGAGACTATAACTCAGGTCTTTCTCACTGCAAAGAATACGTCACGCTGGCTTTCAGGAAAAACAAATTATGTTGAATAAAGAAAAGAAAATAATCATAAGCATGTAGGCCAGGATTTGAGCTTTAATCTATAATATTTTCCCAATGTAATAAATATGCTAAATGTTTAAACAGACATAAATTTAAACATATAGCTTACATATGTATGTTTAAGAATAAAGTTGTGATCTTTTAATTATTTAGTATCACTGTATTTTATTTCCTTCATATGTAGAGAGAATCAACATTAATGTTGATGTTGATATATAAAGGTGAATTATATTTTAACACAGGCAGATAAGATTTTAGTATACTTGTAACACTGTGTGACTTAGAATATTTTTGCATGCTTCCCCCCACACCCACCCCAGCTTCTCTCATTTCTAGGGATATAGAGGAATGAATTTTATGATGCCAGGTTATATTTTTTAGTTTTTAGTGATATCTCTCTCTGCCATTACAGGCTGAGGTATTTCAGTCAGACTTCATTTATTTTAGGGCTTATTTTTACTACGCTTACCCTGATATTTCAAGAGTAGTTTGAGTCATTTTTTATATCACTTATATCACATCTACTGTTATATATATACACATAAAAGCCTAAAAGACCATCACGATCAGTCAACTGAATGACTGGTTGACCAGTTGCTATGATGCACACTGACCACCAGGGAGCAGATGCTCAATGCAGGAGCTGCCCTCTGGTGGTCAGTGCACTCTCACAGCCAACCTCCAGTGGCTAGTCAACCTCGCACAATCCCTCCCCATGGCTGACCAGCCTGATTGGCCCCAATCAGGACTGGGTGAGATGGCCACAATTAGCCCCTGAGAAATATGCATTTATTAACCTCCCACACTCTTCCTATTATGTATGTATGTATGCAAACATGGATTTCATCTTAAATCAATCCCTCAAATGCTGCTATCAGAAAAGACATTAAAAGCTGTCATAGTAAGATCTGGTGCATGACAGCAGACTTGGCTAGTCACAGCTAGAGTATTGTTCAACCATTGTCCAAAGGCCATGTTTCTATCATTGTATTTCTGTTTCTAATTCCCATACCCAGCCACTTATAGTAAATAAAATTATGAGCTATTTCACTGCATTGGCAAGATCATAATACAAGAATATATCATGATATTATTTTTACTTATTTATTTTTATCTCTAATGCATTCACAGGGGGTCAGTTTATTTTTTCCCAGAAGGTTTACACATGACTGGAAGTAATGGAGGAAAGGGCTGAGGTCGACGAAAGGGGTTGGACACATCATTTTATATGTCTGTTTGTGTTACAGGGACATCTTTTCCTTAGTTTTTTTTTTTTTTTTAATATTTTTTATTGATTTCAGAGAGGAAGAGAGAGATAGAAACATCAATGATGAGAAATAATCATTGATTGGCTGCCTCCTTTAGGCCCCACACTAGGGACGGAGCCTGAAACCTGGGCATGTGACCCAACAGAAATCAAACCATGACCTTCTGGTTCATAGGTCGACACACTGGCTGGGTCTCTTAGTTATTTTTAAAGTCTACTGTCTAGAGCACTTAATATACTTAGATGAAAAAAATCCACTGATACTAAAATTAAAAAGTCTTGGAATGTTTAGTTACATAATCCTAATAAAGTACTTTTCTTTGAGTGTATGAGATTATTCTGATGGGACCCAGAACTAAATGAGACATACACCTCATATATGTTAAAGAATCTGAAAGATTGTATGAATTTAAAAAAGTATTTGTAAATGCTATGGATTCTCTCCCTAGAAAGTTGTGTTATATATACATGTGCCTGATATTTTGCTTACAATTTAAGTTGCTTGTGAACCTTCTGATGCTCATTTAAGGATCCAGATTAGACACCCATGGCCCAGTTTTAATTTAGGAAGTTCCTATATAAACTCTGAGTGTATTTTTAAGTTACTAAGGTTGATACCTAAGATTAGAGACTGGCTTGAAATGTTGGCTCTCCCCTGATTGGAGTGGGAGGATACCTGAGTGTGCTCAGTACCTGTAGCAGACCTTTATGTCACCAGAGAATCAAACTTCCCCCATCACTTGCTGGAGCAAGGTCCTTGTGATATCTTTAGAAAATGAATTTTCTAAGATTTGCACAGGGGAATGAGATGTGGTAAAAGCTTTATTTGCGTGGAGTTGCATTCCTCAGGTTGCAAAGTCCCATGCCCTTTAACCTAATCCTGGAAGACAACAGGACATGACAGCAGACCTGGCTAGACACAGCTAGAGTATTGTTCAACCATTGTCCAAAGGGGTTCCCGTAGAACTGAAAGCAGGACCAGTGACCAGAGTTTCAGGTCCAGTTCAGCATCAGTTACTTAAAGTCCATTAGTCCATTGTGTGGGTCCCATGTGGCCAGGAGCCACATGGACGAATGCAGGAGAGCATGCCTCCTGCAACAGAGTCACAAGAGCATAGACAAGCAGGAGAGGCAAGAGTATGTGCTGATTTATCTAGAAGTTTAAATATTCAGGTTTCACGCTCTTGCAGTGGCCATGCCTATTCTGACCATTGACTTGTTCCCAGGTGTGACTGAGAGACAGGTAGGCCCCTTCCCACATCACTCAGACCTCACTGGGCATGCGTCTAAACTGCCTTTGTCCAGTTCCTTCCCCCATCCATCAGCGGGGAACAGGCTTGGAGAGTATCAATTTATGAAAGCTGTATAAGTGGCATGCCTATATAATCTAGTCTTCCCTGTACTTCTTCCCAGTTAAATAATAACCAGATTATTACAATGGTATCACCCGTACGCCCTCTATTCTGCTTCATTGGCACTAAGTCCAGGACAAATCCTCAAAATGATTCCCCATTATAATTTCCTTTATTGAAAAATATCTTACTAATGGCAATAAATCAAAATATGGCATTTTATAATTCTCTGACTCACTTGTTATACCCAAGAGCATTTCTGTTTTAGCTTAGGTTTTTAGGGAGCGCTCCTTCTGCCCCAGCAAGCACCCTCTCCCCAGCTCTAGTCTCTTCGCCATGTTAACAATATTGAATCCTCGATGTTTATAGCTTTTCTGTCCCTTCATTACCTTAATGAGAAAATTGTTGGTATATCAGTGAATAGAAGCAATTGAAAATTACTGTTGCCAACAAATCATTATGTGACTACCTTTTTTTCTCTATTTCCTTAGGGTGGAAATGAGTGTTGTGTTTTTTTTGTGTGTGTGTGTGGATAAAATATGACATATGAAACTTAACAACAACAAAACTTTAGAAACTAGTTAAAGAATTTATTCAAAGGTTCTCTGAAAATTACTGAAATCCATAGTATTAAGAAATAATATATTGAAACAATAACTGATACATATAGTTGTAGAGAGCACCAACTGAATTCAAGAAGACCTTAGACATTTTTATTTCCACAGAGGCCCAAATTATTAAAACATCTTGAAATTAGTCTTCTTATAAGGTTGACTGCTTGAAGGAAAAAACATCACAGACAGCCATTGTCTGTGGGCTCTCTTCATCTTTGCAAGGCAGTGCATTAAAAGCTCGAGAAAGTGCTGAAACCAGTTTGGCTCAATGGATAGAGCCTCAGCCTGCAGACTGAAAGGTCCCAGGTTCGATCCCAGTCAAAGGCATGTAACGTGGTTGTGGGGCACATCCCCAATACGGGGCGTGCAAGAGGCAGCTGATCGATGCTTCTCTCTCATTGATGTTTCTAACTCTCCATCCCTCTCTCTTCCTCTCTGTAAAAATTATATATATATAATTATGTATATATAAAGCTCGGGAGTGTGAAAAAGAGTTGGTAACAGTTACAAACCTCACACAGTATTTTGCACGGTAGGTTCCTGAAAAACAAAGCTTAGGACCAATCCTTGGCATACAAATTAATGAATGGTACAGGGAAGCTTTTCAGACATACAGCTAAAATTCCTGATGGAGTATTTCAACTTAAACTCTACTGAATCTGGCTACTCCCACAATAAAATCTTCAGTCTTGTCTCTGCTGGGAGGAATTATGAAAGAAATGTCCAGTTAAACTTGAAATGATTATGACAAGCCTGTCTCCTAACTGTTGGGTGAATGTCTAGACATAGCTCTAATTGGTCTTATTTTAATGCAGTCACTGTTTAATTGATTGTGGGAATGATTTATTCTTTCAAAGAACTGAGATTAATGGCAACGGGTGGCTTTATTGGCATTGCCATCAGAGAAATGACCAAAAGGCTCAAAATAGAATTGGAAGACAGATTCTAGGCACAGAGGAATGTCAGATGAATAGAGCTTCGTGAAAACTATGTTTTAAAAGTATTACTACTTTAGTTTTTAAAATGTGACCATTAATAATACCATTTTTAATTCTTATTTTTTGGTGTATGAGTTTGAGACCATACTGTGGTATTGAATGTAATTTTCTCTTATATATATGTAGGATTGATACTTTAAAAATGGATAAAAGTCCAGTATTTAAAACTATTAACTTGAAACCATAAATTTTCTTATATCCTCTGTATAATACTATTTTTTTGGGTAGAAATTTGGAAACCTATGTAAAAGAATATTATATTTGAGTTCTCAGTTTTATTAGAGAGTACTCTAAGAATTTTGTGTGTATTTATAATGCACTAAAGGCCCGGTGTACTGATTTGTGTATGGGTGGGGTCTGGGTGGCTCACCCTGATCGGGGCCCAAAGGGCCTGGCTGGCGGGGGGAGGGGAGCGAGGGGCTGAGGGTGGTTGGCTGGCCAACTCTGCCCCCTGGTTGAACTCCTAGTCTAGGGGACAATTTGCATATAAGCCTTTTATTATATAGTATGTATGATCTGTACAAATCATGTGTGGTACTATTGGTAGATAGATAAAAATTGATATCACTTTTGTATATTCATGTTATTATTGTTCTATATTAGAATAGATTTTCATCTATAGTAGCTTTGGAGAGAGGGGTTGGGAAAACTTCCACTTTGCATAATACATATACATATATATACTAAAGGCCCAATGCACAAAAGTTGTGCAAGAGTAGGCCTTCCTTCCCTTGGCTGCTGGCATTGGCTTCCCTCTGGCACCCAGGACCCAGTCTTCCCTCCGGCTGCTGACTGGTACTGAGGACCCTGGCTTCCCTCACAGCCCCGACTTTGTCTGAAAGGTCGTATGGAAGGATGTCTGGTCTAATTAGCATATTATGCTTTAATTATTATAGATATATTTAGTATCTATAAATTCATTACCATGAGTCACATATTTTCCAAACGATGTAGTTTAACAATGCCGGGGAATACATTTAAGTGGAAAAAATATAGCCTATAAAATATTAGAAATTTTATGATATGGTACATCAAAAGAAAACTCAGGATTACAGTGAACAAGAACCTAGAAATTACCAAAAAAATAGTACTCTAATCTTTTTTGTTTTGCTTTTTTCTTTATTGTAAAATAATGTATAGAAAAACTTATAAATATTTGTCATGTGAACAAAACTTTTTTGTCCCTTCTAATCATAGTCCCATCTTTTTTTACCTGAAAGTATCCACTTTATGGTCTTTTGTCACCTATAATAATCTATAATAATAAAAGCATAAGATGCTACTTAGACTAAACAACCAAACCATCTTCCAGACGTCATTCTAGACGTCTTTCCAGACAAAGCTGCAGCAGCAGGGGCTGAGCCAGAGGTGGTTAGGGGTGATCAGGCAGGCAGGCATAGTGGTTGGGGCAATGAGGCTGGCAAGCAGGCAAGCAGTTAGGAGCCAGTGGTCCCATATTGTGAGAGGGATGTCTGTCTGCCAGCTTAGGCCCTGTAGGATCAGGACTAACCTGGCAGTAGGACATCCCCTGGGGGGTCCTGGATTGCCAGAGGGTGCAAGCTGGGATGAGGGACCCCACCCCCACATGCACAAATTTTGTGCACCTGGCCTCTAGTAAAAACTATGAAGAAAAGAAAGGAGATAGTAATACCTACTTGTATATCTTTAAAAACTATATTTTAATTTAGTTTTTTTTTTTTTAAAAAACTCTATTTGATGGGAATGGAAATCATGTATTCTTTTTGCCTAGCTTCTGTATTTCTGTATATGAGATATACTAGAGGCCCTGTGCATGAAAATTCTGGAAGGGGGTTCCCTCAGCCTGGCCTGCCCTCAGGGATGGGAGGAGACCTGGTGATCACACCTCTACTGCTGCCACTGCCAGCAGCATAAGCCTCGGCTGGCCCTGATTACCTGAGCCTTGGGTGGCCCTGGCAGCTGGACAGCTGGCGTCTGAGACTTGCCTGTACCATGGGCTGGCCCTGGGCAGCTGGGGAGCTGAGGGGACTGGGGAACTCCAGAGGCAGGTGCGTGGAGCAACCGGATTGCCTGGGGGCGAGCCCATCCTTGCAATGTAAGTGCCATCTTGGCGGGGCTGAGGGGACTGGGTGCCACCATCTTGTGGCTGTGGCTGTGGGCACTACCATCTTTAAGGGTATGCCAGTTATTGGCTGTGGGCACTGCCATCTTTGTGAGGGAGTGTTGGTCAATTTGAATATCCCTCTTTATTAGATAGGGTTTATGTTGTTGAATTTACTATAGTTGCATACAGTCTATTCATCTTCAATGCTGTATAGTATTTCATTCTATGGAGACTGTTTGGGATACATTTGGTGTGTTTCCAGCTATGAATATTTTTGTACTTGCTTTCTAGGGTACATATGTATATAGCAATTTCTCTAGATTTGGGAATGTAGAGTCAAACTTAATATAATCTTCAATTTTTCTAAAAAATATTAAATAGTTTTCCAGCAGTATATATGCAAGTTTCCATAGCCACATTCTTATTAACATGCAGTATAGTTAAACTTTAAAATTTTTTATTATTCTGATGTATGTTAAAGATTATGGGAATTTTTATGTTCTTGATTACTAATGAAATTAAGCATTGTTTTTATGCTTTTTATTTTTGCCATTTGAGCAATTTTGTTTTCATTTTGCATGTTTAAATTTTTGCCCATATTTCTACTATATTGTCTTTTAAAAATCTACTTATAGAATTCCTTTGATATTCTGGATACCAGTTTCTTTTTGTGTTTATACATTGCAAATATTTTTCTATATGGTTTGTAGTTTTATCTTCTTTCTAGTTCTTTAGATAAGATGTTCTTAATGTTATATGGAAGAATTTTATCAATTGCTTTCCTAATGGATCATTTTGTTTGTTTTATTTAAGAAATCCTTCTCTACCCTAAGAGAAAGATATACCTCTTTATTATTTTTAAAAGATTTATAGTTTTACTTGATCTTAAATCTATCTGTGATTGATTCTAGTAGATTGTGTGAATAGGTCTGATTTTATCTTATCTTAGATGGATATCCAATTTTCCCGGCACCATTTACTTAAAAAACGGCCATGTTTTCACTGATAGTGCTACTTCTGTTATATATGAGTGACTGTGACAAAGTGGCCTATTTCCAAACTCTCTGTCACTGGGTTAGTACCACTCTTTTTTATTTATTTGAGTTTTGAAAAAAGTTGTGATATCTATTAGATCAAGCCCCGCTACCTCATTCTTCAGAAATGTTTTGTCTATTCTTGACCTCATGAAATTTTGTATATATTTCAGGATAAGTTTGTCTAACTCTACAGTTTGTCTAACTGTAGAGATTTTGTTTGCATTCGTATTTAATCTATATAGTAGGGGAGAATTGACATCTCTAAAATTTAGAGATTTCATCCCATGAATATATTTCCTATTTCCATTTATTTGGTCCTCTTTAATGTTTCTCAGGTTTATCAGTTTCTCTGTAGAAGTCTTATACCTATTTTTATAGATTTATTCTTAGGTACTTTATATTTTTGATATTCTCTATAGTTATTGCAGGAAAAATTTATATTGATTTTTGTATCCTAAAATTATGCTAAATTCTCTGCATTAAAAAAAATTATCTGTAGTTCTTTTGGATTTTATATGTACACAATTCTTCCTAAAATAGTGGCAGTTTTCATTTTTCCTTTTGAATCCTTGCACCTTCTATTTCCTTTTCTTGCCTTATTGCATTAACTACAACCTCAAATGTAATGTGAATCACAGTAATAGCAGTGGAAAATTTTATCTTAATCCTATCTCAAAGGAAATGGTTTCACCATTAATTATGATATACTATACCAATGAGTTATATTTTATAGCTATCCTCTAAATCAGGACTTAGAGGATAGCTATAAAATATAACTCATATAGCCCATGAGCCCAATCTGGCCTGCCCCTTGTTACTATAAACAAACACATTTTATTGAAACATTTACCATTAATGTAATTACTATCTATAGCTGGTTTTGTACCACAATGGCAAAGTTAAGTAGTGTGACAGAGATCAAATGGCCTGCAAAGTTGAAAATATTTACTATCTGGCTCTTTAATAAGAAAAAGTTTGCCAGCCCTACTAGATTAAAATATTCTTTCCTTCTCTCTCTCTCTCTCTCTCTCTCTCTCTCTCTCTCTCTCTCTCTCTCTCTATATATATATATATATATATATATATATATATTTCCTTCTCTCTCTCTCTCTCTCTCTCTCTCTCTCTCTCTCTCTATATATATATATATATATATATATATATATATATAATATTGGGTATTATTAAGTGATTTTCCTGTATTGAGGTAATATAACAATGTAAAAAGTTAAATTAATTGTCTTTCTCATCTCATGCTAAACTTAAATTTTTGGAATAAATATTTCTTTATTAAAATGTACTATCCTTTAAAAAATATATTTTTGGATTTAGTTTGTTACTACTACTTTGTTGAAGCTTTTTTGGATCTTTGTTCATAGTTAGGTTGACCTGTAATTTTCCTTTCACTTATTGTTCCTTTGGGTTTTGATAGCAAAGTTAATGCTAACTTCTTAGAATAAGCACTATGTGTTATACTTGTATAACTGGCCAATGGAACTATTTGTGCTTGGAGTTCAGTTGTGGGAAGACTTTTCATTATTGATTCAGTTTCTTTCATGGCTATAAGATTATTCATAATTCCTCTTTCTTCTTGAGTCATAGTTATATTTTTCTGGGAATTTATCCATTAGCCCTAAATTTATATTCATTGTAAAAAACTGTTCACAGTATCCTCCAAATATCTTAATACATACAAGATGTTCTTTTGGTCATTTCTAGTATGGGTGTGTCTTCTTTCTCCTTTACTTGTTCACTAGTAGTTTATCAGTTTTATTTGTCTTTTCAGAGAACCAACTTTGGCATTGATCCTTTTTATTGTGTGTATACTTCCCAGATCACAAATTTCTCTATAAATATTTATTTTGTCTTCTACTTTTTAGAGTTTAATGTGGTGTTCTTTAATTCATTAAAGTGAATGCTTATCTCATTTTTTCTAGTTTTTCTCTCCCCTTGCCAAATATATGCCTTGAAAGACTATTTTTTAAAAATCAACATGTTCTTACTTTTGATATTATCTATTTTAATTTTCCTTTATTTATTTATTTATTCTATTTTTTTAAAATTTCTAACACACATCTAACCCATAGAGATTTTCTGATATTAAAAACTACTAAGTTATAGATTGTGTTGTGTTCATAACAGTTTCTTCATATGATTTTTTAAGACTCAATAAAAGGTCAATGATAATTCCATGTGAATTTATAAATGTATTTTCTGGGTAGATAGAGGCAGTGCTATATATATCTATTAACTAATTTGTAAATTTCCATATTATATTATTTTATATCATTAAGTTTTATCTGCTTGTTCTATCAACTATTGAGAAAAGTATGCTAAAGTTTTCTACTATAATTGTGGATTTATCTACATTTCTTTGTTTTGTTAATTTTTGCTTTAATATACTTACAGAAAAACTAGAGAAGTTTTTGTTGTTTTTGTTTGTTTTTTAATCTTTATAAAACCCTCTGGAAAAGCTTATAGCAGAGGTTGAGGATTTAAAATGATAAACATAACTCCTTCAGTTGTTCAAAATGGTTTTACATATACTCTTTCCTTTCATATTAAGACTGACATTATTAACCAAAACTGATGATACAAAGGCAAGAATATCACTCTAAGTCATTAATAATTTAATGAATGGGTCAGGTCCAAGAAAATGAGTTGTATTTTTCTTTCTTTTTTAAAAGATTTTTTTAAATAGATTTAATAGAGGAAAGGAGAAATATAGAAACAGCTATGATGAGAGGGAGTCATTGATTGGCTGCTTCTTGCATGCTCCACACTAGGTATCAAGCCTGCAACCCAGGCATGTGACCTGACTGGGAATCGAACTTTGACCTCCTGGTTCATAGGTCATTGCTCAACCACTGAGCCATGGTGGCTAGGCAAGAAAATTAGTTTTTGGAATCATTTACCAAGCCTGTACTACCCCTTTTCCCTTAGCACACTCTGATCCAGGTCTTCTGGCCTTCTTGCCATGTCTTTATCTCACCAAGGGAATTTCACTCTATGTCTTTGAACTCAGTGCTTACACTTTACTTGGGCAGGTAGACCTCCTTTCAAATGTCAGCTCCTCAGAGAGGTCTTCCCTGGTCATTCCAATAACAGTATCACATTCTATTCCCTTAGCCTGCATTATTCTTCAAAGCATTTAATACTATCTGATCAGATGCTATCTACTGGAATAAGTAGTTATCATCTCTCTCTCCCCTATAATATATAAGCTCTAAGATGCTAGGGTCTGCATTAAATTCACTGCTCTAATTCCAGGGTGATTGCTGACACATGATTGGTATTGAATACTTTTTTGGTTGAATGAGTGAATTAATATTTTCTTAAAATATGTTAGCCAATCAAATATAGTTTGATTGATTAAAAATAATTATTGAAAATTAAGGAATTCTTTTCAGCACAATAAAGCAGTGTGTACACACAAGAATAAAACAAGATTGCTAACTAGTATGTAATCCAGTTGGGGATACAAGATATATACAAATAGTAGAATCTGAAAATGATATTAAAAATGGTGATACAAGAGACATCACAGCATATATAATTAATAGGCAAATATATCGTATATAATAAAAGCCTAATATGCTAAGTGTCTTGTTGGCTGGTCAACCAATCAAAGCATAATATGCTAATGATATGCTAAGGCCAAGCAACTACTTGCTATGAAATGCACTGACCACCAGGGGGCAGACACTTTGACCAGTAGGTTAGCCTGCTGTTGGGGTCTGGCCAATCAGGACTGAGCGAGATGGGCCAGACACATCCTGAAGCCCTCCCATGGTCTCTTCCCAGCTGGCAAAACTTCCCACATTCCTCCCTGGCCATGATTGTGCACTGGTGGGGTCCCTCAGGCTGGCCTGCTCCCTCTTTCAATCGTTTGAGGGACCCCCTCCTGTGAGTGCACAAATTTTGTGCACTGGGCCTCTAGTTATAATACTAAATGCTGTGAATTCAATGGAAGGAATGTCATTGGAATCAGTATTACAGAAAAATAATGGAAATATGAAAGTTCCACCATTATTGGTTGATCAAGAATTTTAAGTAAATGGAAGTAAAAAAATAAATCAAAAAAACCACCCAAAACAACAACAACAACAAAGAAAGGAGAAATTTATAATAATTATAATCATTAAGAAGGGAGATTAACAAGACATCATTTATTTCCTCCACCAGGCTATGAGTACTTACCTCTAGGACAAAGTCTGTATCATATTCATATCTACTTTTCTTTCTTTTTTTAAAAATATATTTTATTGATTTTTCACAGAGAGGAAGAGAGAGGGATAGAGAGTTAGAAACATCGATGAGAGAGAATCATCGATCAGCTGCCTCTTGCACACCCCCTTCTGGGGATGTGCCCGCAACCAAGGTACATGTCCTTGCCCGGAATCGAACCCGGGACCTTTCAGTCCGCAGGCCGACGTTCTATCCACTGAGCCAAACCGGTCCCGGCCATATCTACTTTTCTTGTTTAACCTGGTTATGTTTATCTCCTAGTTTTATTTTCTTTTTTCTTTTACTGCAAAAAGCTTCATTGTTTCATTTGGTCCAATGCATGGGGGAGGGCTTCAGGTGCTTAAAAGAATGACAAGCAGTTTTGGGGAGAGACTCAGGTAAAGCCAGAAGCCAGGGGATGCAGAGGGACCCCTCAAAGGCCTCTGGGCTCCAAAGGCTCCTAGTCACACTTGCGGGTGAATCTTTGGAAGATACTTGCCCAGCCCAGCCTGGGGGCCGGTCAGCCCACGGAGGCGAGTCAGGTGTCACCCATCTCCTAGATGAGTTTCACCCCCTCACCCCGGAAGTGGTTCTGCAGGAGTCACAGGATGAGGGCCTGTATGGGCAGAACCCAGGGCCTGCAGCTCCCAAAGGGCTGGTTCAGGCTCCTCTCCAAGGCCAGGCGGCTTCCATGGCCCTGAGTTTGCCTCCTCAAACTGGGAGGCCTCAGCATGTCCTGGAAGAGAATGTGGCTGCCCCTGGTTTTGCAACTTTGAGAGCAGCTCAGCGCCCTCGCTCTTCTTCTCCATCAATTCAGGAAGAAGAGGCCCCGGTCCTCGAGAGCCACATCATCAGGTGGAAATAGAAGCCCAGAGAGTGGTAGGGGCGGGGCCCGCAGGTGCAGGCTGACAGCAGCCTTCACCTGGGTGGAATAATTGTGATGAATTTGGGAGCTCATGGCTGTTCGGCAATAAGGAGTTAAGGTAGAAAGAACCCGATGTGTTGGCTGGTCCTGGAGGAGGTTCTGAGGTGGTGACTGGATAAGATGCAGGAGAGTGGCTGGAGGCTGGAGAAGGGGAGTCCCTAGGTCTATTCTGTCCAAATTGTTGAAGCAAGAGGCAGATCTGGGACAGCCAAGGGCACTGCCTATCTCCTAGTTTTCTACACATCATCGTTAACAGAAATTCAGTACTTGGAATCCAAAGTCATATATTGTAGGAGAAAAAATGTCTTAATGAAAATATATTTTAGAGATTCAGTGGCATGTCAGTAGAAAGAAGATTTATTTTGTCCCTTATTATCATCTTCATCACTTTTGATGGGAAGATTAGTAGTTCCCAGAAAAATAAGGATTCTTACATATTTTACACCTTAAAATAAAATTCTATCCATCAATTTTTTTATTATTAAATAAATTCATAAGAATTCCATCATCAATTTCAGCAAACTCTATGGCTTGAAAATATTTTAGTTGGTTGAACTCTAAATTACATGTTGGCATGAAGATAAAGTTTTCTTCAAAAAAGTATATAAAAGTGACTGAATCTCTAAGCATTATGTGTGATAGCAGCTGGACTTTGAAACTTTAATTAATAGAATGAAACTAAAGTTTTAAGAAGCTAGGTCACCAGAAATATGAATAATCTTAACCGTTGTGTTATCATTGGTGTAGTGGTCAATTAAATACTGATTATCGATAGATCTGAGGACTTCTTATTAATAAATGCTTTTAGAGAAGTATTTTTTGTATTCTTTTTGTAAAAGAAACTCATTAATCAATGCTTAATTTTTACATGTAAATTGCACTAAAAGAAAAAGGATATTTATTAGACTATAAGAAATTATTAAAGGTTTATTCATAAAGTATTTCTAAAATGTCACTTAGATAAATCCTGAACATTATGAATCAAAGCAAAAAAAATCTTTCTTGATCTAAATGTGATTGATCTTTACAATGGCAACAAAAATTCTGAGACACGTGTTATTAAGATAATTTATTTATTTATTTTAAAATTATATTTTATTGATTTTTTATAGAGAGGAAGAGAGAGGAATAGAGATAAACATCGATGAGAGAGTGTCATCGATCAGCTGCCTCCCACATCCCCCCCACTGGGGATGTTTCCCACAACCAAGGTACATGCCCTTGACCGGAATCCATTCTGGGACCCTTCAGCCTGCAGGCTATCCACTGAGCCAAACCGGTTTTGGCCATTATGATAATTTTGATTAACTTTGCACAAAATGATATACCTGACCTCATTAGTTGTGCATTTAAGATTATTGATGAATTTGTTTGTATATGTGTATTTAAAAAAAAATAGTACTTTTTAAATGGAATTAGCAGCTGATAAATCTTTGCTAAACATAAAATTAGAAAAAAATTAAATTAATATTCTTATCTATCTTATATCATTTAAAGTCATCTAGTGTGACCCAAAACTCTTTTGTAAGCAAGAAGAAAACTCAGGAGCTCAATTTAAAAAAATATATTTTTGTTGATTTTGGAGAGGAATTTTGGGGGTGGGGGGAGATAAAAGCAGCGACGATGAGAGAGAATCATTGATGGTTGCCTCCTGCATGCCCCACACTGGGGATTGAGTCAGCAACCCGGGCATTTGCTCCAACAGGGAATGGAACTGTAACCTTGAAAACTTATATTAAGAATTTGAGTAGATTTTCTTTATATAAATATCTGACTGAATATGCTTTTTTTTTTTTTTAGCATAATTACAGTTTCACTCTTTCTTAAAAAATATTTTTTATTGATTTCAGAGAGAGAGAGAGAGAGAGAGAGAGAGAGAGAGAGAGAGAGAGAGAAATATCAATAATGAGAGAGAATCCTTGATCGAGCCTGCAGTTGAGGCATGTATCCTTGATCAGAATTGAACTCAGGACCCTTTAGGACTGGGGCAGACGCTTTAGCCACTGAGCCAAATGATCAAGGGCACAGTTTCACTCTTGATCTTTCTTTTTGTGCATGAAAAAAAGGACATCACACAATATTCCTTTAATTATGTTTGCAAGCAGTGTAATTTGCTCTCAATTGTTACTACATTCTAATCTATTCTATAGGTACCTTTCTTACTTGGTTCAACTATCCACCTGACTATACATATGTAATAACATTCTAATTAGTAAGTGACATCCAAAGCTGGTTATTCTCCAAACTCTGAAAAAGCCAAAAGCTGGCACTCTCCACATCCCCTTTCAGCATCTTTCACGTTTTTCTTTTATGTTTCCCAAACTTATGATATAACCCAGATAAAGACTTCCTCCCAGCTATCTGCTAAAGTATTTCTTTCTAAGGTGAAAGAATGATGTGTTGCCTAGGACATTTACATTTTGATTGGAAATTTTGAAAAGATGGAATGCTGTCCTGGGCCAATTGAATATCCAATTGGTAGAATTTAAGGCACAGATACTTAGGAGACTCTTCCTGAAAATGTCAATCATAATGAAAATGTATTTATGAAGTTGGCTCACATTTTTATTCGTTAAGAATTTCTGAAGTTTGCAAAGTTTAAGAGTGTAGCCAGGTTCCATTATCTTGCTCCTTTCTATAGTGTACCTAGAACACAAGAAAGATTCCAGAGAACAAGCAAACAGACAAACAGATAAAATTTCCTCGACAAAGAAAACTTAGGTAAAAACCCTGGAAATGTCTTTCACACTACATCCACCTCATCCATTTTTTTTTTTAATCTCAAAGAAAATCAATCAATTCAAGACATTCTCATCCCCAAAATATATCTTGAATTGATTGATTTTTCTCCCATGTCTTTACCACTTTCTTGCTTTAGTCTAATACATCACCCTGTCTCCACTGTACCACTAGAAGAATTAAAATATATATATATAATTTTTCACAGAGAGGAAGGGAGAGGGATAGATAGTTAGAAACATTGATGAGAAAGAATCATCGACCAGCTGCCTCCTGCACACTCCTTACTGGGGATGTGCCCACAACCAATGTATAATACATGCCCTTGACTGGAATCGAACCTGGGACCTTTCAGTCCACAGACCGACACTCTATCCACTGAGCCAAACCGGTTTCGGCTAGAAGAATTTCTTCATTGGTCTCCTTTCTTCTATTCTTATGTCCCTGCAATCCATTTTGCACACCAATAATCAATGATGTATTTAAAATGCAAATAGGGTCTGTAACGTTCTTATGATCTTTCAAAGGATCCACTTTGCACTCTGGATAAGATAGAGATCCTTAGCAATGCCATCCAGGCTCTGCAGGCTCTAGCCCCTGCTTCTCCACCAGCCTTATCTTGCACCATTTCTTGTTGTTCACAACCTGCAGGCACATCTGGCCTCCTTTCAGCCCCAAGCACTGTAGCATGGTGCTCCTTCCTGAATCAAGACTTTTCCTCTTTCTGTTCTTCTGCTGGGATCATTTTTTAATCAGTGGCTTCAGGCCACTTACTCAGAAAACCTTCCTGGATATTGCACATGCCTCCCTGTGTTACTATTTCTCATCTAAGATAGCACTTGAACTTTCATAGCAATGACCTCATTGGTAGCTATGTAGTACAACTGTTTATTATTTACATGTCTCCCAAGAAGACTGGATTAGACTGTCTTTTGTTTTACTCTTGGCTCTGTTTTTGATTTTATCATATCTTTTATTTTTTAAATTGGAGTATAATTGTCATACAATATTATAGTAGTTTCAGGTGTACAGCATAGGGATCATCTCAGTAAGTCTAGTTACTACATAAAGTTAATACAATATTATTGACTATATTTCCCATGTTGTATATTACACCCCCATGATTTGTTTATTTTATAACTAGAAGTTTATAACTTTTGGCTGAGGCTCTCTTGAGTGATACTTTTGTGTGTTTATTTTAACACTCACTCAGACTTATTTAATTATTTTTCTGTTTACCACACTAAACTGTAAGCTATACCATTGATCTTTTATTTGTGTAGATGGTAGTTATTCAATAAATGATGGTGAGTAATTAAAATATACCTTGGTGGATGATTGTCTGGTGGCCAGATGATTAAAAGAGCACAATATGGAAACCAGTGAGTTCCTAAAGGCTTAAATATGCATGCATGTGATATACTCCTATACACAGGGGATGGCATACACTTGAATTTTAGAATTATACCAATTGCATATAATTTAATTCTTTTAATGAAAATTAGTTCTTTAAATGCAAAATCATCTGTTATTTAAATTTATGCTTTCTTAACTCATTCAGTGTTTAACAATTTACATACCACTTTTAAAAAAAAGTTGAAAACTCTGATCCTACCTTGGATTTCCATTTTTCTTTTAGTTATATAGACAAGTTATTTTACTTTGTGTTATGCCAGCAAAAGGGAATCCAAGAAAGCAGATTAGAACAGATTTGAGCAAGGTAAATCAGTTGCCAACTTTCCATTGGAGTGAGGTGTAGGAGAGAGAGAAGAATGAGGAGGAGGAGGAAGAGGGGGAGAAGGAGGAAGAAGAGGAAGAAGAGGGGGGGAAGGAGGAGGAGGGAGAGGAGGAGGAAAGCAGCAAGAAGTGGATGTGGAGGAGCAGAGAGAAGGTGAAGGGAAGGGAGAGGAGGAGAGGGGAGAGAAGATATGTGGGGAGGGGAAAGGAGAATAGAGGAGAGGAGAGAAAGAAAGAGATATGGGGAAGATCAATATCAGATGATGTATTTTGGAGGAGAAAGAGCTTTTGAATGCTTCATAAAAAGTGCTGATTATTAGCTATTTGACCCTAGACATATCAGTTAATCTTTCTGGATGTCAGTTCTTTTTCATTGTAGAAGTCATTTTGATCTCCATTAGAAGGACTTTTCTGCTCTTTGATTCTTATTTTCTCTATAGTTGTAGGAAAACCAGAAAGAGTATAACTGGCAAAAAAAAAAGAGTAGAAAAATATGATTAATTATTACAGAATGGGAAGATGCAGAAGAGAGTCATGGATGGTGACTATGAAAGGGAAAGAATATGAGAAAGTAAGGATTCAGATTTTCCCCCTCATCCAACTTCTTTATTTAACAAATATTTATTAGTGCTAATAAGTACTTACATAGCATGAGCCAACTATTGTTCTAAGGCCTTTAGAAAAATGAACTCATTTGATACTTAGGAAATAAGTTCTACCATTACCCCTATTTTATAGCTGAAGAACTTGAGGCACAGAGAGGGTAATCAACTTTACCCAAGTGCATAACTAGGAAGGGCTGGGGCTGGATTTCAAACCCAGGCAATCTGGCCCCAGAGTCTGTGCTCTTATAATTCCTATTTCCCTCTTAGACTTTGCCATACATTCCTCAATGAAAGTCTCCACATCAAAGACAAAAACTTATTGAACTGTGACAAAAATAATAAATCGCCTCAGACATATTTAGGCTAACATATACCCTGTTTGTGTCTGTGTAATTACACTTTCTCAAAAGCCTGCCACATTTGGTATCACTGTTTTCTTATGAATTCTTCAAGCAAGACTAATGCAAAATGGAGAGGATTGTTCTTTGTTCAGCTGCAAACCAGGGGGCTCAGAACACAGAGAAGAAAGCCAGGCTCCAGAAACCGTGTGAAGAAAACTGACAAAAGCAAGCTCAGGCGGTTGGCCTGCAAATAGTCAGGAAACATTTTCATCCGGGTGTTTGTAAACTTTAAAAATTTTAAGTCTATATCCTATTTTTGTCCCACCACCCTAATTAAAAAACAACAACACACCACTACAAGAAAAGCAAGGCTGTTAAAATAAAACAAAATTGCTGATTGGTTTTACCATGAAGGGAACATTTCAGGTTCAAGCGTTACATTGCTCTTGTACTGTAGGAGGCAGCAGCTCATTAATAAAACCTGGTTGCCCTCCCCCTCTGCTTTTTTGCAGCATGGCTATTATGATTGCAGGTGTCCCATTCTCTAAGGTAGCTTGGATTCTCTTCAGAAATGAAAGAACTTAAAGGTTTTGTAAATGGGTGGATCCCATAATTATGGCTGATTTATTCATGTAAAATTGAATTTTCCTTTTCTATTCTTTCAATCTATTGTTAAATTTATTTTCTTGCACTCATAATTTTTAGAGTTTAATGACATGTTAAAAGTTGGCAGGAAACGAGGAGAGCATTCTCTTGATTGAACTCTCCCATTTTACAGCTATGCAAATAAGACCAGGGTGGTTCAATGGTTTGCCCAAGAGAGACAGTGCCTTGGCCAGGGCTGGCTTCCAGGTGTTTCCCTGCTGGTTCTGTGCCTTGCACTTTACACCAAGTTTGGGTATTGACTTCATCTGGGGTTCCAACCCCTGTGTCTTCTCACCAAACAGAAACACACCTTTCCTGCTACATCTTCCTTTATTTCCTTTCTTCCGGTCCCATTTGTTTTAGAAGATAAACATGAGTATCTGGGAGGTTAATGTTGATGTCTAGAGGGCTGTTCAGATTTGCTAAACTTCAAGCAATGGGATGTCTAGAGAGCCATCTGTCATCGGTGCTTTGAGGGTAGGCTTGTGGAGAGAGAAGTCCTGACTGCTGGGGGCTAGAGCTTCCGTTACCCCCAGGTTTTGCAGTCCTGCTGTCTGTCAGGGTGCGTTAGAACTCAGCCTCATGCCTCTGGTTCTGTGCCCTGTTGCCTGTCCCCTCATCTTCGTTTAATATCTTATTTAAATATACATGTATTTGTATTAACGTTGTTGCTCTTATATCTCTACTCTTAAGAATTAGAATTGCTATTCCCGGATAGACTCTGTATTTTTCCCTCTCTCTAGAGTTCCATTTTATGGATTCCTAAGTTTGCTAAATTCCTACATTTGCTTAATTCCTACAAACAAACTCTTTCTCTATGAGATTCTAATTAGTCAAACAAAGGTACATACCCTAAAGAATTAAATAAACCTTGAAAATGTTTGTTAGACAAGTTTCAGCAAGACATTGGAATAAAATGTCATCATTTTGCTTATTTCAAGTTTTGGATATATTTTTTTCTTACCATTTCCACCTATAATCATGAATATTCTTGCAAAAATAATTCTTGGTTACAAAGAAAACCTGGTCTTATTGACTTTTGGCCTGATTCATTTACAAAGGCATAGTAAAATATTTATTAACATATATTAGCCACCTTATAGTATGGTCAGCAAATATGGAAACTAAAATGCTAAGTAACTAATAAGGCCAAAAAATTAACTTCTCTCTGTGGGTTTCATAGGAGTCAAGATTGTAGTTTTAATAGGCTCTATCTATCTATCTATTAATATCTATCTATCTATCTATCTATCTATCTATCTATCTATATTGATTGATTACAGGGAAGAAGGGAGAAGGAGAGATAAAAACATCAATGATGAAAAAGAATCATTGATCGATTGCCTCCTGCACGCCCCCTCCTGAGGATTGAGTCCACAACCCAGGTATGTGCCCTTGATCAGAATCAAACTCAGAACCCTTCATGTGCGGGTCTATGCTCGCTCTATTCTCTGAGCCAAACTGGCTAGGGCTGTATCCAGAGATTTTGGAAACATTTTTTAAAGCAAAATCACAAGCATGTACAGAAGTAAAGATATTAGTGTAATGACTTCCAAGTGCTTATTCCCTAACTTCAATAATTTTCAATCCACAGCTAACCTAATTTCTTCTATATTCAATCCACTTCCTCCCAATACTGAATTATTTAAAAAAAATGTTTTCCATCTTTGTTGATGACTAAATGAGTGCAATACAATGCACACATTTAAAATGTGTGTTTGATCAATTTTGACATAGGTATACAGCTATGAAATCACTAAATTCCAGATCAAAAAAATTTTCAGCATCCTCAAAAGTTTCTTCTGTCCCTTTGTAATCTGTTCCTCATCTGACTACAGACAATCACTGATCTGTAGAGAGTGACTTGCTTTTTCAGAGATTTGTATAAATTAAATCATACAGTATGCACTCCTTTTCTTACTTTGCTTCATTAAACATAACAGTTTTGATGTCCATTTATGTAGTTGTGTGTACCAATAGTTTATAGAGTTTCATTATATAAATATACAACAATTTGTTTATCCATGCACTGCTGATGGACATTGGGTTGTTTGTAGTTTTTTACTGTTAATGATAAAGCTGCTATGAGCATTTATGTACAGGTTTTTATGTCTTAAATTATCTTGTGTAGTAGTAGAATGGCTAGCTTATATGGTAAGTAAGTGCTTACTTAAAAAAAAAAGTCAAATTGTTTTTCAGAGTGACTGTATTAATCTAAATCCCCTCAAGGAGTGTATGAGAATTCCCACTGCTTCACATTTCATCAAGACTTGGTAAGATTATTTTTAAAAATTTAGTCAATCTAAATGGATATGTACTTTTTATCTTATTGGAGTTTTAATTTGTATTTCCCCAATGATTAGTGATGCTGAACATCTTTGCATATTCTCATTTTGTGAAGTCTATTCACAACTTTTGTTTACTTTTAAAATTGGGTAGTTTCTAATTATTATTGAGTTTTAAGAGTCCTTTAGATATTCTGGATCCAAGTCCTTTATCTTAATGTGTATTACAAATTCTTGTTTTCACAGTTGGTATTTTGCCCTTTCCATCTCATAATAGTATCTCCAAAGAACAAACACTTTTAATTTTGTTACAGACTAATTTATCAATTTTGTAATGGTTTATGCTCTTTTGACTATCTCAAAGTCTTATAGATATTTCAATAACATCTACATTTTCATTGTTGCTGATTTCAAGCTTAATTCTATTGTGATCAGAGAACATACTTGCCAGATTTTGATTTTTTTAAATTTATTGAGGAACTCTTTTATGGTCCTGTATCATGGTGAATATATCATGTATTGCATACTTTAAAAAATGTGTATTCTGCATTTGCTGATAAGATGGGAATGGGTATTATCTCCAAATTTGTTTGCAGAATTGTATGGTTCTCCCTTTAACTCTGTAGCTTTAGCGTCATACATATTTATGAATTTTACATCTTCCTTTATAATTATTTTATCTCTGATAATACTCTTTACTTTGAAGTCTAGCTTATCTGATATTCATATAGGTACTTTAAGCTTTATTATTCTGACTTTTTGAGAGTATATATTTTTCACATCCAATTAATTTCAACATATTTATCTACAAACTCTCTCTTGAGATTAATAATTTATCAAACTATCTTGGTTGGAACAAAAAAATGAGTATTTTGTAAAATTCTCCTAAGATGATTCTCATAGTTCTTTCCCTAAATTCTGAAGTTAGAGCATGGACATTTTAACTTTGTCTCCTTTGATTGCTTATGGCAAAAGTGAGAGAGCACAGAGGATTATTTCCCAAGGGCAGTTATGGACTTTCTCATTTCAAGGAGAAGAGAAAATCTTTTGGCTCGAATAATTAAGACATTGATGTGGCAGATGCATTCAGTCATTTCCTTGAGGTCTTTTCCTTGTTTATGGTCTATAAAGTCATTAGAATAGTTGTTACTAAATGCAGTTCTACTAAACAAACATAAGAAGCCACAGACATATGGCCTCTTGATTTTTCTTGGAGGAGAGTAGAGGATGTCACCATGCCAAAAAAGAGGCGATGTATGAGGTAAAAATTATTTGAATTAAAATTGCAAATAGTATAATTGGTTAAGTTTGAGGGAATTGATAAATTAATTGGTTTATTATGGGTAATTAACCAAGGCATGTTCTAATGACAGAGTAGGTCTGGCATTTTGAACAAATCTCTTGATTCCCCAGATTTCTCATCTCTAAAATGAACGGGCTGCACTTAAAGCATAGTCTTCCAATGATGTTATAGCAGAAACTCTTCTTTGAATAAAACAGGAAAAGGAAGTTGATCATGTCAAACAAGAGAAAGGAGAATCTGCCTTGTTTGAAGAAGGCCCAGTGTTGCCTGCTAGGCTCCTACCCCACATCCCTGTTTTTTTGTTTTTTATTTTTAAATATATTTTTATTGATTTTTTACAGAGAGGAAGGGAGAGGGATAGAGAGTTAGAAACATCAATGAGAGAGAAACATCAATTAGCTGTCTCCTGTACAACACCTAATGGAGATGTGCCCGCAACTAAGGTATATGCCCTTGAATCGAACTTAGGACCCTTCAGTCCATAGGCTGACGCTCTATCCACTGAGCCGAACCTGTTTCGGCCCCACATCCCTGTTTTTAAGTTAGCTCCTAAGACATCTTCAGAATGAAGGCTTTCCTTATCCTGTTCTAATGTTACTGGTTTGTCGACCCCCACTTGAGAGCCATTGCTCTGAGTTCCCTTCAAGTTCCAAAATTCCATGAATCTTTTGCTTCTGAGCTGAGTAAAGTTCTAAGTTTATTTTAGGGTGGATGGAAATTCTACTGTTTATTTCTCTGCACGAATCAACAAGTAAATATTCTTGAGGAGGAGGTATCTCTTTTCTCTCTGATTCTGATTTCTTTCTTTCTTTTTGAGGATATTTTTCCACTGATGTTTATAGAGAGAGTAGAAGGAAGGGGGAGAGACAGAGAGAAGGAAACATCGATATGAAAGAGACACATCGATTGATGGTCTTCTCTATGTGCTCCCTCGGGGGCTGAGAATCAAGCATGCAAATGAGGTACATGCCATTAACTGGAGTCAAACCCGGGACCCTTCAGTCTGCAGGCTGACACTCTATCCATTGAGCCAAACCAGCTAGGGTTGAGTCTGATTTCTTAAAAAAAAAAAAAAATATTAAAAAAAAATATATATATTATTGATTTTTTACAGAGAGGAAGAGAGAGGGAGAGAGAGTTAGAAACATCGATGAGAGAGAAACATCAATCAGCTGCCTCCTGCACACCCCCTACTGGGGATGTGCCCGCAACCAACGTACATGCCCTTGACTGGAATCGAACCTGGGACCTTTCAGTCCAAAGGCCCACACTCTATCCACTGAGCCAAACCGGCTTCGGCTGAGTCTGATTTCTTTTTTTTTTTTTTAAATATATTTTATTGATTTTGTACAGAGAAGAAGGGAGAGAGATAGAGAGCTAGAAACATCGATGAGAGAGAGTCATCGATCAGTTGCCTCTTGCACCCCCCCCACTGGGGACATGCCCGCAACCAAGGTACATGCCCTTGACCGGAATCGAACCCGGGTCCCCTCAGTCCCCAAGCTGACGCTCTATCCATTGAGCCAAACCGGTCCCGGCTGAGTCTGATTTCTTAATCTGTGTGCTGCCTCCACAAATATTTACTTAATCAATTATCTCCTCTTTTTCCTGTATCTCTTGATTTTCATTGGTTTCTTTCACATGCTCAAACTTCTTTCACACCACTTTCTTCTCTCTCTTAATAAAACAAATAAATTAAAAAAACCCTCTCTACTGATGCTTCATTCTCTTGTAGTTACCACAGTAGAGAAAAAAATAATATTGTTTTCTGTCTCTGTTCCTTCATTTACTTACATCTTGATCCAAACAATTTGGCTTTCATTGTCACTCTTAAAAGTCCCCCCCCCCCCCCCCACACACACACACTTAGTTTACCTTTTAATTGTCAAATCTAGTGGACATTTTTTGGATTTTTTTTTTCTTTTTTTAAAATATATTTTTAGTTCAGAGAGGAAGGGAGAGGGAGAGAGAGATAGAAACGTCAATAATGAAAGAGAATCATTGATTGGCTGCTTCCTGCAACCCCCTCTGGGGATCGAGCCCACAACAGGTCATGTGCCCTTGACTAAAAATCAAACCTGGGACCCTTCAGTTCCTAGGCTGACACTCTATCCACCAGCTAGGGCTGGGTTTCTTTTTCTTAATACTGATTAGTCAACATTTTCTATTAGTGATTTATTTATTGGTTTCTTTTGTGGAATCTTTTCCAACTTCCTCCTTTTAATATATGCTGTTTCCCTTGTCATTGGCATCTTTTCTTTACAAATAACTAACTTGTTCTGGACAATAGCATCAATGCCCAAGGCTCTATCTGCAACACATCTGTTGACAATTCTAAAAATCTGTACCACTAAGCTCAAACCTCTTTCAGATTTCAAGACCACATTATCCAATATGAGTGTCCCAAAAGGCACTTCAAACTCAGAATTTTTGTGATAGAAGTCACCCTTTTCTTGCAGAAAGCCAATCCTCAGTTTCTTGCTTCTGATCTCCAAATCTACTCTTCATTGACTTTTCTGTGATAATACAGCTGACTCTGTAACCATTTCTCAGCTGGCTTTCCATCAAGCTTTGTCTTAAGAGGATGCTGAAGGATTCTATAGGGGAGGGGTTTCTCTTCCATAACTCCTTCCCCTTGATGGTCTCCAGCAGTACTTTCTCATGGGCAGCTTTTGCTCTGTGCCCTGATAGTAGCTTTTTGGGGAATTCAGCACCTTGTCACCTCCCCAGGCATGGCTTTCTCCAGCACCCTGGAGATTGAGATCCTAGTATGTTCTGCCAGGGTGACATCTCAGCAAAATACTTGGTCATCACTGGGCCATGGTTGCCCATCTCCATCAAGTTCTGAATTCAGCTTTGATGGGAGCTAGGGGCCTCTTCCAGACTTGTTGCTTTCTTGTTTTGCCTGAGCCCAGCAGTCAGTGGTTGCCCCCTGTATCTTCCATTTCTGCAGTCTTTAAAGTTCTCTTTTTCTTTTAAAAGTATATTTTATTGATGTTTTTACAGAGAGGAAGGGAGAGGGAGAGAGAGTTAGAAACATTGACGAGAGAGAAACATCAATTAGCTGCCTCCTGCATACCCCCTCATTGGGGATGTGTTCGCAATCAAGGTACATGCTCTTGACTGGAATCCAACCTGGGATCCTTGAGTCTGTAGGCCAACACTCTGTCCACTGTGCCAAACCAGTCAGGGCCTCTTTTTTCTGTTAGTAGCTTTTCCCTTTTTTATTGAACAATTCTATGTAATACATTTCCTCTGTTCAAATTACTGCATGATTTCTGTCTCTCATTAGACCCAGGCTCATATACAAAGCTTCTTCCTACATTGCTAACTAACACTACGAACATCCTTTTCATTTCTAACATCTTCCAACCAACAAGTCCAATTTATTCATTTTTTAAATGCCTTTCTGATGCCTCCTCCCTCATACCTCTCTCTGTCCTTGTTTAGATCCACGTTACCTTACATCAGCTCCTTATGAATATCCCTTAATTTTCTCTGAACTCACCTCAATCACTTACACTGTCATTAAAAGTATGTTGTAACACACACATCTGATGTCTGTTCTCTCCTTTATATGACATGGAATGCCCTTCATGGTCAGATTCTACTTGGCAGTTTAACCTTACACAGTATTTTATATCCCCTCCAACACATGCTTTAACTCCAAAAATGCTTATAGTTCTTATTACATTTTGTAGTTTAAACTCCTGTGCTTTGAATATTTGTGTTCTCTCTGAAATTCTCTTATTTGTCTGGAAAACTCCTGCTCCAACTGTGAGCCTTCCTTAATTTTCTCAGACAGACATAGGTGATTATTTGTCTGGGATTCCACCATACTTTGTAAAATCTTCCAATAAAGCATTATTTTGTGGTATTGTAATTGTTCTTGGGTCTGTCTCATTCGGTTCTGAGTATCTTAAGGAGAAAGATTTTCTGTTTTTTAATTTCCCCCCCTCTCTTTTTTCTTATCTGTATTTGTGTCCTAAGAGTGCCTGGAGTGTCCTAGGCCTTTTAGAAATATTTGCTGACACACTAAATGAAAAAGTGGCATTTTCATAAAGGGAATTTCAAAACCCTATTTAAAGTTTATTAACTTTCCTCATAGCAGACTGTTTTGACCCAAAGTTCTTTAGGAACTAAGTGAGAACAAAAGCAGTAGTATCTTTTATGTTATTTTTCCACCACTACTTATCCCCTCCATGTACTCTTCCTCTTCCCTCCTCCTCGCTCTCCCCTGCAATCACTAAACTGTTGTCCATGTCCATGAGTTCTCTTTCTCTCTTTCTTTTTTGGTCAATGCCTCCACCCCACCCCTTGCCCAGCAGCACTGTTTTTAAAAAATGGTATTTATTACTTTTCACCTCTTACCTTTCTGTACTCAGAAAATACAAAGGAACTCTGCAAAAGCTTTTGTGTTCCTGCAAACACTTCTGGTCAGTGAAGGAAGAAGGTTGCTGAGTTCATCCACTTGAAGTGGCTCTATTAATTTTTTTGAAAAGTAAGTTAGAGCTAGAATCATTTAATTACTTGTCATTTGTCAAAAAATTGCTGATCAACCTTCTAGCAATTCCAGATATTTTAATGACTGACAGCAAAGTAAACAGAAAACTAGCATAGCATCTGTCCACATGGAAATTAGTTATTTGATATAAGCTTTTCAAACCAGCTTTCATGCAGACCATTTTAGCACTGGGAAGACAGTCTACATAGAAAGGCTATAAAATAAACAAAGAAAAACAAACAAACAAACAAACAAAAAACAGCAACAAGGACAACTGGACATGAGACATTTCTTCATGATATAAAGGAAATAGGAATAATCTTTGCTCTTTAAGGTTTTTAATGCCTGTATTTGTTTGAAATGTGATCTTTTGTACTTTATTAATTTCTACTGCATTAGCATTTAAGACATTATATAATTTTCTTTTGTGTGTATTTCCAATCATCTCCAAATGGTAGGCTTCTTTAAGATCGAAGAAATCATGTGGCTCAAATATGTGACATTTCCAGATGGCAGTGTGTGGGAGGATTACAGACAACATGATGGGTCCTGACTTCTTATGAGACACACTTGCCAGTAAATAGCAAATGCAAAGCAGGTTTTTTAAAAGGTGATACCACTTTCCATCATTTACCTGGTACAGGGGTTCCCTTCTGGGTGAATAATAGTTTTGTTTTTAACTGATAAAAAAGATTGATATAAAAAGCCTACTCTCTTAGCACATTTTTCTCTGAGTAAGAAATGTTTGTTACATGGTATGCCTGTATAAGAATGGGTCTCAAATCTCATGTGAATGAGAATTATTTAGGAATCGGGTTAAAAATCCAGATTTGTAGATCCCATCTTTGTAAACTGACTCAGTAGCTTTGATCTAGTGTATGCAGATAATTCTGATGGAGGAGATCAGAAAAACATGTCTATGGACTAGACATGAGAAACAAAAGTTCTGATGAAAAAGAGAAGTGACCATCTAATTGCTTTTTGAATTAACAAAATGCCTTCATAAAAGGGATAAAATTTGGGCTGTGTTCACGATTAGTACCACTAGTAGGAAAATAAGACCCCAGTTAGTTTCCTGAAGAGTTATTTAGTAAAAGCAGAATAATTCCAGGATCTTCCTTATGGGATTTCCAAACAGTGCTATCCAGCAATATCCCTACCTCTTTTTGGTCATGGTTGTGATTAATTTTAAAATTGCAGGCCTTTTATGTTGTAACACCACCCGTGTTGAACTTGAATACAATTGCTGTAGGTTGGCTAATGGATTTACTTAAGTTCATTACTCATATTTTGAGTCAATGCTTTGTTACGCAAATTTATGAAGAATAAGACAAAATAAATTTTTGAGTCAAGAAACCTGCTCTCCTTTAAAAAAGAGAGAGAGAGAGAGAGAGAGAGAGAGAGAGAGAGAGAGAGAGAGAGAGAGAGAGGGGAGAGATAAAAGAGTAAATGAAACCACTTTCAAGGAAATGAACACCAGGGAAACATGAATGTCACATGTGCTCTCCTTCTGGGAAGCTTCTCTGAGAGGCTCGGCAGGAGCTCATGTTTTGGAGAGGCAACCTGAAAGTTCAGAGCAGCACTCTGCGCCTCCATCAGAGTTCAGAGGCATGCAGAACCGAGGAATGATTTTTGTTGTTGTTGGCCGAGGACAACATCTTGGTGTTTTAAGCTTACTTTAAAAATTAAAGACAGGGAGAGAAAGAAATAATGAGCAAGTTTTTGTAGACTGGTGAACAACTTTCCAGAAAAGTTTATAGTTCTATTTATCTTTCGGAAAAAGAGGTCTGAGAAGGAATGTTCTTCTCCATTTCTCTGCCATTTACTCTAAATATTAATATTTGTACCTTTTAAGTAAATATTTTTATTGATTTTTCAGAGAAAAGAGAGAGAGAGAGAGAGAGAGAGAGAGAGAGAGAGAGAGAGAGAGAGAGAGAGAGAGAGAGAGAGAAGAAAAGAGAGGGAGAGAGAGAAACATCACTGTAGTAGCAAAATATTTTTTAAAATATATATTTTATTGATTTTTTACAGAGAAGAAGAGAGGAATAGAGAGTTAGAAACACTGATGAGAGAGAAACATTGATCAGCTGCCTCTTGCAGACTCCATACTGGGATGTACCTGCAACCAAGGTATATGCCCTTGACTAGAATCGAACCTGGGACTTTTCAGTCCGCAGGCTGACGTTCTATCCACTGACCCAAACCGGTTTCGGTGGGAGCAAAATATTAATTGGCTGAATCCTGGATGTCCCCCTACCAGGGATCAAGCCTGCAACCCAGACATGTGCCCTGACTGGGAATTGAACCAGCAACCTTTTGTACATGGGACAATGCAAAGTGAGAGTAGCAACTGATTATAATTAGATGTATTTGGCTGCAGTTAGACTTTGTAATGGTGCAATGTTTACATTTTAGCTTGGTGTGGAAAAGGGAAAAGCTTTGGTAATAAATTTATAGTAACAATTAGGTCATAGATTTACTGTTAAATGCATTATAGTTAAGCATTTCTATATATCTCTTTCAAGACTGGATGCAAACACACATATTATCTGCAAAAAAAGTCAAAGTCATTAAAATCCTGAAGTAGATTTATTTTCTTTTATTACTTGTTTTTTGCATCATTGTTTTGAAGGCTCTTTGAAATCACTGAAATTGAGAGGGGTGACTAGAAGTCTTGATTCAAAATTGCAAGACCAATTGAAACTATTAGTAGACTAATATCAAGTTTAGTTGCATACTTTTCATTAATCTAGGCATCTATGCAAGCAAAGCTCTAAGTAAACCTACTAGATTAAAGGAGTTACAGATTAGTGCATCTTAAATTTTTTTTCATAACACAATAAACACTTTCCATTAGGATGTCATCACACCCCTTGTCCTTCAGATACCTAGATGCACACAATCATTGCATGAAGAATGAAGTGACTGAGAAGATGAGAGAATGCATAGCTTAGTAAAGGGAAGAGAGAGTAGGTCCAAAGAAGCCCACTTCTCTTTCTCTTCTTAAATTGAAGTCCCCCTTAAGTTATCAATTTAGTTTAATATTATATTCATTCTAGTGTAGTCAGAGTTCAATGTATACCTTTCTTTTATAAAAAGGTTATTTTATAGGTCCATGCTGTTCGATAAGGTAACCACCAGCCACATGTGGCCATTGAGCGCTGGCAATGTGACTAGTTCAAATTGGTTACACTGTAACCTAAAATATACTCCAGATTTTGAATACTTGATAAAAAAAGAATTTAGATATCTCATGAACAAACTTTATATTAACACATTGACATGATAATGTTTTTGATGTATGCTATTTAAAAATATATCATTTAAATTAATTTTACCTGTTTCTATTTACTTTTAAAATATAGCTATTAGAAAATTAGAAGTATATATTTGCTTTCATTTGTGGCTTCATATTTCCAATGGGAAGTGCTATTACAGATGGTAGTGATTGTGAAATTTTCACCTTTCATAAAATATTGCATGGCATTTTCAGACAGTTGATGATAAATATGTAATGGAACTGAGAAAGTGGATTAAGAGCTTGGTGAATGTAAATGAGTGAATGTGTGATAAGTAATTTAAAAAGAGTTCACTTAATTCATAGGGTTAATATTTACTGTCAGACACTCAAGAATCTCAGTGTTATTAGATACAGTGAAGACATGGACACAGGAGCTTTATTAGAAACAAATGCATGGGGTCAATAGGATAGAGGGTGCAATAATGAAGGCATTCTTAATATAGTAGAGGTCCTGGTTGATGCCAAGTCCTGTTTTCAGCACCGATGATGCAAAAAATATTTCTGATATTGTACTGTACTCACCCTCTAAGAGCTAGAGTGAGAGAAGAAATGCATCAAATTGATTGTCATCCAATAAGGTAGCTAGTCAGAGTAGGTGATATTTAGTAGCATGCTATATAGAGAATACAATGCAACAAGCAAGCTAAATTTTAAAAGCACCTTGGGCAGCCAAATGGCAATTAGATGAGAGTTTAATCATGTGAGGAGGAGGTAAGAGCACCACAGAGGTTGTCCTAGAGTTCTGTTTGTTTTGCTTGGAATATTTCCATAGGTAACAAGCTAGAAACAGAAGGGAGTACTGGAACTATTATCTGTGAGAGTTTTTTTTTTTAAGCTAACTGTTTATCAACTGCACTTATGGCAACAGAAAGTGTGTCAAGTGTGGATGACCAAGTGTGTGTTTTTAAGCATTGGCCGGACTTCTAACTGCCTAACAACAGGAAAACAAATACCTGTAGGATATGCCAAGCATTCCCTCTGCATTCTTTGCTTAGGTTTATTTGGTTTGGTTTGGGAGAACTAATTTTCAAGTCACAGCAGATGCGTCATGCTCTGAGTCTTTTCTGTGCACGCACTGACCAAATTTACAGTTTCCCTCTGAAATATGCCAGCTGCAAAGCTGATGTCCCCAATTGTGTACCAGGCAACAACTATACCATTGTCTCGTTTAATTTTGTGCCCTTTCTAAATGCAGCCTTTCAGTTGGCAACACTTCCAAAGGATTGCGTAGAGAACTTGTTCTTGTGACCCTCATTTAAGTGACATGGCTAACGTTTCTGCCCACTTAATTTGTGAGAGCTAGATAGAGAAAAACACGTGGCCTTCTTTCAGCAGAGACATAAAACAGAGATCTGGACCACTTGTGGATATGGAAGCACATCTGTGGTCTCATGCTAGAGGTGGTTTATTGGCTGCAGTATCCTGGCAAATCTAACACCGGCTAACATTGCACAAAGAGTTTTCTTTGAATTCATAGTTCTGAATGCAGGACTATGATTCCATAGATAGAGTGTAATCTAGGCGGGTGAAATGATCTTATTGCCTTAACTGATTCGCAGAGTTGCTATGAATATATTTTCAATTCAACAAAAGCATTTTTATTGCCTAGTATAAACTTTTTGTATTATATTATATTATATTATATTACTCATGTAATCTTCAGAAAAATGCTGTAAAAGTAGTACTATTACCCCTATTCAACAAAAGAAGAAACTGAGGCCCAGAGACATGAAATAATGGCCTATGGCTCCCCAGATAAGGTGTGAATTTTTCTAATTTGATGTCAGGATTTTATAGATTATACAATGTTTTTATTCTATGCTGTGTAACCACTCACTAGCTGCAGGTGAAGGAAAGCTTGTTAGATAAATACTGATGTATGTCAACCACAACATTTGTTTTCTTAGTGACCTGAATATGTCATTTACCTTTTCAGGCCCTTAACAAAATAGAAAAGAACTTGCTCCTTTCAGTGAAGAATATTACATTAAAAAATTTCCTATTTTTAATATAATGAATATAATGGGTAGAATATATACATGGAAAATTTTTCAGAACAATAATAGTATAGGATTAGAGTTAAGGTAATATATGCTTTATTTCCACAAGAAAACACACACACATATGCACAACCATACACACATGCTTACACATATGTGTGCATGCACACCCACATCTTGTTCTTTTGAACCTGGTAGATTTTATATAGTAACTTTAAAACTGAAATTCTTAAGCACATCAAAATGAGTTATTCTGAAATAGTATCCTAAGCACATCAGACTTTCCTAGAAAACATGCAAAAGTTACAAAAAGTCTATAAAATTTTTACTGCCCCAAATAGTTGACTTTGCCTTTGGCATCTTTTCAGTTTCTACGTGAGTGCTCTTTTTCTAGCTGAAATTTCTGTCCCAAACAACTGATAACAGTGTGTCTCCATTTCAATGGATCTTTTTCTCATGGAAAAAAATGTACCACTCAGGTGTCATTAGTTAAAAGGGGTTTATAAGAACATTTTTGCAATAAAATAAAATAATCACAGGACTAAAAATCTCATTAAATAATTCATTAAAATATATTACGTTTTTAAAAATTTAGGCTCTAGGATCATAATTATCCCAGAAAACAAGTGTGTGTACATCATGGGTCCTTTCATCAAGTGGAGAAATAAATGAAAATAAGTACTATATGTTAAATACAAAAGGCATAGCTGAGAGAATAGTGTACTATATAAAGGTAAGGTTGAGAGGGTTCATCAGAAACTTCACAGAAATATCATCAAAGCCACATTTGAAAGAATATTGGAGAAGAAAATGGGATGAGTTTCATACTGTTGTATTGTATAATTTACTAAAATATATTTACACATCAACCATGTGACATATAGTGTACATTATCTAACCCTTAAGGTGGTTAAACAGCATTTAGTACTCTTATTTAAGGAGTATACATCATAATTAGGCTAGATTGAAAGGTTATAACCAAGGAAGTTTCTCAAGTTTGTCCATAAATTGGAATCACCTAGGGAGGTTTGGAAAATACTGATGACTGGACCTTACGCCAAGAAACTCTAATTTTATCGATCTGGGGTGTGGATTGAGTATTGGGATTAGAAAACTCTCTGGAGGTGATTCTAACAGGTAGCTATGGTTGAGAACCACTGCTCTGACCACACCACAATATTCACAAGGTTGCCAAATTACAACTATTTTAAACTGAGGTCAGCTCTATAGTATTTATAACTTAACATAAATGAAATTATAGCTTATTTTTTTATTGGTGAAATGAGTGATATTCAATACATGTCAAGTGGCTAGAGCTATGTAGACACCTCAGCCTTGCTCAAACAGGACATAAGGATCTAGTGGCTAGAGCTATGTCTACCCTGATTCTAAACTCCATCAACCTCATGTCTCAAGATCTTTGGAGGGTTCTGTTACCTCGCCCAACTGGAATATTAGCTATCTCCTTCCATTAGATCATTTGTTTCTAATTAAACCTCTGTGCAAAGTATTTGTTGTAAAAGCACCAAAAAAGAGAGAACTGGGACTTTGTTGGCTATACAAAACCATTTGTATGAATCTGTTTATGACTGCTTGCTAATAAATATTTGTATGTGTTACTCAATTCAGTCTAAGACTTATTTCATAATCACATACATCTTAAAGAGGTCAGAAGACTGGAGAAAGACATTCAAAGCCCTCACCAACCTCTAACCATTGGAGATAACTGATATGTAACCTTTACAAAACCCTGAGAGTTGTAAGAAAACAAATTAAACAAAACAAACAAACAAAAGAAAACAAATGTGGTACATACACTCTTTTGGTGGGAGTAGTTTTCTGGTTAACTTCTATCTATTATAGAACAGAATTCTTCATAAGCAGTGGTGGGGACACCATGAAACTGGAACTTCTCATGTAATAATATTAAACTCTACTTGGGCTGAGTTTTTATATGTCATATGGTCTATATACTACATTATCCAATGCTTTGATAATCACTGGGAAAATGTCTTATCCATCTAACATAGAATGTTAGTCCTTCTATTTTGTCCATATGATACATTTTTTGAAATACTGTCTACATAGAGTGAGTTGTACCAAACTTAAATGTATATTCAATCAGGATTGAAAAATGAGTACATGTGTCACCCCCTTGTTAAGATGTAGAACATTTCCATTAGCCCAGAAGATAGACTTGTGTCCATTCCCATTTTATATCCCCCCATACCATGCTAAGCAATTATTAATTGAATAATTTTACCTAATCTCTTACTTTATTTAAATGGAATCACACAGCATATACTCTTTTGTGTATGTGCTCCTCAGCATTGTGTTTTTGAGATTCACTTGTGTTCCCTTTCATTGCTGAGAAGTATACCACTGTTTATCTCTTCTCCTGCTGAAGGACACTGAACTCTTTCTAGTTGTTGGATATCATGGCCAAAACTGCTATAAACATCCTAATACAGGCTTTTTGAGACACGTGTTTTCACTTCTCTTGGATAAATATCTGTGAGTGAAATTGTTGTGTCACAGGCTGAATGTGTGATTGTACCACTTACACTTCCACCAGCAGGGTCTGAGTGCTAGTCACTCCACATCTTTATCAATATCTATGTTCCGTCTTTTTTATTTTAGCCATTTGTCAGTGGTTTGCTTTAATTTTTCTCTGATGACTAATAATGTTGAACACCTTTTAATGTGCTCATTGAACATCTTTACATCTTTTATGAAATGCCTTTTGCCTATTTTTTAATTGGTTTGTCTATAATTTTTGTTTAGTTGAATTGGAGAAGTTGTTTATATATTCCGAATTCAAATTTTTTGTCACTTATATAAGCTTTTTCTTCCAATCTGTGGCTTGCCTATTTATTTTCTTAGTAGAATTTTTTTACAAAAATTTTTAGTTTTGATAAGTAAGACTTTTCAATATTTTATTTTATAGGTAGTGCTTTCTCTGTCTTATCTAAGAAGGCTCAGTTGAAAGGTCTACCTCAAGGTTGAAAGATCTCTTATATTTCCTCTAGAAGTGTTATAATTTTAGCTTTTACATTTGGATCTATGAATCCTCTTGAAATAATTTTTGTACATGGCAACTTTCCTTTTTCTATTCAGTTAGTTTGGTGCTCTTATTAAAAATTATTTGACAGTATATGTATGAGCTAGCCATTCTCTTTTGAGAAACAAGTTTAATAGTCATAAAATATACAGAAGTGTGCAATTGAGTAATAAATTGTGTGATATATACCCTCAACAATGATTTTTTTTCTATTAGCATAGCACCAGATAAGTAATAAATTATGTTATAGGCACTCAACAATAAATGTGTTTTTTTCTGCTAATGTAGCAGCCTCCTATTATACTTTACTCAATTTCTCATTCAAATGGTCCATGGCTTAGCAAGAAGAGAAGAGTCTAAGCTAAGTGACTACAAAAGATGGAAACTAGGGAAAAGCCAGGTGATTGTCCTATCTGGAGACATCAGCCTATCTGTTGTCATTCTGGAGCCACATGGGAAAGGTTGAGGGAGTGATCCAATAGTGCAGTATTTAGACTTAATTACCTGTTTTCCGTGTAGCCTCTCACATTGCCCCTTCTCTATGCCTGGAACTTGGGTCTACTATTGTGTTGTCTGCAGGGCAAACCTTTGATCTCTTGTTTTATTCTAGAGAATTTACATTTTTGGCTGCAGCTCTTAACTGTTTCTTGTATAGAGTTTTGAAAAATCACCTGCTTTATACTGTGTGGTTATTCTTGCTTCACGTGGTATCTGGTTTTTGAGCCATTCTGCATTGTTACCTGCATTGCTATTGTGATGTTCTGCAGGGACAATCACCTGGCTTTTCCCTAGTTTCCATCTTTTGTAGTCACTTAGCTGAGACTCTTCTCTTCTTGCTAAGCCATGGACCATTCTTTTTTATTTTTTAAATCCTTACCTGAGGTTATGTTTTTATTGGTGAGAGAGAGAGAGAGAGAGAGAGAGAGAGAGAGAGAGAGAGAGAGAGAGAGAGAGAGAGAGAGAGAGAAAGAGAGATGAGAAACATCAATCAATTGACTCCTATACCTGCCCAACTGGCAATTGAACTCACAACCTAGATATGCTTCCTGATTAGAAATTGAACCAGCAATGTCTTGGTGTACAGGATGACACTCCAGTCAACTGAGCCACCCGACCAGAGCTGACCATTCTTTCATCAATTTTCACAAATAATTTTTATTATATGTCTTGTCTTCTTGGAAATGTTAAAGATAGAATGGGTTTTATGTTTCTTGTTCTCCTTATTTTGGGGTGATTCTTTGAGAGGAGAAAAAAGTGAAAATGTTTTTACTCTGAATTTTAAAACTATACATCTAATTGACTTTTAAAAGAGTCAAGCTAATATAATTACAAAAGAAGAAAAAGCATAGATTATGCATTTCATTTTCTCTGACAAACCAGGAAAATCATTAAGATAGTTGCATCAAATTTTACATGAAGGAAGAAGTCTATAACTCATGAATGGAAATGAGCATAAATGGAACTTACTTGTTTCTGATAAATGTTGAATGACTGATACACATGGAACCTGTTAAGTCATTGACTCAGAATACATTCTTATTCCTATCTATTTCTTGGGTTAGATATTCTGTATCCCTGTTCCATTTTATACTGTATCTCATATAGATAAGCTGTTATATCACCTTTCTTTATACAAAAATGAATAAAAACTTACCTTATTAGGATATTATGTGGCAATAAAGGTTAATTCTATCTTGAACATTTGCATACTGAGACAACCACTAGAGACAATACCTGGTAGCTCACATGATTAACTTATGTTCTAAAATAGATTTCTTGTTATCCTACCTAATAAAGAGGGGATATGCTAATTGACACTCTATCACAAATATGGCAGTGCCCGCAGCCAATAAGGAGGGAATATGCTAATTAACTGCCCCACCCTCAAAGATGGTGGCACCCACAGCCACAAGATGGCAATGCCAGGTCCCCTCAACCCCACTGGGGCAGCAGGCACATGGCATGACTGGACCCAGGGCCAGTCTGAGGTGCAGGCAAGCTTCAGATGTTTGTTGCCTAGCTGCCCAGAACTGCCTGAGCTTCAGGTAACCAGGACTGGCTGAAGTTTGTGCTGCCGGCAGTGGCAGCAGCAGAGGTGTGATGGGTCATTGCCTTCCCCTGATTGCCAGGTCACCTCCCACCCCTGAGGGCTCCCTGACTGTGAGAGAGGGCATGCCAGGCTGAGGGACTCCTCCCCCTCCTCCAGTGTATCACATAGTGAAGTAATTCCTGAGCTACTTGAAATATTTTTCCACTCTGTTGGAGACTTAGTATGTATTATCTTTCAAATATGCTATAAATTAGTTTAAATTAAAGAAATGCTTTTATGCTTAGCAATTGTATTTCTTTTCACAATTTACAAAAAAAGTAATTTCTCTTTTATTTTACTTAATTTGTTTAAATGCTATTTGGAAACTTGACTAGGTAACTGTTTATGAGAATGATGTGAGCCATCATATATTGAACCATCAGTTCTTTTCACCCTTAACCCATTGCTCATTAAGAGAGTTACTAACTTTCAGTTATTCCTGAATAACTGAAAGTTAATAACCAAACCTGGCAATGTCTTCTGCAAATAACAACGGAAGCTGGTGGGATGAGAGAGTTAAGTAGATTGTTGTTGGAAACTTTCTAGAATGAAGTAGAAGAGATAGAGCAGTAATCCTTTATCATTGTCATAAGCTTATACTATCCCATCAAGCAATCGTCAATCCAGATGGGAGAATAAGCCAGGCACAGTGGTATTAAAGAACTAGCAAGGCCAATACCATACATAGTATTGAATTTCCCCCCTCTTTTTCTAATGTGTCTTTCTTAAAACATTAGGTAGGGCTGGAAGAACAGTATTTAAAAAAAGACAGAGACATTGCAAATATGAAGACCAAAAAATGATTAGGTCAATCTAATTTTTCTTGCATGATGCAAGTTTATTTATTTATTTTTAAAGATTTCTGACAAAGAATGATTGAACTCACCTTATCAGACATGTGGGATGGATCATTAATTCACTATGTGTCTACAGCCATAAACAAAAAATGGATTAGAGGTTGGAGCTTAAATGATTTAAGATGAGGAAAAGCTACAGTTAAAGATGGTTCAAGTGAAGCTTAATATATTGTTAAAACTCACCATAACATAATTTTAGAAAAAATTTAACATTTATAATAATTTTAAATTTATTTTGGAAAAATAGGAGGAAAAAAGTCACTCAGTGATCATGATGGTGCAGTTATAAAGACTTACTGAACATTTAATTTAGTATACCCAACAGTTATTTAGCTGATTCTGCAAAGTAAGTGATTCTGTTTTCTAAGAGTTAAGAAAAATTGTTACTATCTTAAAAGAAATTCAATTAGCTTAATGCTTTGCAGTAAATTTTTGAGAGCTTTATTGTTTTATACTGTATGTGGCAGCATTTCATGAGTACTGAATTATCTATGTGTGGCAACCAACATTCTGCAGATTTTTTAAAGGAATAAGAAATGCACATTGATTTGAAATAAAGTTTTAACTTAAGTTTGACACGTTCATTTAATAATTATCAAAACATAGAATGCCCAGCCATTGAATTTGGGGAATGAAAAATATACAGTACCAAGAAATCAATTTTTATTTACATGTTTTAAACTGTGATATTTCTCTCTCCATGGAAATAAATTTTAGAGGTGCAAAACCATGTGCACACCTACCAGCATTGGCCATAAGAACCCATGAGAAAGACTGACCTTCCCATCACCTTGGACACTGAAAACAATCAGGAGCAGTGATTTGAAGAGACTATAGACAAAGAAATTCAGAATTTAGAAACCATATTTTTTCTTCTAATAATATAATTTAGAGACCACTTCTCTTTTCTTCTAAAATAATATAGTCTTTGTTCATTCAAGTTAATAAAATATAACTAAATGCTTTTTGATGCTAAAATTTATTCTTACCATATACATTCTTAATAAAGAGTTTCTTGTGATGCATTACAGGTTATATATCTTATCCCTAAGGGAGAAATATTCTTCTTCCTTCACAGGGGTCACCTTTCCATCTGTACTGTTTTTTAAAAATCTGGTTCTTGATATTACCTCCATCGATTAGCTCCTTATTCTTAGGCCTACTCACCTGTTCAATCTCCTTTCATCAACTTTAAATTTTTGTCTTTTTATTTTTCTTCATTATTAAAATTCTCAGAATGATATATTTTTTGCACTTGTTTTTATTTCCACTTATTGTGAAACTCCTGAATTCTTTTTTTTAAGTCTTTATTGTTAAAGTATTACATATGTCTCTTCTCCCCCATTGACATCTCCTCAGCTGTTCCCATCCCCCAGCACATGCGCTCACCACCCTACTGTCTATGTCCATGGATTATGCTTACAATGCATGCATACAAGTTCTTTGGTTGATCTCTTACCTGCCTACCCTCCACCCATGCCTTCCCTCTGAGGTTAGATGGTCTGTTCGATGCTTCGATGTCTCTGGGTCTATTTTTGTTCACCAGTGTATGTTCATTATATTCCACAACTGAGTGAGATCATGTGATATTAATCTTTCTCTGACTGGGTTATTTCACTTAGTATAATACTCCAGCTCCATCCATGCTTTTGCAAATGGTAAGAGTTCCTTATTTTTTACAGCAGCATGGTATTCCATTGCATAGATGTACCACTGTATTTTAATCTACTCATCTGCTGATGGGATCTTAGGTTGTTTCCACATCTTAGCTATTGTAAATTGCTATGAACATAGTGGTGCATATATTCTTTTTGATTGGTGTTTCTAATTTCTTGGGATATATTACTAGAAGTGGGATCACTGGGTGAAATGGGAGTTCCATTTTTAATGTTTTGAGGAAACTCCATACTGTTCTCCACAGTGGCTGTACCAGTCTGTATTTCCACCAACAGTGCACAAGGGTTATTTTTTCTCTGCATCCTCACCAGCACTTGTCATTATTGATTTGTTGATGATAGCAATTCAGACAGGTGTGAAATGGTAACTCATTGTCATTTTGATTTGCATCTCTTGGATGATTAGGGACTTTGAGCATGTTTTCATATGTCTCTTGGCCTTCTTTATGTCCTTTTAAAAAATATCTATGTCTTTTGCCCATTTTTTGATTAGGTTGTTTATCTTCCTTTTGATAAGTTATATGAGTTCCCTATAGATTTTTGGAGATTAAGCCCTTATCAGATCTAACATTGGCAAATATGTTCTCCCATGCAGTAGACCCTCTTGTTGTTTTGTTGATGGTTTCTTTTGCTGTGCAGAGGCTTTTTATTTTGAGATAGTCCCATGTCTTTATTTTCTCCTTAGTTCCAACTGTCCTAGGAGCTGTATCAGTAAAGATATTGCTATGACATATGTCTGATATTTTGCTGCCTATGGATTCTTCTAAGATTTTTATGGATTTTGTCTTACATTTAAGTCCTTTATCCATTTTGGAAACTACTGAATTCTTGATCCTTTCCTCCCATACCCAGCAAAAACAGTCTCCTAAAAGCTCTCCCTTTATATTCACCAAATTTAGTAATTACCTTGTGCGTTTATCATATTCTGATGTTCTAAAGCAAGCATGTCAAAGTCAAAGGCTAACACGAGTCAAATAAACAAGGTTTAAGTTTATGAGGGTCAGAAAAGAACAAAAGCTTCAATTTTCATAGAAATGTAGGTTTATCTGGAAAAGTATAGTATAAAAATAAAGGATAAGAGCCAGGATAAAATTAATGTTTTCTTCCTGACACTTGGCATCTCTTCTCTGCTACTACCTTTCCTACTTCGGGGGAAATCTTGTTCTCAGTGATTACTTTCAAAACTGACCCAAACTGAATGTCAGTACTTCTGGATCTGACAGGATACTTAATTTCCTTTCTTACTTGTAAATAACTGCTCATACCGTTATACTGACTGCCCGCAAAAATATTCCTTGTGGGCTGCATGTGGCCTGAGGATTGCGAGTTTGACATGTTTGTTCTAAAGCATGCTGTCTTCATTAACAACAGTCACATTTTATGGTGTTACTCCTTTCTTGCACTGTTCCTGCACCACCTCCAAACTCTCAGTTCTCCCGCAGTCCAGCCACTCCTGTCACCTTCTGCTCATGCACAGTTGTATCCTGCTATGATATGCTATCTTCTATCTGGTCTGTCTTTCCTTGTACCTATCCCTTATGTGACCCCTGAACTTTTATTTTATTAATCTTAATCATCTTTCATCTCCAATACCATTTGCTCTAAAAGCCTAATCTTCCATCCTTAATTCAAAATTAATGGTCCTTTCTTTGCCCTCTCAGATATTGTATTTCATTGTAGTTCTCCTGCATTCATTTATTAATTACCCCAAGTCAACAATATACATAATATGAAGAACTTATACACTAGTAAAAAACCCAGGTGATTAAACAAGATTTTACTCAGTGAAGGGCTATTGTAAGGGTATGTGCATTTGCTCTGTGAGCAGGAAGGAGGGGTTGTCAAAATTGTCTGTAGGAGCTGAGAAATGCTTCCTTAAGGAGGATGCATGATGCCCTAGCTGGGTTTCTCAGTGGTTAGAGCATCAGGCAGCACACTGGTACTGAAGGGTTACAGGTTTGATTCCAGTCAAGTGCATCACCTCAGTTGCAGGCTCCATCCTTGGCCCTGATTGGGTGCATTTGATGTGTCTCTCACATCAATGTCTCTTTCTATTTCTCCTTCTCTCTTCCAGTCTCTCTAAAAATCAATGGAAAAATATTTTTGGATGAGGATTAACAAAAACCCCAATAAAAACAACCCCCCCCCCAAAAAAAAAAACAATACCAACAACAAAAAAGGGAAGAATGAGGTGGAGTTTACCTAGTGGAAATATGGGAAGTGTTTTTCAGGAATTTATTTATCTCTTCATAAAACATTTTTATGGTTCCTAATATATGCCAGACATTGTGCTTGACACTGAAGATTAAAAATCCCCAAACCAGCCGAAACTGGTTTGGCTCAGTGGTAGAGCATCGGTCTGCGGATTGAAAGGTCCCGGGTTCGATTCCGATCAAGGGCATGTACATTGGTTGTGGGCACATCCCCGGTAGGGGGTGTGCAAGAGCCAGCTGGTCGATGTTACTCTCTCATCTTCGTTTCTAGCTCTCTATCTCTCTCCCTTCCTCTCTGTAAAAAGATCAATAAAATATATATTTAAAAATCCCCAAACCAAACCAAACCAATGATAATAAAAACACCATTGGTTCCTTTTCCTTTTTTTTTTTTTTTAATAGAGAAGATAAAGAATATTAACAAAAAATATTTTTCTTTACCTAACTCAGGACATATTGTCCACTATATGCCTTTCGTGGGTTAGAGTTACATGTATTGGTCTATAGGAGCACTCAAAAATATTTGTTGAAAGATTGAGGAAATGAATAAATAATATTTATCCATAAACAGCTAACGGTCCAGTGGTGACTCTAACAATATATTTAAACAATACCTTTGTGTGTGTGTGTGTGTGTGTGTGTGTGTGTGTGTGTGTGTGTGGTGGGGGAGGAAGCCAACAAATGGCATGAACACAAAGGTCCTGACTTAAGAACACAAAAGTCCTAGCACTGAAGATCAAGTAACCTAGCCTTGGTATAGCTAGAGAAGGTCAAAGTGCAGGAGGAGTTGAATAGAGAAAAAATATGAGTTATTGGGTAAAATGTAAAGAGTTCACTTAGAAGCAAAGAATCACAAATGGCATGCTATATTCTGGAAAAGGTTAATAACTTGGCATGGCTGGAGCAGAGGGAGAATGTGTATGAAGATTTGCTTGAAGAGAAACATTCTTGGTTGACTTTGCTGTTGCTCTTTTGATCATGGATCCTGACTTCTGAGCAGTTGTCTCTGTCCTCTTGCCTTGGAACCCCAAATGCCAGTGGGTAGAGGTTTAAAGGATGGTAGGAGATTTATATTTTGAAAAGATCAGTGTGACTGTAGTGTGGAAAAATAGATTGTAAGTGGGAAAGGAGAGTTTCAGGAAAACTGATAAGGAGACTATTTTGCACTGTTTATGTGAGAGATATATGTAACACACATAGCCTTGGGTGAAACCTTTCCAAATGTAGTTAGGAGATAAAATCCATATGGTTGGTGTTGGGTAGCTCTGTGGGGGCTGAGGGCCAGGGAGATGACAAAATTGCCTTTTTGTATTATGGATTGTGGCCCTGGATCGATGGTAGTATGGTACCACCACTGAGATAAAGTATATAGGGGAAGGAATTGGTTTGAGAAGATCTTCAGTTTTGAATTAAGCATGTTGGTTTTGAAGTGTTTTTCTGTATCTTCAGAAAAAAAGTTTATAGATATCAAACTTCTTGTTGGCAGTGCTTTCTGCTCAGAGACTACCCTATAGTATTTTGTCATAATATAAGAGTCCACCTACCGATGGTATTTTTTTGCAATAAATGAATATTTCTTATCACTGGTGCTCAATTATGGTTACTCCACACTGGGACTTGAGTGTTTCTTTCATTATTTAAAACTAGTGCCCCAGTGCATGAATTCATGCACATTGAAAGGAAATTAATTAGAATAAATATTTTAATATCACTTTTGCCCTTTATATCAAATTTCATGATCAACCATGACAGATGGAAATAAACACATGCAAATGGTGCCAGTGAGAGCTTTATATGTATCACACATGGGCTAGTCAATTTAGCCTTTTATAGATATAGAATATACTTGTTTAATTAGATCTGCTTTCTAATTAAAAAATAAACTTTTTCCAGCCCAGTGAAGCACCCCAGTTTCTTTCAGGTTATTGTTAGCAACACAGCAGTAAATATCAACATGAAGCAAATTATTATTGTAGATCACACAGGGAGAACAAAGGGTAAAATATTTAACTGCATCAGTGTTTGACTGTATTCTGTGCAGTGACAAAACATGAAATCATTTTCAAGGTCCACCATTTCTTCTTTTCAGTTGGGTCAAAGTTCTAAGCTTTCTAAATCTCTGTTTTTGGTTAATGAAAATAGGATTCCACTGAGTCTCCCATCTACCTACTTCAGGATTTCTCTGAGAATCAAATGAGATAAGGCATGGGAAAATGCTTCACAGACATTTGGTTAAAGTATAAAATGTTTCCACCTGGCTATAAAGCAAGTCATGTTCCTAGGCTGAAAAAACTGCAAGGAGGCTAATCATCACTAGGGAGAGGAAGCCAGGAGTTGCTATGTGATGTCATTACCTGGATGGACACTTAGCATATTAGCCATATATATATATATATCCCTTTGCACTCCGCTGTCCCCTCTCAGGGGAAATTGCAGTTTATTAGTGATTATGGGGAATTGAGTTAATTCAACGCACATTTCCGCTGTTAGCGTTGAGTAGCTGGTAGCCAATGTCCAGAATGGTTTGGAGTGCAAAGGGTTAAATATATAGATGGTGTGTCACTAGGGAGAGGAAGCTGGGCATTGCTATGTGACATCATTACTCAGCGCCCACAGCAACCGTTTCTGGGCTGGGCGAGGCTGTGGGCCATATTTTGTGCCTTGGCAGCATTGGCTGCAATTTGGTGGGCTGTTGCTCTGGGGTGGTGGCAGGGCCTGTGTCCCACATGTGGATAGCTAAGTGTTGCTTTGTTAGTGCCAGGTCCACACTGCCATTTCTCTGTAAGTGGCCAGTGTGCATCATGGCAGCTCTTGCATTGAGTGTCTGCCCCCTGGTGGTCAGTGCACATCATAGTAACTGATTGGATGGGTGGAAGGACACTTAGCATATTAGACTAGAGGCCCGGTGCACAGATTTGTGCAACAGTTGAGTCTCTCGGCCTGGCCTGCAGGGATTGGGTTGAAACCAGCTCTCCGACATCCCCTGAGGGGTCCTGGATTGAGAGAGGGTGGTTCTCAGGTGGTGCACCCTGAAATTGGGCTCCCTTCTTTTTGGTTCTGGGTGTGTCATCTGAGAACCAGAGTTGCCAAGTCACCACAGCTTGGCAGCTCCTGCATTGAGCATCTGCCCCCTGGTGGTCAGTGTGCATCATAGCCAGTTGAATAGTTGGCTGGTTAGCAGGTTGCTTAGGCTTTTATATATCTATATAGATATTTTAGTTTTATTATAAAATCTTGGTACATAAAGGGAATTCTCCCTTTGACCTAGCTCTTATTTTCCATCTGAGTGCTAAAAATATGTAAGTTAATAATAAAAATCTGTTATATGTAGAATTTATTCATAATTATGATTTAATGAAGCCTAATAACTGAGAAAAAGAGAAACTTTTAAAAGTTGGGGCACACTAATTTGATGTTTAATCTAGAGCTATTTATTTTTTAACCATTTGACTCTTTCTCTATTCATATCACAGATTCAGTAAGTGAGAAGCATAAATAATGTTGAATAAACAAGATATTTCCCTTCCAAAGGAAGGCAACAGAAATTTGTCACTGTTGCCAAAACTGGTTTGGCTCAGTGGTAGAGCGTCCGTCTGCGGACTGAGGGGTCCCGGGTTGGATTCCGGTCTGGGGCCTGTATGTTGGTTGTGGGCACATCCCCAGTAGGGTGTGTGCAAGAGGCAGCTGGTTGATGTTTCTCTCTCATCGACGTTTCTAGCTCTCTATCTCTCTCCCTTCCTCTCTGTAAAAAAAAAAAAAAAATTGTCACTGTTATTGATTGCCTGTTTGGCAGGGATACTAATCTTTTACAGAGCCAGAGTCTACACTTTCTAGTGACGCAGTTGGAAGATATACAAACAAACCCATACTAAACCCAAGGAAATCAATTGCACAGAGGTATCTCCTGGTTGGCAAACAGCAAGGACATTCTAATATTGTTGCCAACAGTTAGTCACCTGACTCTTTTTATGGGTGGCTACTTGGTGACTGTTGTAATAACTGCAGGAGTACATTATTCTTATTGACCAGGTGTTAAGGAGCCACAGGACACAGAATGCTATATGGAACAGATTGTGGGGACCAAGTAAGGTGGTAAGAGAAGTGCTAGCATGGGTAAGAGAACAGTGATGGGGTAAAACTGTCACATGATGACATCTGAGGAAAAACTGTGTATAATGAGCATGCTGATTTCAGGAGCCATTGTTTAATCATGCCATCTGCATTCATCACACCTTTCATCTGCTCTCCTGCAAATGTTTTCTCATTCTGTGTAGCATGTCTCTCTGGGGCAATGATCTGGCATTCACTAATCCCACAGGGAATTGATTTCCTGCATGCCCTCTGCAAGTACATTTATTGCCCCTTCTCTTCTGGTGTTCTAGTACTACACAACCCTGCTGCTGTCTACAAAAGGGAGAGATAACTTTGATAAAGACAACCAGGATGATAAGTGGAATTTAATTTATGCGACATCCTTGTAGGGCGAGTCCCCTGGGTAAATCACCATGGTAGCACTCGCTCTCCCCCTCATGATATGTTCTGCTTGGCTGACCCAACTCCCTCTGAGAAGCTTGGCACTTAAGGTTATGTAAGCAGTACACTGATGTTCAAATATTCATCACAAGGATGGTCACATGGAAAGAAAAAGAAAACAAAAATGGAGGGAGGAGTGTGGAGTAAATAGCTACCCACATCAGCTAGGAGAAGCCGAAAAACTGAGAGGGATTTGGAGACATAATTTAGAATTAGGGATTTACTCCCTGAAGTGATTAATACAATGGATTTGAGGTTATGCGTAGAGTGCTTGAGTACTATTGATTGGCCCTGAGCCCAAATTGATTTCAGTCCTTCTCCCCTGCTATTCAATAAAGCCAAAGAAAATTATTTTATTTCATCTTAGAAAAATAATAGTTTCTTTTCTTTATAAAGAGTTAACCTAGTTGTCTCTTGAACTGCATTTTCTTTCTTATGGACACATCCATTCCTTCATATTGTAAATTGCTGACTGTACAGGAAGGTTTTGCCAGTGATCTGAATCAGAGCAGACAGCAAAGGCCCAAATGTGAGCACTAAACAATTATTGGACAATTTGGGCCTGCAGAGATGACTTAGAATAAAGAATCTGTTTTATTCGTTTTCTAATAAGAAAAAATATTTTGGCTATGAGACTAAGCACCTCATAGCCAACAAACTAATTAACAATGGACTTCATTCTGAAATGAACTTTTAGTCTGTGTCACTCTGTGAATTAAATTCACTATAATTAATGTCACCAGAGTCATAAAATATTTTTTTTAACAAATAAATTTTAATTGATTTTTAGGGATAAAAGGGAGAGGGATAGAGAGATAGAAATATCGATGGGAGAGGAACATCATTGACCGGTTGCCTCCTGCACACCCTTTACCAAGAATTGAACCAGCAACCCAGGCTTGTGACTTCCTGGTTCATTGATTGACACTCAACCTCTGAGCCACACCAGCAGGGAAAGAATCATCAATTCAGTGAAGAATTATAAATGTCTCGGTATGCTAATTTTCTTTCTTTAATTTTTTGGGAAATATAGACAAGTAATATTACGATGCTGAAAATTGCATGGGCATATTCACACTGAAATTTTCATCAAGAGAGGAAGAATAGTGCTTAGTAAATTTTAAATTTGGAAACAAGTTCAGATCTTAGCTTAACTTAAATTGGAACCAAGTTGACTTGCAGTTATTTTGCATATTTGTATAAAATAGATATTTAGTTCATAGGAGAAAAGAGAATAAATAAAATATATTTTCTCATGAGCTAAAATGACAATTATTCTCTCACTATTCAAAATAATGTGACTATTTTCAATTTAGGGAAGATAAATGTTGCCTATACTTTTGTCATTCTTCGGAATCCCTCATATATAATCCTTATATAGATGACATTTTCAGGAGAGGTAGGAAAAAGGTCACCTGGCAACAAATGAAAGCAATGTGAAGTTTTCATATTAGATACTTTATGTCTTTTATACAGAGGTAGAATTGTGATAAAAAAAAAAAAAAAGAGGGACAAAGCATAAGGCTATTTTGCTAATATAGAAGTAGAATTGGATACAGCAGATGTCTCCATTACCACCACCCAGTTCAGTTCCCCCTTATCTCTTACCTAGACTAAACTAGTTGATTGCTAATTATTCTCCTTGTTATCAACAGTACGATTGAAACTCCTTTTGAGAGCCAAATTTTTTAAACTTAAACTTCTAACGCCACTTATTCAAAATAGACTCACCCAGGCGGTGGTATTTTGTGGAAGAGCCACACCAAGGGGCCAAAGAGCCACATGTGGCTCGGGAGCCGCAGTTTGCTGACCACGGCTCTAGCACAAGCTAGTGATTCTTTAGAACTGCAAATTGGAGCTGATGTTGTCATTTCTCACTTCCCATTCTCTCCATGACTACCCATAGTACTTAGAAGAAAATGCTCCTTCCCGAACTCACAAGCTCCTTCATGATCTAACCTCTTAACTCCTTCTCCAGTTTTATCTCTGGTTTCTCCAGTCTCACTGGGCTCCAGCTACACGAATATCTCACTTTTGGAAACACCCCATGCTCTTTTCTTCTGAGTGCCTCATGAATATATTGGCTCTTTTGCCTGGACTATTATTCCCGAAGTCATCTTGTCTTCAGAGTTACCTTCTCCAAAAGCCTTCCATGACCACTATTTCTAAAGTAATTTAATGCCTTTCATTTTCTCCATCTTCTCACTGCTTATTCTCTTTCATGGTACCCAGTAAGGTTTTATAGCTCTTGTTACAGTTTTATAATAGTTATACATATCTAATAATAGTTATACATATTGGTCTTTGTTGTTTCTTTTCCACTAACTTATATGATCTTAGAGGACCTTGTGGAGCCTTAATTAGTAGGTATTCACAGAAAAAAGGAGAGGGAAAAGGAAGTGATCGAGCAGGCAAAAGAGGGTAGAGAAAGAGAAATTCACACAAAAATATTTGATGTGTAAATAACTAGCTATTTGTTTTTCGTGTGACTTGTCCAATGCATTCAGTCTTAAAAGTTTGCCAACAGAATTAGCCACAGATTTAAAGGCAGCTTAAAAAGCCATCAAGGGTATATTCTTGAATAGCTTCTTAGCAATAGAAATGTCAGAGATTAAAACAAGTGAAAAAAAGACAAATGGCCCAAAGTACATTCAAACACAGTTTGAAAGAATCCAACATTGTGGAGCTTATCTGATTTAAATGTGCAAACTTCTCAGAGGTTAGTCATTACTCACCATTAGGCTGACAGCAAAATTCTCAAACATTGTCTGACCACCATCTGGATCAACACTTTCAATCACTCCCTGGAATTGTATGTAGTGCTTCCAGGCGTTCGGTGGGTTACTTACTCATTTCTGCAATTCCAATTTAAAATGAGTGGTAGAGTCTAATCAGCAGATCCTTTCAAAAGAATTTTCTCAGGGAAAACTAGGAGAAACTATTGTGCCATTTCTTCTTCTTTTTAAAACTCATAAGATAAATGCCCCATTGAACTTAGCATTATCTTGTATCTATTTTGGCAAACATGTATGTTGCATTCTCAGACTCACCACAAGTAACTCTTGGTGTAATGCCAATTTAGTGGATTTATCTATGGCAAAAAAAGGACTGCTAAAATGGAGCTTGCTGATAAATGTGTAAACAACTGTCCTTTTAGTTTTGCACACTATAATTTTTATTATTGTGAAACATCTAAAAATGTATCAGATAACACTCCTGAAAATATCTTACTTGGGAGTATGTAGAAGATATTAAATAATTTGATAGTGTTTGAATTCTCAAGTTATGATTTTTAAAAATTTACTTGATTTTTAGATTTTTTTTTATTTTTTCATAAGAATCATTAATCTTTTAGTCCCTTTAAAAGTTGGCCAAAATAGCTTTTATGTATGTGTCTATAGTTGCTAGTCTCTTTTCTCAGATATCTTTTTCACAGAAACATAGTTCACTATTTGTTCTTAAATTATTATATTGTTTAGTGTGGTTAAATATTTTGTTCTCTAACTGATTGATTACTTTTTTGAATTGTGGCTTTCTGATGTTCATTTTTTTTCTGTATCCATCATCTATTTTTATACTTGCCTCTTAGCAATACGAGGTGTGAATATATTTCTTACTTTAGTAATATAGTGTATTATATCCTTTTGCTACCAATTTTCCACCTTCTCCAAATCTAATTGGCTGCCAGTCATTTCAAATGAGTTAATAAACTTCTCAACTAATACTCAAGATATTTAGTTTCTTTCGTTGATTTGTTATATGTATAGCTACACCTATCTACAAGCCCCCAACTTTACATCAATATAAGCAAACCTCTTCTGCTTCTATACTGTGGCTGGCAGCATTGGTGGAGAAGAGTTACACAACTGTGCAAATTGATTCCAAATTTATGGTTTCCAGTCTCCTTGGTCCTGCAATTCAGACTGATCATCCTTTTAACCATCTCTGGTCAGTTCCCTTACCCATTACCTCTGCAAGCATTTCTTAACTACTCTTCTCATGGTCGTTCTTGATCCCTCAGTCATGAAAAATGACATTTCCTGCTACCTTAAATGAAAAAGAAAATCAGGCTACAGAATTTTAGCCTTTAAATTTTTCTGTACTCTAATTTTAATTTTAAGTCTTTGTTCAATTAAGGTGGTAAAAACACGTCTCAGCCAAACAGGGACAAATTGTATGTTTATCAGCCAAACTGGCCTCCTTCCTTGCTCCCGGGGTTGAGACTTTTTCTGAGGGGTGGGATGAAAGGAACAATTTGATGTTATCTGGCCACAGAGGCATCTTCTGAGCTGTCTATTTCCTTACATTCTTGCTCAGTCATTGACAAGGGCTTTCATGAAACCTTTGTTTCTCTGGAGTCAGGGGATCGCTCCACTACTGCTATGCACCTCTTGGGCTCACACTGGGAATGCTTTTTGTTTCTTCCATGCAACAAGCAGAGATATCTGAATTATTGCCGAGGCTTCTGCTACACAGACCTGCAGTTTTCAACCATAGCTGAAGGGAAAGGTCATGCAGGAGCTTTAAAGGTGCCAACATCTGAAGCAGTGGTTCTCAAAATTTTAGAGAATACTTAAGTAGAAGTATTCAGCCTACCTGGAGATGGATTAGAAACCAAAGTTCTTTTTTTTTTTTAATTTAATAAATCTTTATTGTTCAAATTATTACAGTTGTTCCTCTTTTTTCCCTCCATAGCTCCCCTCCACCAGGTTCCTCCTCGCCCCTCTGCCCTTACCCCACCCCCCCGCCCACTATCCTCATTAATAGCGTACAATTTTTGTTCAGTCTCTTCCCACACACCCCCACTTCCCTTGTCCTTGAGAATCATCAGTCTACTCCCTTTCTATACCCCTGATTCTATTATATTCACCAACTAATACTGTTCATTTGAGTTTTTATTCCCTTGGTTTTTAGATTCACTTATTGATAGTTATGTATTTGTTGTTCATAATTTTTATCTTTATTTTTTTCCTCTTCTTAAAGAACCTCTTCAGCATTTCATATAATTCTGGTTTGGTGTTGATGAACTCCTTTAGTTTTTTTTATATTTTTTATTTGTGAAGCTCTTTATCTGACCTTCAATTCTGAATGATAGCTTTGCTGGGTAGAGTAATCTTGGTTGTAGGTTCTTGCTGTTCATCACTTTGAATATTTCTTGCCACTCCCTTCTGGCTTGCATAGTTTCTGTTGAGAAATCAGCTGACAGTCGTATGGGTGCTCCCTTATAGGTAACTAACTGCTTTTCTCTTGCTGCTTTTAATATTCCCTCTTTGTCTATTGCTCTTGTAATTTTAATTATGATGTGTCTTGGTGTGGTCCTCTTTGGATTCTTTTTGTTTAAGGTTCTGTGTGCTTCCTGGACTTGTAAGTCTATTTCTTTCACCAGGTGGGGGAAGTTTTCAGTCATTATTTCTTTAAATAGGTTTTCAGTGTCTTGCTCTATCTCTTCTTCTGGGACTTCCACAATTCTGATGTTGGTACACTTGAAGTTGTCCCAGAGGCTTCTTACATTATCTTCAACTTTTTGTATTCTATTTGCTTTTTGCTTTTCTGGAGGAGTATTTTTTTGCTTCTTGATATTCCAAATCTTTGACTTGATTCTTGCAGTCCTCTAGTCTGCTTTTAGGTCTCTGTATAATATATATCTGTATTTTTATTTCAGTCAGTATATGCTTAATTTCTGGTTGATCCCTTTTCATATCCTCAAGGGTTTCATTTAATTTATCCACCTTTTCTAGGAAATTCTTGAAAAACATTATAACTGTGGTTTTGAACTCTATATCCAGTCTTTTGCTTTCCTCCATTTCCTTCAATTGAGGCCTGCCTCTTTGTCTCTGCATTTTTGCTGCTTCCCTGAGTTGATGGAGTGGCTTGTGTGCTAGGTGTCCTAGCTCAGCCTCCCAAGTTACCTGTGGTGGACTTTCTTGGTGTAGCCCTTTGTGGGCTGTATGTGCAGTCCTTTTGTAGTTAAGCCTTGCTTGTTGTTGGTATCACTGGGGAGAGTTGATCTCCAAGCCAAATGGCTGTGATGATCAGCAGTGTCTCAGCTAGGAGAGCTTCTGTGCTCAGCTTGGATGGGGCAGAGTCTCAGGGTGCTGCATACAAGCTTTGGTTTCTTGTCAGCCCGCCCTAAGAGGGCCCTGTTCTCCAAGTCCTGCAACAATGGCTGCTCACCACACGCACCTCTGAGAGAAGGTTGCTCTCGAGTTTCGTCCATTGCCAGACAGTCCAATTTCTCCCCGACCAGAACTGGATATCAGTGCAATAGGGAGGTTTTGTATTCCTCATGAATGATTAAGCTAGCCGCACGTTAGCTGCCTGCCCTCTCCGCAGTGCCACGAGTAAGCCAGCAGTGTATTCAGTCACCCGCCCTTTGTGCGCTCACGGATCTCTGCACCTCCACAGCTCTTGAGGCTCAGCATCCTTTCTCTCTCCCTCTCTCTCTCTCTCTCTCTCTCTCTCTCTCTCTCTCTCTCTCTCTCTCTCTCTTTCTAGTTGGTAGAGCTTCCACTTAGCCAGCTTTCTGGTGGTTCTGGATGGTGTCGGCTCTGTTTTCCAGTTGAAATTTTAAAATTGTTGTGGTAGGCTACATTTAGGTGTTTACCTTATGCTGCCATCTTGGTTTCTCTCTAGAGACCAAAATTCTTGACAAATCCTAAACCAGAGAGAGAGAGAGAGAGAGAGAGAGAGAGAGAGAGAGAGAGAGAAACTCTGCCCTGCGCTAGAGTCTGAATTATTAGTATGGTTCCCAGGTAATTTCAATATTTGTCTAGGGATGAGAACCACTTGCCTAGGTATGTCAGGCAGCCACTGTTTTTCTTGGTGTGGGGGAAGCAGTATTTGTTAAGTTTTATTTGACTTAGTACCCATGAACATATCTGGAGTTTTGCTACTTTTCTGGATTAGTTCAGGAAACAGTAGTCAGGGCTTCTCTCTCTGTGTCTAACAATTTCTTTTTCTTTTCCTTCTTCTTACTCAGATAACCCCTTTCTTGTCTTAGAGAGTGGAGAGTGATGTTTTTCTAAAACATTTTAATATAAGCCACGATTTCTCCCTTTCTGTTCTCCCAGGTATTTAGGATTTTGACATTCAAAAGCTAGGCAGAAATTCTTTCCTATCCCATTTCCCCACTTTCTCATGTCACATAACAAATTCAAGTTTTAATTTTCCTATATTTCAGTTAAATAACTTGTGTTTTCATTCTCTAAGGTGGCAGAAAGTTCATCTCGGTCATTCAGTGCAGGTCTTTCACCCCATTCTCCCATACTTTACCCTATCTGGTTATATATAGGTTTTTTGGAAGGGAGGAGATGAAAGGGGAAGCTTATGTATAATACTAAAATGTTACTAGGCAGGAGAGAGTGGCAAACCTGAATGAGCTCTGTGGAAGGAAAATGAAAAGTATTTCCTTGTGGACTTCCATGGAATGTAACAGGGGACCAGATAGAGACCTCAGACATCATGTCTATGTGGATGCCTGCGAGGCTGGTAAAATTGAAGGCTTCATTCTTGCACTTTTCTCCAATATCTTGGAATTTATTAGAGTCTAGGAATTAGATGGAACACCTTGAAAAGGGGTGAATGGGGAGTCACTGAATTAAAATATTTAAAATTTTTGCCACTCTTGGCAGACACTGGAGCTTGAATTAGGAATTCAATTAAGTAAGAGAATGGTGAAAAAAATTAGATTACCTGGATTTGGGGGTTGAGGTTTGTTCCCTCTATACCTCTCTGCAATAGACTTTGTAACATTAACTTTAAAAAATCAGTTCAATAATTCATGGCAAAATAATTTGAAACTTATAGAAACATTGAAAGTGCATTACAGAGATCTCCTATGTATCTGTCAGTGAGATTCCCCCAATGTCAGTATTTAATACATTTACTCCATCATCCTCTTTACAAAAAAATGTTTCCATTACTATTAGTATTTTTTTGAATTATTTAAAAGCAAATTTCAGACATGATATTCCTAAACGCTGCATTGTACTATACTCCCATGGACATTTTCCTATATAACCTCATGAAACCCTCCAAATCAGGAAATTATTGACACAATACTACTATCTAACCCACAGAACCCATTCCCTTTTCTCTAGCTATTAAACAAAGTGTCTTTCCTTTCTGGCCCAGTATTTCATCCAGGAATGGATGTTGCCTTAAGTCACATGTGTCAAACACAAGGCCCGCGGGCCAAATCCGTCCCGCCAGGCCTTGCAATGTGGCCCGCACCGCGCTGTCATCACTGCACTCTGCTGCGTTTCCATCACAATGACAGTTTATGACTGTTCAGTAAACCATTCGGCCCGCGATTTAGGCTGGATTTTAGATTTTGGCCCCTTCTCTGATTGAGTTCGACACCCCTACCTTAAGTTATTATATCTCTTCAGCTTCCTCCAGTTTTATAGGTGTTTCTCCTTTCCTGTCCCTCTCACCCTTCATAGTTTTATATAATCCAGGCTCTATGCTCTATCTATCACATGATACTCAGCCCAGATCTCTTCAATGTTGCTTCATGACCAGACTGAAGGCAGGCTTTCTTGGCAAAAATATTATAGAAATAATGCTATGCTCTTCTCAGTATATCACAGCTGAGGGCACATATAGGTGATGTTAACTTTTCACCCCATCATGTTGATGCCTGCCGTATTTCTCTACTCTAAAGTTACCACTTGTCTCTTTGAATATTAATTCTAATCATATTATGTATGGTAGAAATAAGATTATGCCCATATCTTGTTGGCATCAAACCTTCTCCTACCTCCTTTAAACCTCTATTGACAGCTCCCACCCACATCAACCACCATTATCATGGTTCCTAAATGTTGATTTTTCTCTTACCATTTCCATTATTTGTTGGTAGACTAGCATAAAGAATAAATTTCTCTTCTCACTTGCATGTTTTTGAATTTTAGCATGGCGTCAGAGATTTCTGTTTTATTCACTGGTTTGTAATCTGTTCCTATCATTACTCATTTTGACAAATGTATTTTAAGTAAAGCTCCTATTTAAGGAGGTAATGTGTCTTTCAAAAATATATATTTTTTATTGATTTCAGAGAGGAAAGGAGAGGGGGAAAGAGAGATAGAAATATCAATGTTGAGAGAGAATCATTGATCAGCTGCCTCCTGCATGCCCTCTACTGGGGATAGAGCCCTGGCCTTGTCTTTGAGCACTTTCACAGGTACTTTCATACTTTCTGGCTCAAGTAGATATTCCTTTCTTATCTTGTACTTTCCTTGCCTTGATCCAGGATTGATTATTTCTCCAAGAAGTACTGGTTCTAAGATTTGGGCTCTCAGTATGTTCATTGCTAGTGGGATGCCATTGCTTCTCAACCCTCTCAACATATAAAAATAGGAAACATATAAATACTTAGAATAATGCTTGACATGAATAGATAACCAATAAATGTATACAATATTGAAGTAAATAAATCAAATAAATCATAGTGTATTCTAGAGTATTGCTGATTTTCATCCATCTCACCATGAAAATGTAGGTGATGCTAAATAGTATTTAAGTCAACATTTAACAAAATGATTATTCAATTTGTATTCTTCATATTCTAAGGACTCATCTTCCACTTTATTCTGATAAAATCTAGATATTTCTGCTCCAATTAAATAATAAAGGAGCTTCTTTGTGTCTTACCTCAAGTAGAGCTATATATTGGGGGAAAGCTATCATGGATAATTATCACAGCAATAAACATTTCTGCTGATACAGGAAGTGGTTGTGTGGGGAAAAAAAATCTCCAAGCTCTAGTACCTGTGATGGGGAGTAAAAAAAGCAATAATATTTAAATTCTCCTAAAACTTGCCGAAACCGGTTTGGTTCAGTGGTAGAGGATCGGTCTGTGGACTGAAAGGTCCCAGGTTCGATTCTGGTCAGGGGCATGTACATTGGTTGCAGGCACATCCCCTGTAGGGGGTGTGCAAGAGGCAGCTGGTCGAGGTTTCTCTCTCATCGACGTTTCTAGCTGTCCATCTCTCTCCCTTCCTCTCTGTAAAAAAATCAATAAAAAATATACAAAAAAATAAATTCTCCTAAAACTTCATTTATTTGGCTTTTTAAAGGAAAAAGAACTGCAAATTTTCTATTTAATTATAGTTGACTGCAACAATTCATACTATAGATAGGAGAATGTATCTGACATATGTTCTATTCATGGCAGATATTACTAATAAATTATAGCATTCTTCCTTTCTGTTCTTGGGCTCTATCTTCAAGTTTTCTCAATATAATGTTCTAGATAAACACTAAAAATCAATTAGAATTGACACTTGAATTAAAACTTTCTTGGCAAGCCTGCCATAGAATTTAAAGCTGTAAGTTTGTTCTGCTTCCCCAGGTTTGTACTTCTTCCTCTTAGTTCTAAAATAACTATCACTGAAAATTCTGTGTTTATCACAACATATTATTTTTATTATATGGTAAAGTCCACACTAATGTCAACTTTCTAATTTCTGAAGGTCCATTTTTGGAAAGTTACAGATAGCACAGCTTTTGGTGTAAAAAATGATTCCTTTTTTATTTTTCCCTGTTCTCTCCTTTAAACCAATCTTCAAAAACTCTACCATCCTGATTCAATATAAGGCTTTTCACATTTAATCATTCTGAAGGTTGAGCTACAACGATAGATCTTGACTAGTGGTATTCATAGTAAATCTTATTTTTAAATGTGTATTCTGACCATTGAGTTGATTGTGCAGGTATAAATAAAAAGATGCTTAAATAGATACATGGTTTTGCTTTTTGCATTGCCTTTTGCTGACATCTGGGATCAATCGAATGAGCATGCAGCTGGATAGAGGTACATGTGTTATGCATAAAGACTTGTCTTTTGCAATATTGTATAGAAGTGACTCTTTCTTTATTTATCATCCTGATCCAAGAGAGAAATAACTTCTCAGAAGTGATATTATTGACTCTTGGACCATAATAAAAGTAGGTAATGTCACAAAGGATTTGTCAGGTTAAGTCAGGCTGACCAATCATTAGTTAAAATCAATCAGTTAAGTTGTATCACATGTTTGCTCAACTGAGCTTTGAGGACTTTTTATATAGTAATGGTTATTCTTCCCAACTGGAGGCTAGCTGTAATCAATATCCAGAACACTGTTCCACATAAGGGTGATGAAGTAAATACAATGCCCTTCATCTACTTTAATCAAGGTTCATGACGCTACAGAGGAGACAGCTCCTCTCAAGAACATCTGGCAGCCAGAGTGGTAATGTAGGTCGGCTTCAGATGTGAATGTTTGGAGTTACTTAGTTGGAACAACACAATGTGTCAGCATTAGCCCACATATAATCAGAACAGTTCCTGTTGTGTGCAGGGAAACTGAATGACTGAGAACCACATGTTAGCCTTCGTTTATGGCCAGAATCCCAGAAATGCCAATGGGAACTACACATGTTAACTGGAAGAGAAGTTGTGACTTACCCATTGTGTTTGGGTTCCAAAGCCTCGCTTGGCAGGTCTGCACACTTTTAAAAATATAATTTGTATACTAATGGTAATTTTAAAAAAACTAGGATAATGCCGATGCTCAATCAGCCCTTGCTTTCAGGAAAAACAAACTACTGATTATGTCTCTACATGACCCTTTTACCAAAACTAATTTGCCACAGCAAGATATTTTAATGACACTTGCTTTGATAGGTGTATTTAACCAGCAGTTTAAGAGACAAATGATTGCTTTGAACGCTATGGGGACCCTGTTAATACTCTGGATATTGATTTACTTGTACTTTCAGGTTTCAATAGAGAACACCCATAACTCTGAGGCCAGATTTACTGTGAATCCTTCATTGATCCAAGGAAATTTAAAGAAAAAAGTGAGGTGGAATAGGAGGAATTAGGTCCTGGGTTGAAACTTTTAAAAAGTCAATATATGCTGAGGTGAATAAAGACAAAGATTGAAGCCTTTTGAGACATAAACTGCTTAGGGGGTCTTTTCTGGTTCATTCTCTGTCTTGAACAAGATTCTATTCTCTGTTTACAGTTTAAATTTTTGTTGTTGTTCTCGTTGTTTGCTTAAAAAATTTTTTTTTTTGCTTTACCTCTACTCATAAATTTTCCTTCATTGCTGAGTCAGTTATATTGCTTTTGGCTATATATAATAGAACTGTGAATATAGTACCTTCCCAAGTAGAACTAATTTGCTTTATAGGTAAAAAAATCTGGAGATAGGCAGTTCGGGATGGTACAGTGGCTAAAAGGAACTATCAAGGGGCCAGTTTCCCTTTTCTTTCCATCCTAATGTCTTTTGCATGTCTTTATCCTGCAGTTCACAACATGATTGGTCCATCTCTATGCATCATGATCATGTTTCAGGTAGAAAGAAGGAGTAACATTTAATATAAAGGCATGTGTTAACTGTGTATCCCACTTTTTCGTCAGGAAAACAGCAGATTTTACAGAAACCCTTCCCAACAGACTTCCCCTTACATCTCATTGAACAGTATATGGCTTTAGCTTCAAATCCATCTTTAAGGGAGAAAAGCATTTTTAATTTGGCACATTGCCACCCCAAAGGAAATTGTAATTCTGTGAGGCAGTGAAAAAAGGGAAAATAGGCAACTAGCAAGATCTGCCCCAGTTGATAACAAAGTCAGATTAGAAACATTCTCGCTAGTTTTCATTAGAAAAATAGCATGTATAACATTCCAAATTTTAATGATCTCCCAATGCCTACAAGAGGCAGTCTGGCTTTCTTTAAAAGTTTCTGCGATCTGACTCTGCTTCCCTTCCCAACCTCTCTTCCTGCTTCTTGCTTGTACATGCTCTATGCACCAGACCTTCTACATATAGATCACATGTAGCAATAAAATCCCACTGTTTTGAGTCTCATGTATGTTTGCATGTGCTGCTTCATTTGCTTGCATTGTCTATCCCTCCTGAGTTTATTGCAAAATTAGTATTTTTTTTTTGCAAGGCTCAGCATCATTGTTACCCTTGACCTTTTGGCTCCAGTTGACTAGAGCTTCCTTTTGTCACCCTACAGTGCTTTGAACATGAATCTATTATGCTTTCTCTCAGTCTTTTAAAGGATTTGCCTGTCAACTCCGCTATACTGTGAGTTGAAAAAAGTATCATATTTTATTTACTCATGTCTTTTTCACAAGATTAATGTGGCACTTTGCATAAGATAAGCCCTCAATAATTGCTTCTTGGATGAGTGAATGAATCAACTAAGCAGCAGCACACATCACTGTTTTAAGGATCTCTGCCTCCATTAAATACCTCACACTTTGTAGTAAGGCCTCATAAATGTGTTGATTTTTTGGTAATTATTATGATATAACTTAGTACGAGCAATTTTTTTTCCTATTGGGTAAACATTATGTATAGATACCACATAATGCTTACAAGATCTATTTTTTAATGTTTTCTATAGCACATGTTTAAAGATGTTAGATATAATATTAGGACCTACAATGGTCATCTAGAACATGGAGAATGCCATCCAAGTCTGATATCACTAACCACAGAGATCCAAAGTTCTCATATCACTAGGCCCAAGAACTACATTAAGTATTTGCTTTTCTTACAGGAATTCTGAAATGAAGCATTATAGATTGGGTAGAAATTCCACAATTTACTCATCCACTTAGGTCAAATGTTTATTATGTTTTCATTAGGTAGTTATGTAAAGTCTTCCATGTCAGATATTGCTTAAAAATTTTTTTACCTTCATTGTTATAGAGAACAGCCTTACATCCTTTTCCTTTTTCCTAATGTTAATTTTCATAATTTCCTCCAAAAATATTTAAACCTGACTGCAATTGTTATTCAGGATGAGGTTTTTTTGTTTGTTTGTTTGTTTGTTTGTTTTTTGTACTTTAGTTGAATTCCAGTTTGGTCCTGGGAGGAGGTTACTGTAGCTTCCACCTAATCTGCCACCATCTTGGATATCCAGGTCTGACCACAATTGTTTGTATTTCATTCAAGGAATCATTTCTGTATTTTTATTCAGGGAAGTGTACTTCTTGAAAAACTTCTGGTGAGACAGTAATAATGATAATAATGAGTTCAAAGTTTCAGATTATCGAACTTGGTTTCTACAGCCAAGTCCTTCTGGCTTCCCAAAAATGCTTTCCAAATTTATGTTTCGTCTCTGGACTCTTTAATAATTTACACACAGCCCTTCTCCATATTCCTGAACCATTCTATAATAGATGCTGGACAAGACCCCCGGCAGAACTTCATTAGAAGTTTGTGAGAATATTCTGCGATATTTCTGTTAGTGGAAATTGAAACATGCTGGCCTAAAAGACAAGAAGGACATCTGTTTATTCCAATGACAAGAGCTCAGCTCAGCTAGATCTTGGCTAAGATGACCATTTTGCTTTTCTGTGTGCTTTCCTGCAGTTAGGCTTTTCTCTGGAGAAGAAGATTACCTGGAGAACTTGCAGCTTTTTCACTTAGAGTTTCCAAGTATTCATTGAAAAATGCTCCCTCTGAAGAAGAACATGATTGAGTATAACCTGGTGTCCACTCAGCTTACTACAGAGCCATTGCTAGAAGCCTTCCCAATGTCACTTGTGGAGATTGATTCTTTGTCCCCTTGAATCTCTCTGGTAATGGGAAGCTCTCTGGCTCACACACTCCATTTTAATACTGTCTCTCTTGGGACCCACATAGGGAATATTTCATTCCCTTAAAATTACCTTTGACAGAAAATTACTTTTGGCCATTTTCCATCTTCTCCCCCAAGTGGTCCCTTCTTCACACCTTCTCCAATAGTTCCACAATTCTGCTGTACTGTCATTTCCCTTTTTCTACTTTGTGACTTCCTAGGATTAAAGGATTAGAATTATGGATCTCACACTGTTGAGCCCAATGAAACCACAGCTTCTCTATATATCTAATATACTCTGATCAGTGGCATGTAAAAATCATGTATTTTTCTCTTAGTAATATGAAACTGACAAGAAACAGGGGAAGTTGACTATTTTTGTTCAAGCAATTTCAATGGCTGCCCCAAATAATTAGGGATGCTTACCTTGGCCTGTGGATACTAAAATAACAAATCTCCCCAATGATAGAATATAAGAGAAAATAAAAACCTTAGACTTGAACCAACTTTCATAATTCTGTAGAATTAAATAGCTGCATTAAATGTGAAAAACAAAACAAACAAAAGCACACACACAAAAAACACATACATACACACACACACACACACACACACACACACAAAGTTTCAGATTATCCCACAGGAGGCCATGTTTGTGAAAACCTTCAGAGGAAGGAAACAATAAGGATTAGATATAGGGGAGGAAAATTCTATACTTTAGAATGTCAAGTTTCTGATGATATGACATACCCAGGGCTCACATGGACTTCGAGATATTTCAACAGGAATACATTTTGGAGGGATGTTTTATATTCAGTGCTCAAGGATCTGTGAGTAGGATAAAACTTCTTGATCTTGTGCCAAACATAAACTTGACTCTAGAAGAGAATGTGGGGTGGAAGGCAAATAATTTTTTTCTTTTTCTTCATGTGAGTAACCACACAGGCTACCTGGAAAAAAAGAATTAAGCAAAATGCTTTACGTTACTGCAGTATAGCTCTGCCAGACTTCAGAGCTTCTCTTGTTCTTTCTTATTTTAATATTACAATTTGGGTCACTCTAACCCAAGTGGTCGGTAAACTCATTAGTCAACAGAGCCAAATATCAACAGTACAATGATTGAAATTTCTTTTGAGAGCCAATTTTTTTAAACTTAAATTTCTTTTAACACCACTTCTTCAAAATAGACTCGCTCAGGTCCTGGTATTTTTGTGGAAGAGCCACACTCAAGGGGCCAAAGAGCTACATGTGGCTTGTTGAGCCGTGGTTTGCAGACCACTGCTCTATCCTAATGGATTTCCTCTCTCCAGATTCCTATGATACTTGGTCTTTGTCATAAAACTAGTTTTTTTTGTTTTTTGTTTTTTTTTAAGGATTGCTTTATGTTGTTTTCTAGTGGTTTCAAATTTTGTCTTCTTGGTGCTATTGAATAGCAAGACAGAACAAGGATGGTTTCACAATGAGTCTCATTTCTCAAGCACATTCAATTCATAGGAATAAGACAGACATTACATTATGACTTTACTAAATAATATTTCTTTAGTGCTCACCTTCAAAATTTCGAAATGTTCCCATTTTTACAGAAATAATGGTTGCATTATCTTTAATAAATTTCTTTATTAATTGAAATATTTTTCAGAAGAACAGGAATTGGAATTATTTACTATTAGATTTTACAACTAGTATTAAAAATCCAAGAGGCTTAAACTTTCTTGATGTTCTGAGCTAAACCAAGCTGGCATCAGCTTTGAAGGTTGCATAAGTTCTCTTGAGGAGGTGTCAGACCAGCTCTGGTGCCAGCTCATTGCCAAGGTTGGTAAACATAGACACCCCCACTGTGTTGCTGCCAGACATGGTAAGATGAATGCTCCTGGTCAAAGCTTGAGTGTGGCTTGGTGACATTCTGTGTGCACACAGATTGCTAGTGCCTGATTTGATAAACACACACACACACACACACACACACACACACGAAGAAAAGTAACTATGACAAATTCTATTTCATAAGATAAATCCTCACGCAAACTACAAGAAAAAATTGGAAAGAATTTTTTTTTTGGTTTTCCTTTCATTATACCCCTCAAGAAGTAACACAGCTTTCTGAAAAGTTCTGTGATTGAGGTTTTTTCTAGTCATTTACAAAGTATGTGGTTGAGGTATTCACGAAAATGTCAATAATTAGCAATGCTATTCAAACACATTGACAACAATTACCTTGACACATATTATGATTTTAAAAAACAAAAAAATCACTAAAAAGTACACTTGAAATCAATAAATTATCAAACTAATAAGTAAAAAGTTCTCCTAAGCTAAGTAAACTTGAAATAATCAGAAGTCTATAATTATGATACTTTTTGAACATGTGCAAGATGACCTTATTTCCTGACTTCACAGCTTGAAATGAATTTCTATAAACATTTGCGTTTGTTTTTATTCCTACAAATGGGGTGAGGTAGATCAAGTATGAATATTTCCATGTGCAGATGGAGAAAAACAATTTCTCAGGATAAAATGGGAAGTTATTGTGATTATTTGACTATGTTTGCATACTCTGAAACTTGCTCAATTTCAAACATTAGATCTTTCCTTAAATTTTCTATCTCAGACAAGAAGATTCCTCTTGTAAATAAGGATAGACTTTCTACCTATTAATTTCACCCCGTTGTTTATACTTGCACTATTGAATGCCCCTTTCCTCTTTACTTCTTAATGTCCTCACTTGCTGAATGCAGATAATAATAGCACTTACCTCATAAGGCTGTCCGAGGAGGACCTAGCATCAAATACATGAAGCGATGTACATTGGGATACAGGGACTCATTTCCACATTTGCTTCACACATGCCCAGGCTGGTTTCACAGTGGTATACACAAAATGTGCATGCATACACACCTTCTTACCCCATACCAGGTAGGATCCTGTAGTGCTACAATATGGTTGGGTACAGCCAAGCCTCAGTTTACCCACAACAATAATGCCAGCAGCAGAGGTTTTCAAATGTTTTGTCTCCAAACCTTTTTACAGTCTTAAAAAAGGTATCCAAATTCCCCAGAGATCGATCTCTCTCTCTCTCTCTCTCTCTCTCTCTCTCTCTCTCTCTCTCTCTCTCTCTCTCTCTCTCAATCTCTTTGTGTGTGTGTGTGTGTGTGTGTGTGTTGGGGGGGCCTTATCTACCGATGTTCTATATTAAATATTAGAAATTAAAACTGAGAAATTTAAAAATGTATCTTTAGATTTATTAAGATAATAATAAACCCATTGCATGTTGACATAGACAACTTTGATTTTAAAAGAAAACTACATTTTTTGAAACAAAAGAATTTAGTAAGAAAAGCTGGCTGAGGCTTTCTGAAATCTGTTCTCTGTCCTCCGAGGGGAGTGGACCATGAGACCTTCACTTGGCTGTGACACATTTAAATATACAAAGACAGCGATATCCCTTATAAATCTGTCTGTGCGATGAGGCACACCTTGCACAACTATACAAATAAAGCAGGTGGTACTTGTAATGGCATCATATGATTTATTTACTCTGCCAATAAATCATAGGAAAGCCTCCCTTTTCCATATTTTTGCTTTGATACCTTTTGAGTTTTAGATTGTAATACTACTGATTATAAATATAAACTCACTGAGAAATGGTGCTCTCCTAATCAATAACACCAGGAATGTGAGAAGAACATGGAAGGGGAAAACATTTTACTGTAGTAAGTTACAATTTAAAAAAAGTGAGATAGATATTGGTCTTCTTGAATCATAATAATAATAAGTTGTATTTACTTACAGCATGTCAGGCACTATTTTAAATACTTTGCATGTTTTAATCCATTTTCATCCTCATAATTGCCCAACAAATTAGACACTATTATTACAGGTTCTATGAACTTGAATAATTTTTAAAATCTTTTCTGTGGATAATAAGGCTTGTCTACTTTCGCAGGATAACAAACGTAAAGAGTCTAGCAGATGTTCTAGCACAAAATAGATGTGTAACAAGTGGAAATTGTCATTATTCCCTGCCCCCTTCTTATTTTTAAATGTAGAAATGTCCAAGCGCTGAGCTCTCATGCAAGCAATGCTTCATTCAATAAACTCACATTTAAAGGGAATAGTAAGGAAAAGGGAGAATAATGCAGCATTTTTCCCAACCTCTTCTTTTCCTGCTTGGCTTTCTTGATTTCTTTTGGGTCTCTGGCCTAGTGCTGTGCTTATTTTCCCAGCTCTTCGTATAAACATATCTTGACATCTGTGTTGCACAATCACAAGTACTAAAAAAATTTCCTGCATTTATTTCATTTATAGAGACCAATCTTTCCTTTGAGAATATAATTGCTAACGTTTGGAACGATTCTTGAGAATTTCCGCAAAGCTGCTTGTATTTAAAATACTTTTTAAAAACATATGTGCATGTTTGCTTAAGCATATGCTGTAGTGTTCTTTATCAAAAGCTGTGGATTAATATTTGCATAAATATATCAGGAAAAAAGCTCCTTCCTTTTTCTGTGCTGCAGATATGCCTAGAAAAGGTCATTTTGGTTTCATTTGAACAGTCAAATGTTGGCAGAAGGATGACAAAATTTATTTCTTTGATTTCTGTACATTTAAGTCCATTTTATGATAGTACATATCTCTATAAGTCTTAATTTAGACAGTTTATGTTGTCAAATATACCACATCCCAGAGTTTGTATAGTATTTTGGGCTTTTTGAATGGCCAAACATTGCATGCTGTTGTCTATCAATTACATAGAAATTATATATTAGAAATGGAAGGAAGGAAAGAAGGAAAAAAGGAAGGAAAGAGGGAAGAAAAGGGGAAGAGAGGGATTTGATTTGAGTTTAAAGCCTGGTATCTCATATTTTTCAGATTGAATCCTCAGAATAATCTTAACTAATTGTCAAAGTCCAATCCTTTTCTTTGACGGCTCTGGCTGCTGTATTGAGTGGGGCACATCACCAGCTGACTCCGTGTGTTAGTTCATTGATCCCATCTCTCATGAAGTTAAATATACACCACACTGTGAAACATTCAATGGTCTCCCAATTGGACACTGGCTTAAATTTTAGGCCTTCGTGATGACTACTCCCTGTACTATCATCAAACACTATCCCTCACCTTTCCTCATTCATGTAGTGGGTTTTATGTCTTTGTGCCTTTGGGTTTTCTGATTCTCATCAAAATTATACTGTTGGCCCTAGCCGGTTTGTCTCTGGCTAGAGCGTCAGCCTGTGGACTGAAGGGTCCTGAGTTCGATTCTGGTCAAGGGCACATGCCTGGGTTGCATACTTGATCCTCAGTGCAGAGCATGCAGGAGGCAGCCGATCAATGATCCTCTTTCATAATTGATATTTCAATCTCTCCCTCCCTCTCTGAAATCAATAAAAAATCTATTAAAAATTATACTTTTGTAAAGTGCATCTCAAATGGAATATGTTTCTTAAAGCTTTTCCTTACTCTCCTCATGACCTGACATAATTTCTCCTTTCCTAGATCTATTTAGGTAGAACATTCTTACGGCACTTCTTATATTGTGCCTTATTGTATAATTTTTTCTTGTCTGATTTCTCCTTCCCAAATATGAGCTATGTCTTCTCATCTTTTTATTAGCTACAGGGCCCAATGCAAAACTACACATATAACAGAACACAAAAAAGATTTGCCTAATTCAGTGTTGCCTAAATTTGTCCAATAATAATGGTTAAATCTTGGTGGAGGTTCAAGAATCCACTCTTTTAGAAGTTTTCTGAATGATTTTGATGCTTAATTAAATTTAAGAAACAGTAGTCCAATTGAATAAAATTAATATTTATGTCTCCTGATTACCATTTGAAAAAGGAATATTTCTTAGAAAGGCTAGAGTCTTAATGCAATGATTTATTAAGAAAAACCTAGTTAGGCAAGTTCTATATAGGTGAATAGGATGTTATAATTTGTTAACAACCTCACTGTGATTCTCTAAAAACAAACTTATTTTGTTTTACTTTGTCTTTCTTAGTGTTTATGAGATGGCATTTGACCAGTTTGTTGTCGGGATCTTAGCTGGGGAAAGCAAAAATTAGAGGAATGTTGGGGCTCAAGAGAAAAGATTGGCCACAGGGGAAATGTCTAAAAACTGTGTCTCCAGAGTCACACTTGGCTTGTGGAGCAATGTGCACCCTGGAGTGAACTCTGCTTTGGCAGGAAGGCCCCCAGCTCTAGATCTCCCACTGACCTCTGCACGGCTGTTTGAAGCTGCTGGCGGGTGCTCTGTGGGGAGAGCCCATGATGTCCTGCCCTCAAAGTGATTACTGCAGGCTTTTCTCTTCATGCTGCAGCCAGCACCAAGAGAATGCTGGGAGCTGCACCTGCTGATCCTACTGCTGGCACTAGCCGCCTTGGCAACAGGCATGAAGGGGAGGAATCTGCTTCTTTCATGCACAAATAAAAATGTCGAGTAATTTAGGGCAACAATGGGAATTGCCATCATGCGAATAAATTGCAAAAGAAAGCTCTCAGATGAATGTGTATAAATGGTCGCTTAGCATACTGTTCTGGATATAACTTGTATGATGTGCTTCAAACCAAATCTGTTAGGGTAAAAGAGACCATCTTAATTTAATTGGCCTGGTTGACGATTGGCAAGGATACTATTTATGAAGCAGATGTCTTGCACTCAGCATCCCTGAACGCTTTGATAGCAAGCAAAATTTTGTTCCTTTGATCAGAAATGGGCTTGTTAATACACCTTCAGGAATTGGAGTGCTCAATTTTCTAACAGAGTTTTAATAATGATATTTTAGTAGTAAAATTGTGTGTGTGTGTGTGTGTGTGTGTGTGTGTGTGTGTGTGAGAGAGAGAGAGAGAGAGAGAGAGAGAGAGAGAGAGAGAGAGAGAGAGAGAGAGAGTCTCTCTTGATCTCCTAATGTGTTGTGCTCTGGTCATTGTATTTCTCATCTTCTTCAAAGTCTCTTATGAAAGGTAAATGGTTTGGAATCCGTGAGATATGTCTTGATTTCATCTTGAATTTGATTATCCACAATAATGATGAACTGGGATGGGGGTAGGTGAAAAGAAAAGGAACCTTAGAACGTGATGGAGTTGGGCTCATATCTTGAGTGACATTGGGCAACTCACTCCACTTGCCTGGAACATAAGACATGCATAATTCTTTGGGTTGTAATTTTATTATATGAAAATTCAATGTTATAACATTTTCAAAATCATCAGACATCTATTTTATGTCAGAAGACAAATAAGATAGTCTCTGTACTCAGAAACTCACAACTACCGGGTAACATTTGGATGGAAACTCCAACATGAGGCTTAGAGAAGGTACCTTAGAGAAGGTACCATTCCTGATAAAATTCAAAGTTATCAGGAATGGTACCACTAAGCCTCACTTGGTATAAGCAGAAATCAATCCTAGAGCACCCAGGGTCCTGTAAAAGAAAGGTTTGGTGCTTTAAATTCAGCTAAAAATTGAGAGCAGCCCAAACCAGTTTGGCTCAGTGGATAGAGCGTTGGTCTGCAGCCTGAAAGGTCCCAGGTTCAATTCTGCTCAAGGATATGTACATTGGCTGTAGGCACAACCCCAGGAGGGGGTGTGCAGGAGGAAGCTGGTTGATGTTTCTCTGTCATTGATGTTTCTAGCTCTCTAACCTTTTCCCTTCCTCTCTGTAAGAAAAATCAATAAAATATATTTTAAAAATAAGTAAAAATTGAGAGCAAATAAGCACAATTCTCAAATGAAATGTTTACAGCATTTAAAACAAATCAAGAGTAAAATAAAAGTAATAGAGTAAAGATTTTAGAATAACCCTGTTAATTACTACATAGATAAAAAATCATTAATGCTGTAGAGATGAGTTTTAGCTTTTCAGCAGCTTCCAAATACTGCAATACTTCTGCCTTTGCATATAAACAAATTATAGATCATGCTTGTTTTGTGGGGGTTTTTTATTACATGCATGCTACTGGGATGCTTTCAAAATAGCTTTACCTAGTGACTCCTCTAGATTTTATAATGCTATTGCGAATAAAATGCTACAAATACAGAAAATTCAGGACTAAAATAATCACAATTTGTCAGTTATCAATGAGGATTCAGGAGTGGGATGAGAGGCAGGGTCCTACAAGAACAAGGAGGAACTTCTCTGTGGTAAGCAGAATAATGGCCCCCAAGGATGTCCAAGCTTTGATCCCTGGGACCTGTGAGGCTATTTTACATGGCAAAAGAAACTTTGCAGATGTGATTAAGGACCTGGATATAGAGAGTTTATATTGGATTAATGGGTGGGTCCGATTATATGGGGTAATCACAAGGGTCCTTGAGAGTGGAAGGGAGAGGTAGGTTAATCACAAGGATCCTTAAAAGTGGAAGAGAGAGGTTAGAATGATGCACTGTGAGAAGGATTCAACCCAGCCCTGGGAGCTTTGAAGGTGCAAGAAAGGGTCATACAGGAAGGAGTGCAGGCAGCATTCAGAGCTGGGAAAGGTAAGGAACCGGAGCCCCCAGAGGAAAGCAGACCTGCTGACATCTTTATGTTAGCCCAATGAGATCCATGTCAGACTCGTGGTTTAGAGAATTGTATAAGGTAATAAAGTGTGTTATTTCAAGCAAGTAAGTTTGAGATAATATGTTAACAGAAGCCATTGAAAACAAATTCATTAACTTCACTTGAAAATTTTCTCATGAAATTTTGGCATTAGTTTTGATTTTTCTAAGAAAGTATTGCATTAGAGTATTATTTATCTTGGTTATTGAGGTTTCTGGACCCAAGGTGAGTATCTCCCTTGTTCCTTGGAGTCTTGGTCCCTCATTTTTGCCCCCTGGGATACATCATTGCTTCAACCTGTGTGATGCGGGAGCTGGTCTCTTGTAGAAAAACAATCAGCAAGTTTTCAGACTAGGTCTGTTTTTACTTATCTTTGTCCAACCTGAAGAATGTCTTTGCAGTCTTATCTGAAGGTTTAACTTTGACAAGCTATCATGAATGAATATTAGCAGCAGAATGGCAAAGAGAAGAACTGGTGTATGGAATGCCTTTATTATTCTAGGGATCTTAAAACTGAATAATTTGAGTGTGCTTCTGACATTGAGTTTTATACCTATTTTATCACCTGTGCAGAGGACCTTTTTAAAAAAAATTGTTTATTATTTTTTAGATAAAGAGAAGGGAAAGGGATAGAGAGATAGAAACATTATCAATCAGCTGTCTCCTGCATGACCCCTACTAGGGATGGAGACTACAACCCAGGCATGTGCCCTAATCAGGAGTTGAACTGGTCATCTCTTGTTTTATGGCTTGATACTCAACCACTGAGCCACATTGGCCAGGCATGAAAGACCTTTTTTTAAAAAACAAACAAACAAACAAACAAAAAAACACAACGCACAACAATACACATATATTGATTTTTTACAGAGAGGAAAGGAGAAGGCTAGAGAGTTAGAAACATCAATGAGAGAGAAACATTGATCAACTGCCTCCTGAACAACCCCCACTGGGAATGTGCCCACAACCAAGGTACAGGCCCTTGACATTAATTAAACCTGGGACCCTTCAGTCCGCAGGCTGATGCTCTATACATTAAGCCAAACCGGTTAGGGCATGAAAGACCTTTTTAACACAAATTAATTTCAGCGATAGATTTACTTCTAGAATAATATTTTCTACTACGTGGGCAACCTTAGGTTGAATTAGTGTTAAATTCCAGACTGTATCATAAACTGTGATCCTTTAATTATAGAAAGATCCAGTTCACCTTTTCTTTCAGTTAGTGTGAACATATGTGAACCAACATAAAAAACTAATTTTCATGGACTAAAACAACAAAAGCAGAACCATTTAAAGAATAAGTATTGAATTTTCACATAATCCTCAAAACAACTGTGGAAGGCATGTTCTATTATCCCCTGTTTCCAGAGGAAGAAATTGAGGATCAGAGAGATAGTAATAAATAAGAATAGCTAACACTAGGAGACTAGAATTTGGGTGATGAGCACACAATGCAATATACAGAGGATGTGTTATAGTATTGTACACTTGAAATTTATGTAATCTCATTAACCAATATCATCCCAATTTAATAATAAAAAACAGCTAACATTAAAACAGGGCTTACATATGCCTGATACTTTTCTAAGGGCTTTACATATATTAGCTCATTTAACCTGCAACAATCCTCGAGTCATTGTCTCATTCTACAGACGAGGAAACTGAGGCATAAAAAATTAACCAGCTTTCCTAAGGTCGTATGCTTATTACATAAAGAGGGTAACACTCGATGTAAGTCATGCCGGTGGCAAAGAAACAGAAATAGGAATGCAAGTTCAGATCTGTCCAATTTTAAAATGACATGTTCTTTTTACTATGCTAGTTGCCTCTTGGAACCTTAACCTAGAGTTGCACTAATCTAACTGGATCTCATAACCTCAGTCACACTCTCCCCGTTTCCTGCCATGATTATGTCATCTGCCCCTTTAACAAGTTCCAGGCACAGCTCTGCTTGGCACCTGGAAGGAGTTTAGAGAAGGGCTGTGCCCTTGCCCAGGGCTCACAGCCATGTGAGCACCACACCCTGAAGGTGCCCTCTGCCTAGGAAGCCCGTTTTGCTCCTAATCCTAGCAAAGGGGTGAACTGCTTTTCTCAGAGAGGATTTACAATCCTGACAGCATGGCTTAGCCTTAGGCAAATCTTTATTGCCTTAGTGCCTTGGGAAAGGCATTATCTGAGCAGGGTGGGTAGTTGATAATGCTGTACATCAATGGAACCCACGTTAAAGCACAGTCAATAGAATTTGTTTTACTCCATGTAGCAACACTTTGGGATATCTTTAAACAGGGCCACTTCAGAGTGAAGGTCATTTTAAAAATTCAACCTAGAAAAATTCAATCTTATGATTACCTGTGAGATATATGAGTTGCATTCAAATATGTAGGTATTTTCGAGTCTTAAGGAATAATTGGTTAAGTTTAGATACTTTAAGTTAATGACACATTTTAAATGTTTTTATTCCTAGTTGATTGTAACCTTGTTTATTTTGAATAGTGTATTGTAGAAATTAAATTTTTCCTCGTTTATATTTTAAAATAATATAAAGTTAACAATGATTGTGACCTTTTCTCAGAGGTCAAACTGTGGGTTATATATATTCTAGGATGCACACTTAATGTTGTGTATATAAAAATGTTCATTGAGCCGAAGCTGGTTTGGCTCAGTGATAGAGTGTCGGTCTGCAGACTGAAAGGTCCCAGGTTCGATTCCGGTCAAGGGCATGTACATTGGTTGCGGGCACATCCCTGGTAGGGGGTATGCAAGAGGCAGATGGATGATGTTTCTCTCTCATTGACGTTTCTAGCTCTCTAACTCTCTCCCTTCCTCTCTGTAAGAAAATCAATAAAATATATTTTTTAAAAATGTTTATTGACTTGAATGGTTCTGTTTATACACTTTTACTATCTATTAATGATAGATAGAGGGTAATAATTTTACCGCTTACAGCCATCATAATGCAAAGATGAACAAAGAAAACTCTTGACCAGGAATCCAAAGACCTGGCTTTTTGTCTCATCATTAGCTTTGGATATTGTACTTTTCTGACTCTCAATTTCTCCTTCTTGAAAATGCAATGAATAAGATATATCCATCTTCCTTTATAGGGTAGACTTAAGAATAAAATGAAATAATATAAAGATAATTTGATGACAGAGCATAGTGTACTCTGAATAATTTAAACCATTGAGATTTATTTTTATAGTAACTGTTTTCTAGGGACTAAACATACTCATTTCATATTCACATTTGGTCTCATCATAATGTGCCTCATGGATTGCATTTCCTACATGTACTGAAAAAGTGATCGTGCAATGAAAAGCATCGGATGCCAGGAAAAAGCTTGATGTTTTGGGAACTGTGCTGAGCTGGTTTTCTCTATGCTCTACAACATGGCTAGATTCCAGCCCTATTACTGTTTGAGGTCATTTTACTATTAGATTTTAGTTTTCTTTACAAGTGTAAAACATGGAGATTGTTAGAAGTAATACCTAAAGTCCATTCTAGATCTGTTCAGTCTTTTCGACTGCACTAGATTTTAAGTTTTAATATCAGGTTTGGTTATCAAGGAAGGCATTAAAGAATGCATATATTATTATCTTTATTCTTTTACTAAAAACTATACAGAGGACTGACTTGAAATCATGCATTTAAATGCACTGATTGTTTCATAAAGCCCATTCAAATAATTTAAATTTGGCATTACTATCTTAAAATTATGTTTAGTATTACCATTTAAAAGCAGATAATATATAGTTTTTAATTCTTACTACTTAAAGTATTACATATGTTTCCATTTTTTCCTATTGACCTCTCCTGGCTGTTCTCACACCCCAGCACATGCCCTCACCACCCTACTGTCTGTGTCCATGGGTTATGCTGATATATATGCATACAAGTCCTTTGGTTGATCTTTTACCTGCCTACCCCCCCCCCCCTCGCAACCTCAGCCTTCCCTCTGAGGTTAGATGGTCTATTTGATACTTTGATGTCTCTGGATCTATTTTTGTTCATTAGTTTATGTTCATTATATTCCACATGAGTGAGATCATGTGATATTTATCTTTCTCTGACTGGCTCATTTCACTTAGCAAAATGCTCTTCAGATCCATCCATGCTGTTGCAAATGGTAAGCATTCCTTCTTTTTCACAGTAGCATAGTATTCCATTGTGTAGATGTACCACAGTTTTTCAACTCGTTAGATTCCTGATGGGCACTTAGGCTGTTTCCACATTTTAGCTATTGTAAATTGTGTTGCTATGAATGTAGGGGTGCATATATCCTTTTTGATTGGTTGTTTCGATTTCTTGGGATATATTATTAGAAGTGGGATTACTGGGCCAAATGGTATTCTATTTTTATTGTTTTGAGGAAACTCTATACCAGTGGTTCTCAACCTTTATAATGACACATCCCTTTAATACAGTTCCTCATGCTGTGGTGAACCCAACCATAAAATTATTTTCTTTCTTTTTCTTAAAAATATATTTTATTGATATTTTACAGAGAGGAATAGAGAGTTAGAAACATCGACGAGAGGGAATCATCGATCAGCTGCCTCTTGCACACCCCCTACTGGGGATGCGCCCGCAACCAAGGTACATGCCTCTGACTGGAATTGAACCCCGGGACCTTTCAGTCCGCAGGCCAACGCTCTATCCACTGAGCCAAAGCAGTTTCAGCCATAAAATTATTCATTGCTACTTCATAAGTATAATTTTGAATTGTAATGTAAATGAATTGTAATGTAAATATCGGCAGTGGGCGGCGGAAAAGTGTGGAAGGAAAAACACGAGGCAATGGTGGCCCTTTCTTTTGCAGGTCCCTGGGTGCTCTAGGATTGCTTTCTGCTTATTCGGTACCCTTCCTGATAACTCTGAGCATATAGGCACCTTCTCAAAGACTCATGTTGGAGTTTTCATCCAGATCTTTCCAGGTATTTGTGAGTTTCTAAATGCAGGGACTATGTTATTTGTCTTTTGACATAAAATAGATGTAAATAAAATTACAACCCAAAGAATTAAGCATGTCTTAAGTCCCAGGCAAGTGGAGTGAGTTGCCCAATGTCACTCAAGATATGAGCTCAGCTCCATCATGT